>NW_022279629.1:0-604362 GCF_009193385.2 Nasonia vitripennis | reverse complement strand
CCAGTATTTAGTCGCGGTGTTCATTAATAAGAACAACATTAAAAGAGAAATTTCAAATTTTTCAGTGATAAATCTGCATACAAAAAAAATAAAAATATTACAAATAACGAATGTAAAAAACGAAAATAAAACAACAAAATGAAAATTTACACAAAAAACATAGTCAATTCTGAAATATTCGGAAATTAATTATATTAATTATTACACATAAACTACTAACCATGGATATACAAATAAACTACTAAAATATGGAGTATCTTTTGATTGATTGAGTAATCGCTAGTAATACAACAATACTAAAGTATAAATTATATATTGATTTGCTGAGAACTCTTCACCATTAGTACATTACTGACATCTGCCTCATCTCCACTAATAATACATTACTCGATTTTAAATTATTTTTTGATTAGTCGAATAATCGCCACTAATTATACATTACTATAATTTAAATAATATATTAATTGACTGAGGTATCTTTACTAATGGTACATTACTGAAATCTAACTTATGTATTAGTTAATTATTATCTCCATTAATAGTACATTAATAAAATATAAATTATATATTGCTTGGCTGAGTAATCGCTACTAATAATACATTATTAAAACATTAATTTATATTGATTGGCTGAGTAATCGCCATTAATTATACATAACTGAAATATAAATTATAAATTGATTGGCTGAGTGATCGACACTAATAATACATTATTAAAACATTAATTTTATATTGATTGGCTGAGTTATCTCCACTAATGGTACATTACTAAAATTTGAATTATTTTTTATTGTCCAAGTAATCGCCATTATAATTATACATTACCAAAATTTGAATAATATATTGATTGACTAAGGTATTTTTACAAATGGTACTTTATTAAAATACAAATTATGTATTAATTAACTGTGTTATCATATATTGATTGATTATAAAGTGATCGCCACTGATAATACATTATTAAAACATTAAAATTTATATTGATTGTCTGAGTAATCGCTATTAATTATAAATTGTTAAAATATTACTTTTCTATTGATCGGCTAAATTATCTCCACTAATAGTACATTACTAAAATTTAAATTAGATATTGAATAACTAAGTTATCAGTTGAAACTAAATATCATATATCACATTGATAATTGATATCTTAAGGCGAAAGTGTTTTTTCTCTAGGGGCGAAAGTACTTTCGCCTCCACAATTTCCAAATTTAAAATTTTTAAAATTTTTGAAATTTTTTAAACTTTTAAAATTTTTTGAAATTTTTGAAACTGAAAATTTTAAAAATTCTGCTTTTTTAGGCAGGCTAAAAAGAGCGCTGTCGATGCCCAGATTATAAAAAGCACGGTACACAACAAAGGGTGAATTGGCTTTTTCAGACTCAGATGATGATTAAGCACTCGTGTCCGCCTCGGGCGCCTGCGGCGCCCTCGACTCCCACTCTTGCTCGATCATCATCCTCCCTTGAAAAAGCCAACTTTCGCCCCTATTTGCGTAATGTACTATTTTTTTTTTTCAGTCTTGATAAGGGAGGCTTAAGCCTCCGAAACGTTGACTTTTAATAAAATAAACAGCATTTTTTCTAACTCAAAGGATGATTAGAATCTTGATTTTCCCTGTAAAAATTGCAAATGGAGTAGTAGAATCTTTTCTTAAATAAATTTTAAATTTCCTAATAGTAGCGATAACTTGTATTTTTTTTATGGGTGAGAATTATATTTCATAAAAATATCAATAAATCAATTAATTTTTCGGATGTAAGATACAAAATTATTAATATTTAGACGTAAACTGAACAATTTAAATAATTCAAACGTATGGCGAAGCTCGTAGGGCTTGTGTGGAACAACGCCTGGGTGGCTTAGTCGACTAAGGTGCATGGCCGTACCTATTTGGCCTCGTGCAGGGTGTGGGTTCAAGTCTTCAGTCAGACAAAAATTTTTCTGATCCAAAAAATTATTCTTTACTTTCTTTTAAACTAAAAACTCGAATTCAAGCCTGCTAGCTACCATTTTCCAATTTCAAACTCAAACCGTGATAAGCCGCGTGTAACCCAGCTGTTACTCGACCAACTATAATGGGTAGTTTGTACTTAAAAACAAGGTAAGCAGATTGAATCCAAGAACTGACCATTAAGTTGGAGAAAAAGCGTTACATTTTGTCTAAGAAATGGCAAAGAAAACTGCCCAGTTCTTAGATTTCATGCAGAGAACTGGACATTAAGTTGGTTACCGATTTTACCAGGGCAGTTATACATATTTTAACGATATGCTTTTTAAACATTATGAAATTTACGTTTAACGTCAAAATAAATTTTTAAAGTAGATAATAAATTGTATTTAAGATTTTAAATTTACGTATTGAAATATTTGATGTTGTCGACTACTCTCTCCATGTAAAACAGTGAAAATTTTCACTATTTATGTAGTGAACGCATTTTTCACTGCTGAAATTGTGAAAAAATTACTATTTTGACTCCAAAATTCGGTTTAACTTTTGGAACATGTGAAAATATTCTAATCAGTGAAACGCTAACATAAATACTATTTTGTCAAGTGAAAATTTCACTTTTGAATAAGTGAATCTGATTCACTTATTCAACAGTGAACAAATGAGAGGAGCGATCCTAAAACTGAAACTCTTAAACCCACATACCCCATTCACCCCTGCAGCAAAGTTTTAATAGGAAAAAAAATGTTTGTTAATGATTTTGAACATTGGGGGAAAGCGAGGGCAAGAATATAATATTTATTAAGGGAGTTCTCTCGAAACTGATACATTCCCGCCACCGACAAAAAATTTAATTTCATTTCTTTGTTTCTAAATAATATAATTTTCATACTCAATTAATACAAATTTATAATAATAAGTCTAAAATAAATTAAACAAAGAAAGAAATTAATTTTTTTGTTCCTCAGTGTACATTTCTAAACGATTTAAAATACGACATTTTCACTGATTTAAGCAGTGATCATTTCACTAATTCATTCAGTGAATAGTCACTTTTTGGCAGTTGCATACTTTTCACTGTATAAATTAGCGCATATGCACTATTAATCAGTGAAATTCCACTATTTTACACTCAGAGAGTAATGACATTTATTTAACTCTTTTTTTTTAATCATTTTTTCATCTCAATTTTCTCATCTTTTAATTGTATAAAATAAGCATAAATTATAAATTAATGCTACAAAAAATAAAATATTTAAAAAATTAAAAAATTAAAGTGCAATAATTATTCTTATTTTTTTTCTGGCAATCGAAGCAAAAATGGAAGCTTTTACGATTCAGTGCGGAACAATATTCGGCGGTAGCCCTTTAGTTAAACCATTATAAGTGTTATATGAAATAGTAGAATGTCAGCTGCAGTTATATGTTATAACTGCAGTTGTAAGTATACGGCTTGTTAGGAAAAGGGTTCGGATGTCCATTAGAATGGTGGAGTGTAATAATGATGGATATAAAAGAAAATCATCCTACACAGGCGCAAGCAGAGAAGCGCTTTGTTTTTCCGAATTCAGAATCCAAAAATAGAAATGCATGCCAAATTTGATGAAAACAGACTGAATAATTTGTAAAATATTATTGTATCTATATAAACACATGTATACACACTCGCTCGCGCACACACTGCACGCATGCATATGCATTCACACACGCGCGCGCGCGCACACACACATACACATACATACGGATATCTATACGGACATTATACAAAAACACGCGATTCAAACTTTGAACATTTTAATTTTATTCCAAACTTCTTTTGATAAAGCCAAAAATTTTACCATCACATAGTACCCTTTAGATGAAACCAAATTATGCACAATTTTACTACTTTCGAGTTAGCTAACATTTGTAATGTAAGCAACTTGGCAGATTGAATTGTCTTTTTTTTTTCTATTTTATCAACGGTATATCATATTTATAATTTTATCTGAATCGATTTCTACATTCATTAGTACAAATTTCAAAAAATATTCAAATTTAAATACGTACAGGAACATTAAACTTATTGAATACATTCAAAATTATTTTTTTATAGTTTTTTCTGTATCTAATAAACTTATATTTAACAACATTCTACCTTTCTAAACAGGTTTATAAAATTTATATTGTATATATTTATATAATCTTGTTAAAATAATTTATAATTATTATATTTGTAGATGAATATTATTTATTGAATTATAGAACAAAATGAATAGATATGTTTACGTTTTCTACCCGAGCCAGTCACATTTTTAATATTTATGTATATACATATTTTAATTTTCACACATATTTTTTTTTTTTAA
This sequence comes from Nasonia vitripennis, assembly GCF_009193385.2. Taxonomy (NCBI): domain Eukaryota; kingdom Metazoa; phylum Arthropoda; class Insecta; order Hymenoptera; family Pteromalidae; genus Nasonia; species Nasonia vitripennis. The sequence goes on along the minus strand of NW_022279629.1, from coordinate 600,063 downwards.
TTTAAAGTAATAAACTTGGTAAAACTAAATAAAAATATTATATAAAATATATATTTTTTGGGAGTGTTCGTTTTTGCATGCAGCAGTGTCGCCCATTTTAATTACAAGAGTTCAAATCGTAGAAAATGAATCTCAGACATTTTGAATTTTTAATCTAAAATTAACTGTATATTACCCTTGAGTTTCACTAGATTGTATTTTTAAATTTATAGATAATCGTCATAAACTAGTTATCTTTAACTTAAAAAACTTATTTTAAAAATATATATACAATTTCTATGAAATTGCTATAACTTTTTACATAAAAGTTGGTAGAATTGTATATAAAAATATGCTTTTGCAGGTAATCCCGAAAATTCCCACATTGCATGCCATTATAATTAAATCACATTTAGCAATTCAATAGTAGACGTATACTTACTGTAAATTGATAAATTGAGAATAATACTTAAAAAGGCAATTAAAAATACTACTCTTTTTATTAAATAAAATATAACCGTATGGTTCGTGACTTCTGTAGGTCTTTGCAGAGTGCTGTTATAATGGTAAGATTACCCCACTCTCCAATCGTTGAGCAAACGAGTTTTCTCCCACTTTTTTGTCGTATTCGTTCAAGTCAAAAATTAATAGTACAAATACATATAAGTATATTTTCCGAGTATAGATATTGTTTTTTATAACACATAATCGGGCAACCAAAACATGTACGATTATGTGTCAAAATAAAATTTAGAATTTGCGTTGTACATTATTGTGTAAATCTGTAAATTAAAATTTTTCCAAACTCTCCCCTACTGGAAATTAAAAACTTTAAAAAAAGTAATAAAATTTAAGAAAATGTAACAAACTATAGTATTTTGTGCCATTTTATGGGGTTTTATACCTTTTTTAAATGTTATCACAGTTTCATTACACTTTTGTATAAATCAGTTAATACAATGACTTCATTTGGTTTAATTTTTAAATCAATAAATGTCTATAATGCGTATAAAAGCATAAAAATGCAAGAGATTGTAAGTAATAAGTAAGTGTGATATTATAAAAAAAAATACTTTTGACAATCTATTAATAGTAGCAATGATAAATGTTGACCTTATCCACATAAGTATATCTTTGTATTATTGTCTATATTTGTATCTTTGTATTATGATGCTAATTTTAACTTTAAAATACATTTTTAAAAGTTTCAAACCTTGAACATTTTTTTTGTATACTAAAAATTACACATTAATGAATGCAACGAAATCAGTTGAAAAAATATTAAGTTTTAAAGTTCAGCAGGTACGGTTGAATCAGTCGATTATCAAAAATAAGATTTTACTCAAAAACTTAAAACTAAGGAATAAAGCTTTGAAAATAAGTTGCACTTTTTAAAATTAATATTTTAATACACACTTGTCGTACAGTCGTTAATTATATTAATGTTAACACCCTAGTTATTAATTTTAAGGTATAAGTCACTTCAATAATGCGTGATAAGTGACGGCGAAAGTGCGGATTTAAGTAATAATTTTGAAAAGTTGTAATTGTATATCTTTTAGTAAAATCTTATTTTTTGATAACCCCTAATCAGCTGATTTAACCTTATCTGCTGAACTTTAAAACTCAACATTTCTTTATTAGGTTTCACTACATTCACTTACGTATATTTATAAGTATTTAGAAAATTTTCTGGAAGTTGCAAGCGTTTGACAATTTTTTCAGTGAATTTGCAAGTTTCTATAATGGAAGGAGAATAGTACATTACGATACGTGTGAGTTAAATGGTTCTTTCTTACACGGCGCAGTTAGCACCGTGTAAAACTGAACCATTAAAGTCAAGAGTATCGTATAAAATTTTATACCACAGACTGCTAAAATCCGCAAGTCTTGTCTATTCGTGACTAAAGTAGTCCTTATTTGCACCGTGAGGTTAGCGAACGAGCGTAGCGAGTTTTAGCCACACTGTGATATAAATATCTTTTGGGTATAGTTTTCAATTTATCTCGGTAAAATAAGGGACTAAAGTTATGGAAGATAAGGACAGTGTTAAGTTGTCGCTAAAGAGACTCTGGTGCAAATAGAATCAGCCAGTAAAGTCATCATTGTAGTTGACGATGTCCTCATCACGCTTGAACAGCGAGAGTCTCGATGATCAAGTTAATAAAAGTATTTAAACTCAAGTGTAAAATCACTTGAACTTAAATACTATACGGAGAATTTTATATTAAAAGATCTTAAAACCAAAACAACCTGTTGACCTTAAGCGGCGCTGCAGCAGAAAGAAAACACTCGATTCAAACTTGAGCCAGCACCTCGTCCAAGTGCGTATGTATCCAGGATTTCTACTGTCAAAGCTTGAAAGAAAAGAGACAAAAAATTAAAACAAAAGTACGCATTAATTTTCAATCTCGAATATTTTGCTGAAAAAAGATCTGATTAAGATCTATAAAATAGAATACTCGTACATCGATAACAGATCAAATAATATAATAGATGGATTCGTAAAACGAGAATTTTTGCTAGCTTATTCAAAGTATAATGGGGTCGCGGTGTTCCTGACGACACAGTGTCTATAAATTATACTTGCCATCAGAGCGCTACCGCGCTTGTCGGTGTGGATAAATGAAATCAAGTATATTTTATTATAATTACCTTTATTTTGTTGGTTATTTTGCAAATCATTCAGTTTTATGTAAATATAATATATTTGTAAAAAATAATGAAAATTATTGAAGAATTAAATTTTAAAATACAATCAAACGTGTAACAAAATGCGACGGATAAATGTAGAAAAATTAGCATGATTAACTGTAAAAATTGATGATAAAGGAAGAAAATCAGAATAAATTTCAATAAAAAGAAATTAGAAAATCTTAGAAAATGTGTCAAATCCCGGCATATTGAATGATTTTGAGACATCAAGTATGTCGGTCCATCTCTCGCTGTCAATGAGTTGAACGGGTTTATTATATTTAGCATCATCACAACCATAATATCTATGTCACGTGTTAAACCTCTTCTTCTTCTTCTTTCTTTACCGTGTCTGTTGCCACTATATAATATCCCCTATAGTCTATAATTGACCTCAAGGAGATATTTAGTAACTAATTTGCAATGACTTCTTCGCTCTCGGTATTTAAGATGATGCGAGATAAGTTCGTAGTCGATAAATTGAGTACACATGGATTATAATATAGATTGAGATTTATTCTGAACGCGACTAGACTAGTTTTATTTAATGTTCACACCAAATCTTCTTGATATCATACACTACTTATACACTAAACTAACTTAGCTACGCGTAATGTAACGAAACCTTACCTGATATTTTAGCCAAAATAATAGTTCTAGACAACCCGTAGATAGCCCGACATCCTATTTCCGATTACAAATTATCTGCGAACAACACAAGACGACTCAGAGATTTTTCGCGCGTCTCAAGGCTTGGTTAAAATCAGCACACTCCCTCTCAAACTGACCTCACATACCCGTATCTGTCTTTATAAATTCCTAAGTATACCTTAGATCTAATCAAACGAGAATCCTACAGACGCTTTTCAATATCCAGGCTTGTTGGACTTACCTGTGTTCGACTTACGGTAAGATTCACGATTTTTGAAAATAACCTATAACCACACACATTTCACTACAGCTTAATATAGTAATAACATGAAGCTTAATTTTAAGGAAGATAACCAAGGCAACAAAGCTGCGTATCTGATAGCCTGATCGGACTAGCAAAGAATTTTATAGTTCGAGAAACCAAAACATGGAGTTACGTGCTTGCGATCAAATTTAAGCGGAAAAAAATCAGAAATGATACACTGATCTTTTATTCTTTGTAAACTCGCTCGAAGAAACTTAGGAAAACTATCGCAAAGAAGACATTGCATAGATAGCTGCTCAAAATTCTCGAGAAGCAGTTGAAAACATATCTATTTGGGATCAGCCAGGACAGGAGAGCGACGAGCGGGCGGTTAACGATCGCTGCTGAGGCAATAGCGAAATTTCACCATGTTGAAAAATTCGACATGGTGAAATTTCATTATGTCACTGGTTCCACGTAGTGGGTAAGCGCATAGCGCCCCAAGGTCGAATGAATGCCCCGGTCAAAAATATCAAGGTTAATATCAACCTTGATATCAAGGTCGATACTACCTTGATTGAACCTTGATTTCAACATTGATGTCAACCTTGATTCCATTTTAATCAAAACGAATAATTGCAGGTTTAACAGGATAAATATTGATAATGCATAAGTAAAGGCATCGATTGTTAAAATTTATAATCTATACAAATAACAATTTAAGAACAAAAATTAAAAATAGCTGATCCAACATGACCGACTACAGCATGCGTTTTTATACTATATGGCTCTGAAAATTTGTTTCTTGTCGTATTTTTGCCATCGCTAAACCAAAATTTGACGATAAAAATTCAAAATGGTCGATCAAAAATGGCCAACACATCAGCCCTAAAATTTTAGGATCGCTAAACTCGAATCTGATATCAGATATGCAAAATTATTTTTCAAACAATGCTGATTATGCAAATTATTGCAAAATTTAAGATCTAACAAACACTAGTGTTATTCTAGGGGTTTTAAAGGTGACTGATCACGAATCTATTACTAGATTTGCAAAATCATTTGTTAAAACAATTGTTTTTAATAAATTATGGCCAAATTCACCTTCTTTCATATGATTCACAATAAGGATCAAATATATACCGTTTGTGGGGTTGCTAAGCACGAATCTGATATCGGAATTCCGTTTTTGTGGAAAAAAATATTAATTGCTTCATATTGATACATTTTTTATTTTAAAATTGTATTGGCGCATCGGAAAGAGGCGAGGATAAAATGTAAGGCCAAAATTGTTCAACTAACATTCTCCACAAGCCCTTTTTTTAAAAAACATTTACCAAAAGACTACGTTAGCACATTGGACGAAGGCAAGCAAAGCGAGGAATAAATCTAAACCCAAAATACTTAAACCAAGTACCCCATGCTTTCCAAATAAAATAACTTATTCAAACTACTTGGCACATCAGAGTTTGAGCTGAGCGGGGAATAAATATAAAACCCAAATGTATAAACCCAATTACCCCACGCTCCCCGAGTAAAATAATTTATTTTAAAAACACGTCAACACATCGATGAAAGGTGAGCAAAGCAAGGAATAAATCTAAAACCTAAATGTTTAAAGCCAATTACCCCACGCTCTTCGAGTACAATAATTTACTTTAAAAACATGTCGGGACATCGAAAGAAGGCAAGCAAAGCGAGAAATAAATGTAAACCTGAAACGCTTAAACCCAATTACCCCACGCTCGCCGAGTGTAATAATTTATTTAAACTACACCTCGCACTTAAAAAGAAGGCGAGCAGAGCGGGGAATAAATCTAAAACCTAAATGTTTAAAGCCAATTACCCCACGCTCTTCGAGTACAATAATTTACTTTAAAAACACGTCGGGACATCGAAAGAAGGCAAGCAAAGCGAGAAATAAATGTAAACCCAAAACGCTTAAACCCAATTACCCCACGCTCCCCGAGAACAATAATTTACTTTAAAAACACGACGGGACATCGATGAAAGGTAAGCAAAGCGAAGAATAAATCTAAAACCTAAATGTGTTAACCCAATTACCCCACGCTCCCCGAGAACAATAATTTACTTTAAAAACACGACGGGACATCAAAGGAAGGCGAGCAAAGCGAGGAATAAATTTGAACCCAAAATACTAAAACCAAAGTACTTCATACTTCCCAAGTGTGATCATTTATTTTCAAAACACATAGGCACATCGGAGGAAGGCAAGCGAAGCGAGGACTAAATCAAAACCCAAAATTTCTAAACCCACTCACCCCACGCTCTTTGAGTGTAATAATTTATTTAAACTACACCTCGCACATCAAATGTTTTCTTACTTCGATGTACAGAGGTGTAGTTTAAATGAATTATTAAATTCTGGGAGCATTGAGTAGTTAGGTTAATGCACATTAGTCTTAGATGTATAGACTATAGATATGCTGAAACTGCGCTCCTCATGAAACTAGCAGGTGAGGGTTCATACGGCCCGTAAGCGCTGCCAATAAACGAGTAAATAATGCTCTTAATATTGTTACATCTATAAAAATCTATCACGTTCACGTATTAACGCGGGTATATACTTGAGTAACGGTGGGAAAATAACATTTTTCATTTACACTATTTTTCCACTGGAAATTGCGACGCGTGCGGAATTTTTTTTTAAATTTCCGCATAGTATATTTAAAGGTTAGATCACATAGTGACAGTGACGCATGGAGTATTTCGTGGCGCGTGGTATAGGTGAGTTTAAAAGCGCTCGTTTTAAACGCTACCTTCAATTTCAGTCGCCACCCTTCGATATACGGCATATTTTTTAAATAGAAATATTTTCCCGCAGAGAACTTTCGAAGCGTCGGGTATCCGATATCAGTTATTTTTAAAATACTATCATTGTTGTCGTTCGCCTCCCATTGATATGCCGGTGTATTTCGTTAAGTAATATATTTTTGCCTTAAACATTTGCGGCGAGTGGAGTAGGCGGGTGCGGAAACTTTTGTTTTAAGCGACAACTTGCTCTCGCCTGGCTCTCTTCAATGTTCTTTCTATTTAAAAAAGTATATTTTCTGTATAGAACTTGTAGTTCAAGGTGTAGGTGGGTTTTAAATCAAGATAACGTTTGAAACGGACACGACTCTTCTCGGTCTTGTGCGCGTATAAGATTTTAGTTTTTTGAGAAGAGCAATGATCATTTACTGATCTGCGTCTGGATTCTGACAGCAGATCTCAAATAGAAATTTGATTCTATAGAATAGTATATTCTTATAATATGTAATAGGTCTGGAATACCTGGTGGTAGAAAGTTATTTCAATAATTAAAGTATGTTATTTCTTTTAAATAAACAAAATATATTCTATCAGTAGTCTTTTAAGATAGAATATTGCGTAAATAGCAATAATTCTTGGTAACAGAATTTTATATGTTCGCTCTGATTATACAATATAATTATACGACATTACGCTTTATTTTGCGTTATTGGCTTTAGATCACGATTTTCTAAGTATACAAATGATTTGAAATTATTTTATGTTTCGCTAACTGTTACGCGTTAGTTGCGTTATCAGGTTCGACAAATTTATAAGAATTTAGAGATACAGAAATTTTATTAGTTTGAGAAATATTCGAAAATATTCTAAGTCTTTTACCTGCTCAAAGCATAAGTTGCTCAAGAGCAACTAGGCGCTTTAGTTGCGCTTTGGCTAGCTCATACGGATCCTTATACAAATAGGCCACGGAGAGAGCGGGTATCGAGCCGCCGGAAAAACTCTCACATTCATACCTACACAGATACATTCACACCTATATACATTTATCATTCATACACTTATCATATATTGCGCACACCGCACCGCCGCTCGCTCGCTACTCCTTCTTTAATTATAATCGCACCGCTGCTCTCGCCGAGACTTGTGAAGTTAGCGCCCGGAATAAATAAATATTATTATTTATTAACTTACCTTACGGAAAACGATTCCTCCTCACTTGCGGAAATAATCTCCACTCAAATTTTTACTTGCGGATTTTCCGTTTTTCAATAAATGTAAAAAGAAAATCGCCGATTCAGGCGCGGCGCTAAAATTATACTTGATGCTATTACCTCGAAAAACAATATTTTTACGTAAATTTTTTATTGAATTCGATTCCTCCTCATTTGTGGATTACGTAGGAATCATTATTATATGGATTATTAATTAAAATAATTTAAAAAATCATATCATAAATTTTACTCGGGAACCTGGTTTATTTTTAGTGACTTTTGTTCCGTCCGTTCCGATATTCCAATAATGTCCCTAAACGTGCCTACAGGCGCTGTGACGATAAAAGTAATGTAGAATATTACGGAAAATCGATGTAATCTGGCCTGAATATAAGTGCATAAATCGTTTCCTCCTCACATGCGGATTATCATCCAATAGTTGAAAGATGCCATTGAGCTGCATTATTATTGAAAAATATCGCCTAAACATCGCCAGCCACATAGGCCGATGGGTTATGTAGCATCAGCTGATTATTGTTTTCGTCGTGTAGCTTTGGCTCTGCAGTAATGACTGGACGTTCTGGATCATCTCTGTTTCTCATCACGGTTTGCTGAATATTTAACATCAGATAAGAATTACTCTATCAACATTTTACAATCTGTGTAAAATTGTTCCGGGTACTTTGTGTTTTTCTATTTTTTTTTTTTTTCAGGATTTTAACGCTGCAAACACAGAGTCGGATGGACGCTTTAAGGTTAGAAATTAAACACTTTACTCAAAATCATGTCTTATTTTCTATTTCTTTTATGAATTTCAACAATAGTATTATAACAAATTTGCTTAATCTTATCAGATTCAACTTTTATAATGTTGTCGAACAGACAGTAATGAAGCTATTTTACACATCACAGGAAATTTATCCACTATTATCTTTTTGCAAACTGTTTCAGCTAATCCATCACGTATTTCCCATGTATTTTCACTATGATTGAAAATAGTAAAATAATGGGCTAAACCTCCACTAACATTTGAACCGGTGAACGCAATAAGTCCTGATAACGAGTAATTAGCATCCCTTATTTTTATAACCTTGGGAATCTCTTGAATATTGATCGCTGTATTTGATCTAATACATTTACTTTTTTGTTTTTTCAGATTTTCTACTACATCATCTCTGTAACAGTCTTCTGTGTCTATTATTAAATAGGAATTAATGTTATACGTCAAACTTGCATAGTTAGAACAATTTTGGCAATACACGTTTGTATTATGTAAAGAATTTGTTATTTCTTTTTCCAAACAAGAGATACCATTTGTTATGGTTGATAACAAATTAGGTACTATTACAGGTACAGTTTTTGATGATCTATATTGACAAAGATGACAATATATCTCTTGGGTGTTATTACAAGAAGATTCCGCAAGGATTGAAAACAAATTGTTTACATTGTAGTTACAATTTAATTTCTTGGGCAATTCTTTTAATGTTTTAACTTGCAACATAACACGTATTCTCTCTCTGTAAAGATAGTCAATGGAACATTTGTTAATAAGATAACATAACAGTATTTTAAAAACATTCAAGTTATTACCTATATTTACTGGATTATATAATAAGTTCTGCATTTCATTTTATTTTTGTACCGTAAGAATAATAAGTTCAAATATGCTATCAAAAGGACAGGTATGGATAACTGAAATTAATACATCATTGTAATTTATGCGATCCATCTTATTTCCATTTATCTGAAATGTGTGTTGAGATAAGTCTATAGCATTTATTTGAATTATACAAGATTCTACTGGTTGATTTTGAGTTTTAATAATAGTTTTACTTGAACTTTTAGTGATATTCGGTGTAGTAACTTTTTTTTGTTGAATGTTTCTTATCTGTACTTCTGTAGTTTTCTCAAGTTTTGAATTAATTAAAGTCTCTTGTTTATGCAATACAGGTAATAACTTTGATTGGAATTTACTATTTTCAACAATTTTAGTTTCAGTTGTATCATAAAATGGTAGACTTTCGGAAGATTCTAAATTGGAGTTTATAATGTCTAAAATTTCACTGTTATGTAATTCTTCATTATAACTCAATTCCTGATCAATTACTTTAAGTGCCTCATTTTCACTTTTATGCAATTCTTCATTATAAGTCAATTCATGATCGATTACTTCAAGTGCCTCATTTTCACTTTTATGCAATTCTTTTTTATGAGATACCGAGAGGTCTGACATTTGCATAAAACTTGATTCGTCATCTAAGGTTTCAAGTGTTTCATTTTCATCAATACAGAAATCATATTTTTCATTACCTAAACCCATCCAATTTTCATTTTGATGAAAATAACTTTCATTTAAATTTTTTTTCTCAGATTTTTTTAATGATTTTTGGCTAGATAATTCTATTCTTGCACTTCGAATTTCACTTTCTAGTTTTTTAATATTTTCTTGAATGTATTGATCAACATTAAAATTTTTTTTTTGTAGTAGTAACGGCCACATACGAGGATGCCAATGACAATCGACTGAATTTATTTTTTAATAAAGAGGTTCATAATGGAAAATGAGTGCATCATTTAATTAAATAGTTAGTAAACTCTTTACACAAATAGGCATTTAGTATGTCATAAAAACTTTCTCCACTACTGTATAAAGATTCAATGTCTTTGCTTTGTTGTTCAAAAAATTCTGTCAATTTTTCAGGTACTTTTGTATTTATTATATCTAATATGTTACCAATTTGTGTCTTATCAAAGTTTAATGCACCCTGTGATTCAAATTTTTTAATTAAGTTTTGTCTATATCTAATGACATGCTCATTTTCGCACTCACTTAGTAAAAGAATAAATATTTCTTTTAAAGCATTCAAAAGCCCATCCCATTCGTGTATTGAACTTAAGTATAAAATACTATGCATATAGAATCTTTTTATACTATCCTTTTTAAAGCACTCTAATTCTTCCATCCATGTGAGGACACTTGTGATCGGTATATGAAATGTGAACTTTGGTAAACGATTAGAAACCAATAAATTTGAAAGAACAAGAAAACATTGCTGAAGATACAGCTCATAAGTAATTGATCCATTGAATGCATCACAAACAGCGGATAAAACTTTGTATATAGGAGGACAAAGAATTTCTTCAGGTATCGATGCACCAGATCTTATCCATTCTGAGAAGAACAGATATAATTTATCAAAACTTTCTGAAAGCATTTGACAAAATGAAAACACTTGACTTGAATCAGAAGCTCCAACAATTGTACATAAATTTATCTTTCCACTCGTATTCTTTGAAATACTTATTTCATTAACACAATCTTCCAATACCAATAGTTCTAAATAGTTAATTTTTCTTAAAACTGATCTGTAAAACTGTATTTGTTCTGGACTCCACCACATACAGTAAAAATATACATAATTGATTTGACGTATAAATTTTTTAAATTGCATATCTAGTCTTAATTGATGCAACATATCTAATACATTGAAGTATTTTTGATCAGTTTTTTCTACACTTTTTTTTCAGAGCTTTTTTCTTCACAGCTGTTTTGGTCTTCAGAGCTTTCGTTATTATAGCTGTCTTTGTTACATTGCTTCAATCTATATTTCTGATCATTATTTTTTAGATTATAATTTATATCATTCTGCTCATTTTCTTCTCTTTCATTGCAATTTGTTGCATTTTTTGCATTCTCGTTATCACGAAAATATTTTAGTAGGTTCGTTTTAACATTTTGTCTGTCTTGATGAACATATTCATATATGTTCCTTCTTTTAACGTCAAGTTTTTCACTAACTTGAGTCCAAATTGCATTTGACTTTGGTAATAAGTTTTCATTTTCATCAAATATTTCTTTAAACTTTTTCAGCTCTTCTAGCCTCACAGAATGCTGTACAGCTCGTTTACCAGCAGGCATCCTAATTTATTAAAAAAATTTAAGTTATTGTTATAAAAAAAGTTAAAATAAATATAAATAGAAATCATTTCATTGTTTACCTAATTTATATAACCTCCTTACGTATCCTAAAACATATAAACTGTTGAAACGTTCATTCAAGTGTCACTTATGTTTATTTCAGATTTTTAATGACTTTTTATGGCACTCATTATTAAATATGTATAATGCAAATAATGTTTTTCGATATGACTCGAGCGGCCGAAAGCTCAGAGAACAGGAGCATTTTAAAAACAAGGCCGGTAACAGCTGTATCTTCCATAGGATAACCAACAAAGAACAGATTTCGTGGAATAGCGCGACCAACCCAACCGTCGCTTTTTTCGTGAGAATTCGTCCATAAACTTGTAATCACAGTATAGACACAAGCTACGTCTTTTTTATAGTCAATATAAACAACTAGAATCAACTGCAGTTAAAAAGTATTTTATGGTTTGCATAAATATTAAGAATATTCAAACTTTGTTGACAATTATATATCCACCTTTGCGTTTGCATTATTCTTTTAAGATTTGTCAAATTGAGGTTATGTTCACATCTAATTCGAATAGTTTGTAACTATTATCCATTTTTTAATTCAGGATATTTGATAAAACTTGTATTAATGGAATATGATAGTGTTATTGCTAACTTGTTGAAAAATTACCATAATATGATGAATAATATATTCTAAACAATAATATAAATTATGTGATTTTTTTGCAGATCAATCGCATCTTGAAATATTAACTATCTTATAAGTATTTGCTACTTAGATGAACAACTACACTTTTATAATGTTTGAAACGTCTTTTTTTATTAAATACAATTTATAATTCACGGTATAGTACAAACAGTGTTTCCATAGTATACATATGATTTATACACACTGATATAAATAAAATTGTTAAAATATATTTAATATTTTTATGTCTTACAGCAATGCCTCGTTGCTCAGCAGTGTCGGTTGATCAAATTTTCGAGATCTTGCAAAAAAAAATTGTTTTTGATAAAAATGAAAAAGTGCTAAAAAAGTCAGACAAAGTATGGAAAGAAGCAAGTTCAGCAATAAATCATTTAGTTTGTGGATCTACTTTATATTTTTATGTGTTAAAAGATTGGAAGGGATTAAGCTCAAAATTAAAACAGTATTATTTACAGAATCAAAATGTTTAATGTATAGCAAATGTAAAAAAAGAAAAAAGCTATAGACAATTGCTCAAAAATTGAATTTACAATTTCCTTTGATAAAATAGAATGGCAAAGGATTGAACCAATATTGCGAAAAGGAAAAAAAGTACTGCCTGAAGGATGGTCACACGTTATAGTTCAGAAGATCTGCTCATGTGAGCAGATACCTTGTCCTTATAGTTTTGAGAAAGGATATGTAACTCGTAAAGATGATTCTATCAAGCTTTTGGATATTGCAAGGAATGTGGAAATTCTATGAGAGGAATTTGTCGTTACATGACATCTGCAGAAAACTATACATTCCAGATTAGCACACAAGACTCTAGGTCTATTAGACATTTTACTAAAAGACCTCTATCCGGACCTTTAAGAGAAGAGTGTCAAAAGATTCTTATGCATGAAAAAGCGTTAAAATTCAAGAGGCATGAAGCTGAGAAAAATATCGCTTATGGAAATGTTGAAGGACCACTTGTTCACACAACTCCTGTGTTGCGAAAAGCAAGACAGGATGGTATTTTTAAAGCCTACGGTGTAAAATCTACTAAAAATGTTGTTGATGCAATAATTTCAATGAAATTTGATGAAAAATGGTCTCCAATAATTAAACAAATTGGAGATTTTCCATTTAACGTTGTATTTTGGTCTCCTGAGCAGATGGATCTTTGGAACACTATTAACTCTAAAGAAGATGTCACTATATCTCTTGACGCAGCTGGACGTTTTGTGAAAAAAATAAGGATTGGAAGTGAAGTTTCGTCACATATATTTTTATATATTATAAGTGCATCAATTGGTGGAAAAATTTATCCTGTTTTTCAATTTTTATCTGAATATCATGTAGCAATTTTTTTAAAAGATTGCTTGAGCTTATGGCTTGAATCCGGTGCCTCAAAACCTCAGCAACTAGTAACAGATCGATCGAGTGCTCTTCAAAATGCTGTATGCCTAGCCTTCAATAATTGTTCATACAAAGAATATTTGTTAGCATGCCATAACAAAGTTTTGAGAATTAAGAGATGATTTGCCACCATGCTTATATAGATTAGATATTGCTCATTTAATAAAATCCATTACAAAATGGAAATGTTTTGATAAATACTCACCGAACATTAAAGATTTTTACTTGAGAATTATTTCATATCTAAGTACATCAACATCTTATCAAGATTTTATGAAAGTAGTAAAACTAGTTTTCATTGTCTGCTTAAGTCCTGGAATTGGAGGTGATTAATGTGGCTCGAAGTTCTTCATATTTGTTTAGTGTTATAAAAACTCATGAATGTAAGTATTGCGAAGAGTCATGTACCTGTGATTTCTGTAATGAACAGAAATTAAATGACGATGAATTGTCGGAGGAAGATGATCTTAACAGCATTGAAACTGAAATAGAGAACTTAAGATTAAGTGCGATGAAGTATATTGCTGAAACGAATAAAAATGATTTTTATTGTCCTGATCTGGTTAAGAATTTCAAAGATTTATGTTCTGAGTACCCCACGTGGACAAACATATTGACAGAGTCTTACAGCTCTAAGATTACCGTAGCTTCATCAAGTCGTTCAGAATCATTATTCAGCGATATGAGACATATAACAAATATAAAGTATTGCGTTTTTCTTGATGGTTCAATGAAACTTGGAAAAGCGTACCTTGTAAATGAAAAATTAATGTCTCCAACCATTAGAAAATCTTTGTCTTTGAATAGTTCCAAGCTTGCAGGATGTACTGATCTTGACAACTCTATTACTCAAAGTAACGTTACGAAGAAAAGAGGAAAATATTTAGAACCATGCTCCGACATTCAAATTCAATATAGTCAATCTAAAATAAAATCATCTAAAGATATTATTGTGAATGGTATTTTGCGAAGACCTATTGAACATAACAAAATTGTATACGCGTATACAAGTTCCTGCTTATTTGACAGTATAATGGAACTATGCATTTCAGCATATGGAAGTTACGCTTCTTATGAAACTATTGTTAATGATACTTGCCAAAATAAATCATGTTTTGGAGCAGTGATGATAGAATACTTATTAACTGAAAAACAAAAAGTATTTTATAAAAAACGATTTGATTTATGTTTCAAATATTTTGATGTAAAACATGGTATTTTGTATTACAAAAAATCTATTGGTCATCTAATTCAGCAATTTTTTAATGAATGCACAACAGATGTTTTTTATGTGCTATTGCAACCAAAAATAATATCAGAAATACTAAATCTGAACAAACTTGATTGTTACATACAGGAATATACTTTAGATACACATTTATCAAAGTATATTTTTATTGATATGCAAAATTTTTCTGAAAGTCAAACCTTTAATATATTAAACATGCCTGTAAAACTAATGATACACAAAACAATTTTTATGTTAGTTGGCGTAATAGCTTATAGTGCATCAAAATTTAGCACTTAGTACATTATACGACTTATTGTAGATCTGTTAAGAATAATTGGTATTTGAAAGATGATCTGGCAAAAACAACTCAATACCTAAAAAAAAAAGTATATACACATTAAAAATAGCTATTGTAATGTACGTAGAAATTTGATAACATGTTATATGAAAAAAAGTTGCGTACTACGTTAAAAGTTAGTTAATTATTCTTTATGCAAAAATACAGTTGATAAGAGTACAATTGGTAATCTCTAAATGTATAAATAAATTAAATAGTAAAAGAAGACATGATTTTGAGTAAAATGTTTATTTTCTAACCTTAAAGCGTCCTTCCGAAACTGTGTTTGCAGCGTTAAAATCCTGGAAAAAAAATAGAAAAACACAAAGTACCCGGATCGATTTTACACAGATTGTAAAAATGTTGATAGAGTAATACTTATCTGATGTTAAATATTCAGCAAACCGTGATGAGAAACAGAGATGATCCAGAACGTCCAGTCATTACTGCAGAGCCAAAGCTACACGACGAAAACAATAATCAGCTGATGCTACATAACCTATCGGCTTATGTGGCTGGCGATGTTTAGGCGATATTTTTCAATAATAATGCAGCTCAATGGCATCTTTCAACTATTGGACGATAATCCGCATGTGAGGAGGAAACGATTTATGCACTTATATTCAGGCCAGATTACACCGATTTTTCGTAATATACTACATTACTTTTATCGTCACAGCGTCTGTAGGCACGTTTAGGGATAATATCGGAACGGACGGAACAAAAGTCACTAAAAATAAACCAGGTTCCCGAGTAAAATTTATGATATGATTTTTTAAATTATTTTAATTAATAATCCATATAATAATGATTCCTACGTAATCCGCAAATGAGGAGAAATCGAATTCAATAAAAAATTTATGTCAAAATGTTGTTTTTCGAGGTAATAGCATCAAGTATAGTTTTAGCGCCGCGCCTGAATCGGCGATTTTCTTTTTACATTTATTGAAAAACGGAAAATCCGCAAGTGAAAATTTGAGTGGAGATTATTTCCGCAAGTGAGGAGGAATCGTTTTCCGTAAGGTAAGTTAATAAATAATAATATTTATTTATTCCGGGCGCTAACTTCACAAGTCTGTTTTAATTGCTCAGTCTGCTCTGGCCTTTGAATTTTATAAATCTTCAATTTTTATTCTGCTTTGGATTGTCATATTAGCTTTGGTCTTGTATATAGTTTTTCATTTGAACTTTTTGTGCTACAAACTTGTTGTGACTGTCGACTTTATCGGTTTCAGTGGAGGGGCGCTGTTCGCTTTGTCAATCGTAGAGACGGGTCTAAAATTCTTACCCTTAAGTCTATGTTGTTACACAGTTTATAGAACATCAAAAAATTCAAAGAGATAAGAATTATACAAATAGATATATATGTCAGTTATTAAGAAAAGATATGAATGGCTTTACGGCATACAAGAATATTTAAATAACCCGAAATTATCAAGGCCCAAAAAGTTTAGTATTATAAATTTTAAGATCCAAAACTGTTAAAGTCCAAAAATATTTGAGACCCAAAAATTTTAAGGCCCGAAAATTGTAAAGCTTAAAATTATATCCTAGATGTTAAGTTATTGGGAAAATATGTGAAAGGCACACGGGGACATTAAGCACTTTAATATAAAAGTAGATTTCATAAAAGAAGTCTGGCTATTTTGTAGAAAATGAAATTTTGAACAAATTTCCAGTATTTGAAAATTCTAAATACCCAATTGAAAAAAGTTTTCCTACTCGCGAAGCCTAATTCACAAAAATTGACTTTTCATCTGTGTGCATAAGCAGTGCCCTTATATTAGACATCATACTTGCTTGAACCAACTTTTTCAAATCAAATTCACTATATATATAAAATATACAATATTTTACATGATCACCATGTATATGCATCTTTAGACATACTTTTGTAGACCAATAAAGGCAGAAACTGATATTTCTTCACTACACTTACACTACATTCTTAAAAAAATAAACTTTTCACACATGCTTCCATTAAATACGTGTACTATGACTACATAGTTCAATATACTATATTTATAAGCCATCACTGAGCGTATGTATATCTAGATATATGTAAATTTGATATTTTATTCCCTCTGCATAATCTCTATACTAAAAAAATCACGTGATTACCACGTGTAAATCACGAGAAAATCACAAAAAAATTACGTGATATTTATGAATAATAATCTAAAAAGCGAGTGGAAGAACTCAGAGTGAGTTCTAACAAGAAAAGGGATTTAGTGAGTGAAGGGTTCTCTAATTAAAAACACACTATTTCGCGGTAAAAGAAAAGTGTACTTGCTGTGGCGTAAAAACCCTCATGGATCAGAGGGAAAAGCCTCAGCAAGTGTAAGCTTTATTGAAAATAAGAAAAGGAAATTATATAAATGAATGAAAAGAAAAGTGACTCTAGAGAAGAAAAATTTATCCAAAAAGACGCATGCAGAAACGCAAAGACGCGAGGTACCTTTGACGCACGCAGAGAGCTCTCTTACCCCAATGTCGCAAAGAAATAAGCTACAGCTAAAGAAGACGCTGAGCTGGCCTCGCCATAGTCTGCCGCTGCTTTCGTCCTGATCCCTGAGGTCTGAAAGCAGGGCCTAGGGAGCGAGAGGATGGTCCGCAACCGTGTACCAACCGCGCCACGACGTCTTGGGGAGCCAGACGCTTGGCACGAGGGCAACAAGGTGTTGCCGCAGCTCGCTTGCCCTGGAAGAAACCACGTCCACAACGTCGGCACCTTCCGAAAGCACACTTAGCCTAACGCCTCAAGGCATACACACACGCGCACCAGACACACACGCGAACGACGCGATCGCGAAATTTCCGCAAAACGCAAGTACACTAAAGCACGACGAAGTGAACAGTGATTGCTCCTAGAAGGGCAGATCTCAAATTCACCTTACCAAGCAAACGTAGAAAAGCGCAAGAAAGCCGAACGTACGAGTCGTTTGGCGGTCCTAACAGGAGTAAGCGCGCGCGAGCCCTTCACGCGCTCGCGAGCGTGGCCGGCGGCGCGCGCCTCAACGCATGCGTACGCGCCGCTCAACGTCACAACGGAAAGCGCGCAGCGGCGCGAAATTCAAATACCCAAACCTGCATCTACACTACTTAACTAATTAAAAATGAACTGAACAAATCATGTGAGATTTTTGACCAATTTCTCATCTGATCATCACGTGATAATAGCGTGAATATAGCGTAAGTTATAATAACATTCAAAAATATTATTAAAATATTAAAATAATATTTATAAATCAAGAAATGGATAATTAACAATACATAAAGACCCAATTAAAGAAGAAATAAATTTTCTTTGATCGAGATTTCAACCCAGAACCTTGGCGTGTAAATCCATTGCTCTACCATCTGAGCTAATTACTTTCTTTGACGGTTAATGTATGATAGCTATTTACAAATATTGAGATATAATTTTTTTTCGAGGTTACTAGTAAATATAATTTTCTTGAGTTATTTTTATTAAAATTATAGTCAATTGTAACATTAATTCTCTGACCTACATTCATGTTCATTCTGTTACAATGCCGCTACCCTAAGCGGGTCTTGGGCGTTGTCGCCCAGATCGGACGGGTGAGAGCCTATCACCACTACACAGCGCGTCCTCAGGTTGCGGATAGAGGAACAGCCCCTGAGAAAGAGGTTAGCTGCGAATAAATAGAATAAGCAGTCGCGGATAGCCGATAGGAACAGGCGTGGGTGTGATGAGCCCACACTGTCGAACGCATTCATCTAGAAACACTGCGCAAGCACCACAACAAAAAACACTTCACATTATCTCTTATCTCTAAATCTATCTCTTTCATCACACATTACAAACATGGAAAAAATCCTGCTGCCGAGGAGGATGCGGGAGCGATGACAACTGCCCCGAAAGGGGATGTGTAGAATGATTCGTCACCTGGTCTTACGCGGTAACGATGCCAGTGAAGACGCGCTGCCTTGTAGGAGGGCGTTAGGATGTGAGAATGAAACCGTAGTATGTCTGACGACGAGTTGACACTGTCCTCGTCAAAGTCGGGAAGCTCCAGAGAGGTATGGGGGTTATCACCTCTAGAACGGTGGACTCACCTGCGATCGGAACAGGATCCGAAGCGCGCGGGTTTAACATAACATCATGGCTCAAAAAAATCAAAACCAAACCAAAAGGGACCTAAGGGTCGGAACCTGGAATGTTCGCAGTCTATACAGAGCAGGCGCGTTTAAAGAACTCATAAAGGAAGCTGATAGGTACAATCTAGATTTGGTGGCAATACAGGAATCGCGGTGGCCAGATGGCGGAGTACTAGCATCGGGTAACTTTACGTACCTGTATGGGGTCGGGAGCGAGGGATCCCTAGGCACTGGATTTCTCGTAAGCAAAAGCATCATACATTCGGTTAAAAGTTTCAAATCCGTCAATGATAGGCTCTCATACATCATCATCGAAGGTGAATGGTATAGATATATATTTATTAATGTACACTATCCTACGGAGGTCAAAGAAGAAGAAGCTAAGGATCTCTATTACGAAACTTTAGAGCAGGTAATCGTTCAGTTCGCGTCTTACGACACAAGAATAGTATTAGGCGATTTTAATGCTAAAATAGGTAGGGAGGAAATGTTTAGGCCTACTACAGGGAAGGAAAGCCTGCACGAAGCCAGCAATGATAACGGTATAAGAGTCATAAATTTCGCGGCAGCAAAAGATCTTATAATTAAAACTACGTGTTTTAATCACAAGGACATACACAAAGCAACGTGGACATCGCCGGACGGGGCCACACAGAACCAAATTGATCACTTTCTCATTGAAAAAAGACATCATACTAACGTTCTCGACGTAAGGGCTTATGGAGGGGTAGATAGCGACTCGGACCACTTCCTAGTAGTAGCCGAATTAAGAGCTAGATTAGTAGCGAATCAAAATAGTAAGTGAACGCACAAGGTAGAAAGCTTCGATATTGAAAAGCTACGAGATAGAACAGAGCGAATTAGGTACCAGATAGAAATTAATAATAGGTTTCAGGCACTTGAAGAAGCAAACACATCGCCGGAGGGGAATGCCGAACCGAATAGCTTATGGGGGGACATCGAAAAAACGGTAAAAGAGGCCGCGAACAAAGTACTGGGTAAAAAGAAAAAGCCAAAGAGCCAACCATGGTTTGACGAAGAGTGCGAACTCTGGTTTGAAAGGCGCAAAAAGGCTAAATTAGATAGCTTACACAATAGAAGCGATAGGACCGTAGAAGAATATTCTAACGTAAGAAAACAGGCGGGCGTGATCTACAGAAATAAGAAGCGGGAGTATCAAAAGAATCTTATTAGGAGAATAGAAAATAACAGTAAGGAAAATAACCCCCGCTAAATGTACAGAGGGATTAACGCCATCAGAATGGGTTTTAGGAGTAGAGCGCGATTGATGAAGGACGAAAACGGGGACCTCGTAACAAATGACAACGAATTACTGTTGCTGTGGACAAACTATTTCGATAAATTATTAAACGTGCACGAAAATAGCAAAGAATTAGGGGACGAAATTCACACTGCCGGACTCCACGTTGAGGAACCGA
Source organism: Nasonia vitripennis (assembly GCF_009193385.2). Lineage (NCBI taxonomy): Eukaryota > Metazoa > Arthropoda > Insecta > Hymenoptera > Pteromalidae > Nasonia > Nasonia vitripennis. Next base: position 579,354 of record NW_022279629.1, on the reverse strand, counting down.
GCTACCAAGAAGTAGAGGCCGCGATTAAAAAACTAAAAAACAACAAAGCAGCGGGAAATGACTCTATACCAGCTGAGTTACTCAAGTATGGGCGCGTCGAGCTTACTTCTAAAATCTATAAACTAATAGGTGCGATCTGGAAAAATGAAACAATACCCGAAAATTGGGAGGAATCCATCATTATACCGATTTTTAAAAAGGGGCATAAGACAGACTGCAACAACTATAGGGGGTATCTCACTTTTAGCAACGTGCTACAAAGTTCTGTCAAACGTAATACAAGCTAGACTTACTCCATTCGCGGAAGATATAGTAGGAGATTATCAGTGCGGATTTCGGCGCAAGAGATCGACGAGCGATCAAATGTTTACCATAAGACAGTTGTTAGAGAAAAAGTGCGAATTTTGCGAAACCATACACCAACTATTTATAGATTTTAAAAAAGCGTACGATTCTATTAAGTGAAGCAAAATGTATCAAATTCTAGTACTTCTCGGTGTACCAAAAAAACTCGTGAGATTGATTCAAATATGTATGAAAGGAAGCACGGGAAAGGTCCGAGTAGGCAGTAATGTATCAGAACCCTTCACGATACGCGATAGTTTAAAACAAGGAGATGGGCTCTCAACGGTGCTGTTTAACTTAGCGTTAGAGTATGTCCTTAGAAAAATGCAAGTTAGCCAGCTGGGCGCAACGCTTAATGGAACAACGCAGATACTAGGCTACACAGATGATTTGAATATACTAGGGGATTGTAGGGAAACGGTAGCAAGAAACGCGGAAATCCTCATAAAAGCGGCGAAGTATACAGGGTTAGAAGTGAGTGAATCAAAAACAAAGTACATGATTGTGGATAAACTAGGCATCTGCAGAGGGGAGGGAGATTTCAGAGTTGGGAATTTCACTTTTGAAATAGTTAGCGAATTCAGGTATCTGGGTACGACCATAAATGATAGAAACGAGATTAATGTCGAAATAAACAAGAGACTCTATTCGGGTAATGCTGCTTCTACGCCGTAAGTAATTTATTTAAGTCGAGGCTATTGTCTAAAAACGTTAAAATAAGAATATACAGGGCAATAATACTGCCCGTGGTTCTCTGCCGGTGGATTTGTCTAAACTACTGCAAAAGAAAGTGCCTAAGATAACTGTAAAAGATGTGAGCAACAAAGCTGTAGATGTTGAAAAGAAAGTTATTGAGTGCTTGGTTAATGAAAAGAAAATTCAAACAAAAAACTTATACGTAAACAGAAAAGAAGAACTAATAATTGATTGCTTAAACAGTGAAAGTGTTATACTAACTGAATCTGTATTAAAACATAACCTCGAAGGTATATGTGAGGTTAGGAAAGATACGTTGGAAAATTCTAAAATTAAAATTGTCGGAATCGATAACTATAGTAACATGGAAATGGAGGACATAGAGGACGATATAAACATGAGAAATTTTGAAAGTTTCATAAACAAGGGGCTTTTGTACATACTACATATGTACAAAAGCATTTTTAGTAACCTAACTACAGTACTAATGGAGGTTCCTGCTGACATATACAAATTCATCAAGGAGAACAAAAGCAAGATTTTCGTTGGCTACCAGAACTGCAAAGTATATGACACAATAAATATGAAGCCATGTTACAATTGTGGAAGATTTGGGCACAACGGCAACAAATGCATTAACAATTCTGCATGCCAACACCATAAAGTGTCTAAATTGTGAATTTTCAAACAGCAAATACAAGACAAAGCGTGACACTAATCACGTTGCTAGTGATACAAAACAATGCAACATCCTTAAGAAAAAAATAAGCATATTCATAGTCTCTACTGATTATCCTATCAGACCTACCTCACCAACGGTGCATAAGGTGTATCGAGAACGAGATACCACAACAGAGACACATAACCCATTCACAGACAACACAAGGAAACAGCCTTTACAAGAACTACCTAAATCTACAAAACATAAACAAGATAGTAGTGAGGCAGCCAAGCAGAAACAACTTCAACAATTGAAGATGGCTCGAACACCACAACAACAAGCTGCTTTAGCGAAAAATACAAGGTTAAAAAGCGGTAAAACTTAAATTGATAAAATGGATACTTTTAATTACTAGGAATGATGGCGCGCTTCGCGCGCTCTTGATTCTATTTCTGTCTAGTAATACTGGTAGAAAATCTACCATAAGTGTTGGGCGGCACACTAACGTCTGCTAATATTTTATAAGCATGTAACATGTTACTAAATCCCTCAAAACTATTTTTTAATAAATATATTAATAATGCTCAGTGTCGTCATCATTGGTTTGAATAGTGAATTTGAAGAAAAGTTCAATATAAGAGTCAGTGGGTTTGTCTATCATTAAAATGCCATTTATTTGCATTATAAAAAAGCTATACAACTGAAATTTTACACAGATACTTACTATGCTACCTAGAAAACATGTAACCTACATGATTATGATTTAACTGTTTTCATTCATATTTTCACATCGAGGTCCATATGAATTTTTTAATTTAGCGTATCAAATTTTGCTCGTAGACAGTTACACAGAAACTACCATCTCTAGCACATTGTATTATTTTTACATGAAGAAAGCGATAAGAATTTTAGGTTTTTTGTCAAGGCATTAATTAGAATTTTGACTTTTAACAGTTGTGAGAGATTTTGAGACCGATACCTGTTTGTTCTCATTCGTAAACTAACAGGTCTAGAAAGCTCATATTTTGCATCTAGATTTCTTTTGTGATTGTGGAAAGATATTTAAAGTTGAATCAACATTAACTGAAATACTTTTGTGTTCGACTAGAATACCCATGATAATTATTTAGTCGTATAGCATGAGTTTGCATCACATCAGTGTCGTAGTCGAAATCAGAAGCTTTTCAGTTAAGGTCGATTCAACTTTAAATATCTTTTCACAATCACAAAAAAAAATCTATATGCAAAATATGAGCTCTCTAGACCTGTTAGTTTTTGAATGAGAATAAATGCAAAAATGGAAAAACAGGTATCGGTCTCAAAATCTCTCACAACTATTAAAAGTTAAAAGTCATTTATCACTTTCTCCGTGTAAAAATATGCTAGAAACCAGAAATACAATGTGCCAGAGATAGTAGTTTCTACGTAAATGGTTATAAGTAAAATTTGACCTGCTCAATTAAAATATTCGCATGAGCGTGGATGTGAAAATATGAACGAAAACAGTTAAATCAGAATCATCTAGGTTACATATTTCTAGGTAACATAGGAAGTGGCAGTGTCATATTTTAGTTGTCTAGTACCCTTTTTACAATTCAAAGAGCATTGTATAATGATAGACTTAAACCTACTGACTCGGATACTGAACTTTTCTTTAAATTCACCTCTCAAACCTCACCGAGGGCGACTTTGGGCACAGAGACACAGTATATCTTTAAACTCTTTATTCTTTTAATTGAACTTCCCATTGACATTTAAAAAAAACTAAATAATATTCACACACTTTATTACTACTTCAAATAGGGTTAGGGCGCCACTTTACAATACACATGTTGTAATACTACACACTCTTGGTAATGATTAATTTTTACTAAAATGTCTTGCTAGTTATATTACATATATTTTATCTGTTATCAAGGTTTCCACATTTCATTTCAAACACCTCAAACATTTCTACCAGGGTTATGAGTTATAACTGTTTTGACGGTTATGAATTTAAAGCGCGGTTCTGATGACGTTGTCTAGGCAACCAACCGGCAACCAATCAGATTCACGTATTAAATTCTTCACAACAAAGGCCATCATTTTTTAAAGAGAGTATTTAGATATAATTCAAAAGGATTCAATGCAGAAAGAAAAGAACATACAGTGGTATCGGCAATATAAACAAGGCGATTAGTAACGAAAATGATATAGTTATGCACTTAAATGTAAGAAGCATGAATGCAAATTTTGATAAGGTAAAAATATTTTTTGAAAGTTTGATCGTTAAGCCGTCTGTTATTCTTTCTGAAACATTTGAGCAGGCAAATCATACATTTTTTTAACTGATCGGAAACAATTATGAATACGACTCTTTCTACAACGATAGTAGGATTAATAGGAATGGCGTTAAAGTGTTATAGATACTTAGTTCAGAGCACAGAAATAGTCTAACAGGGTAGGATTAGAATTGTAAATACAAAAATTAATTTAAGTAATAATAGCAATATTGAAGTCTCATCCATGTACCGATCTCATGGCATACCTAAGACTGAGTTTGTATTAGATTTAAATAAATATTTGTTAAAAAAGAGGAACATAAAAAATCACTTAGTAATAGGAAATTTCAATATTGATATATTGGATTGCGATCATATGAGCCAAGAATTCCTGTGTAATTTCTTCAATAAAGGAAACATTCCTGGAATCGTTGGAATTATGAGGCCGCCTGTGGGCATTGCAAAGGGATCTTGCATTGATGATATTTTCATAAAAACTGATAACTTAAATACAATTACTTATAAACTTAAACTATCTATAGCAGACCATTACCCTATATTTATAGCTCTCAATAAAATGAAAATAGTACATAACAAACCAACAATAGTTTTCAATTATAAAAAATTAATAAACAGTGCCAAAACAAGAAACTGGAATAAAATTATCACAAATCAGGATCCTAATTTGGCCACAGATAAATTGTTGTATGAGATTAAACAATGTATAGAGTTATCCAAAATGAATCAAAGAAATATTAAACAGGTGGGGAGGAAGAATTGGATCACTGATGCCATAATTAAATCGTGCGAAACCAAAGAATTCTTATATAACTTCTGGAAGTTGGATATCAATAATGAACAACTTAAAACTGAATACAGAACCTATTCCAAAATCTTAGAGAATGTTACGAAAGACGCCAAATTAAGATATGATAAAAAACTAGTCGAAAGAAATGCAAATAACCCCAAAAAACTTTGGGAAATCATAAACAATAATTAACTTGACAAAAAAAGATCTAATGAAAACATAAGTTATATAAAGATAAATTATAATAAAGTTACAGAGAAAGTTGAGATAGCTAAAAACATGAACAAGTTTTTTTGTGAGATCGGCCAGAAATTAAGTAATTATATCGTGCAACCCCATAATGCTCAATTTAAACTACCGGATATTAATGCAAAGTCAATATTTATAAAACCTACAAACACGAATAAAGTAAAAAACATAATCAATGCATTAAAAATAAAAAATGGTGGAGTGGACAAAATAAATGCTAAGACCTTAAAAGTGATTTGTAATTAATTATATTGCGGTACCCTTAACGCATATTTTAAATTTGTACATTAAAAAAGCTATATCGCCAGATGTACTAAAAAAGTTCGAGATCGTTCCAATATACTGTTACGTCGTACGACGTATGCTTACTATTAGTAATATTTCTTTATGATTTGAACAATTCGATATGGCCTAAATTAAATAAAAACTGCTGAATCTCAATTTTCCAATGCGTCAGTGTCGCTTATGAGTTGAGTTCGCAAAATGCAAAATAATCACTTTTGTAATACGATTTCGATTTACCTTGCGAAACAAATGACCGAATTTTAGAAAGATGCGAAGTTTTAAATAAGTCTTGTACGATTTTCATTGACAGTTTTTCGTCGTCATTCACGAGCTCCGTATCGCGCCGGTCCGACCATCGATGACAATTATTTTAAAACTTAAAGCCGCCTAGCCGCAATTATATATTTCTTACAAAGTCTAAATATACAGATTTTATAAACTACAAGTCTTAGCTCTTTTAAATTAAGTGAGAATATTATTTTACATTAAAACGAGATTTATTATTTACTTTCACTTAAAAATTATTTGAATAAACGATCGGTTTACCGTAAAAGAGATCTTGTGAGTTATATTCATTTACGAGAAAATCCAAACTACCCAGTACGAGTCTACAGCTGCAATCTACTCAACTAGTATCAGGTTCAACGTAAAGGTAAGTTTCACATTTAGTTTACTAACAGTGAGAGTGTTAGGCGCGAATTAACAATTTCTTATAGCCTCGCCACTACACATATCGTTGCGTTCCTATCTATTCAATTTAGGATAGTCAGGACGTAACAATACAAAGCAGGGGAAAAACATAACATTACCAATTATAGGCCCATCTCACTCATATCTAATGTTGCTAAAATTTTCGAAAGAATTATTTATAACAGGCTATATGATTTTATCCAAAATAATGACATAATCTCCAAACACCAATTTGGTTTTATGAAAAATATAGGTTCAAAAAATGCCTTAAACTATATCACGCAAATATTGCACCATAACATAGATAAATCGATACCAACAATAGTCACTTTACCGACTTGGGTAAAGCTTTTAATACAGTCGACCATAAGTTGTTATTAGATAAACTGTATTGTATTGGTATTAGAGGACAGCAGTTGGATCTACTTCGAAGCTATTTAAATAACAGATACAAAACTGTTAAAATTGACGGTGTAGAAAGTGATAGCTTACTAATAAGTATGGGCGTTCCACAGGGTACAATACTGGGTCCACTCCTATTTATTTTATATATAAATGATGTTCTAAAGGAGATTCCATTAGAATCAATTCTATCATATGCAGATGATACTGCAATAATAGCAACAGGCAATACGTGGATAGAGGTACAAAAAAATATGAATGAATTTCTTACTGTGATATACAAATGGTTAGCGGTAAATAAATTATCTCTAAACGTGGATAAAACAGTTTGTATGACATTTGGAAGCTACTGCGACAGTGTACCGACGCATATTGATGAAAAAATTCAGAATAAAAAGATAGCTAGAGTTGAGAATTACAAATACTTGGGAATTGTCATAGATTTCAATCTAAAATGGGATAAACAGATCCAATATATAATTAAAAAAACAAAGTATCTAGTCTATATTTTTCACAAATTATCACATACTATGTCAACAGAAACTTTAAGAATGATATACTATGCATTCTTCCATAGCATAATTAGCTATGGAATAGTTGCCTGGGGTGGTGCCTATAGAAATAACCGTGATTTATTGCAAAGTTTACAGAGAAAAATTCTTAAGATTATCAATAAAAATACTTTTAGTATACTAGATAGACCATTTAACCTAGAGCAACTTTTTAATTTTGAATCCCTTAAAATCCATTATAATGATCTCAAAACTCAATTCCAAATGTCTACAAGTGTTACTAGGAAAAAAAGCTTAATTGTACCAAAGAGCAAAAAACGAGTAAGTGATAAAAACAGTTGCCATTATAACTTATAATTCACTACCAAATGAGCTCAAGGAATTAGATATAAGCAAAACCGCGGCAAAAAGTAAATTTAAGATTTGGGTTAAAACCAAAACTTACTTTTTAAATAGTTTTAAATTTGTTAAAGTTTACGAAAATGTAAATAGTGTTTGTTGTAAGGATCTGATAAGAAAATTATCTTTAGTTTTAAGTACTAGTTTTAAGTTTTCTTGTTACATACCAAGCTTGTACACAGGTAACTTAGTTTACCGCTACAAGGCTTGCTAGTATGCGTACTGGTAATGTATACTATGTAAGCTATTATATTGGTTTAATAAATAAAATAAAATATTGAAAGTGTTCCAAAGTGTAATAAAGTGTGCCATGCTGTGCCATACCGCGCAAAACTGTGCTATACTGTGCTATACTTTGTCAAAAAAGAGATGTTTGTTTCCGAAAAACCCTTGTGTGTCAAAGTGTGCCAAAGTGCAGCAAATTACCGAATTTGAACACTTTGGCACACTTTGGCACACTTTGACACACTTTGACACACTTTGGCACACCCAATTATTTCCACTAGGGTATAACCATTTTTCCAATTTTTGTTTTTACTTTTATTTTTAAGTTATCCATGACACCTTTGTATGAATCTGTCCTTAATTGGCGTTGATTTTTATTAAAAAAAAAATAATCGTAAACTTCTTAATTTACCCAAGTTTAAGTGAGGATTAAAATCGTTTTTAATGCTGAATTTATGACAAAAACTTATAGCATAAAAATATTGTTTTTGTTATTTTTATTTTTTATATTGGGCATCCATCCAAAACCTCTATTAGGATACATAAGTGGATATGACATAGGATCTACATGATTACTAATGTACGGTATATTATTAGGTGCTTTATGTTTCAAATATATACATACATCTCGATCTTCTGGTGGTTGACCATTTTCACCTACAAATACCACAGTTGCTTCATAACATTTAGCTGCGTTATATCTACGTTTATTATGTTTAGAATTGCATGTTAAATATATTATAATTTATATACTATTGAACTCAACGTTGTTGTTTTTCAAACGATTTTGTTCTTCCATTTCGACTTCGTGCATCATTTTGTATGATTTAGCGTACATGTTTACTTGTCGAAAATAATTATTTAATTCCTTTAATAGCATTAAAGAATATGACACATTAGTTTGTAATCGTGATTGCGAGGCGATTTTATTATCAATGATGAATTCGAATAACTTAAGGGCCTTTCCCGAAAAGAGCATCAAATCTAGCTCCAAAACTTTCAAAGGTAAGTGTATTATTATATTGTCTACTATTATTTAAAAAGCGTTTACTTTCGTCAGTATTTCCAGAAACTAATTCTTTTAAACGTTAAGGATAAGTGATATTGTCAGATAATACAACGTTTCGTGTATTGCAACAATTTGAAAACTTCTTATCACATAATATTTCAAATTTGAAATGTTTCGCATTACAGAATTCACATATTTCACTCATGCTACCTCAATCATTCTCCATAATTGCTAATTCATTGAAATCGAAATCAAACATGGCATATAATTTTGTTATTGAAAATTCATTGAAATTTTTAGTGTCCCTGCTAGTATACAATTAACCATAAATTAGTTATGAATAAATATAGACAAAGACTTGTAAACATTTAATATGAAATAATAAAATAAACTAGAAACCTAAGAAAAACTAAGAAAAGTTGAGATAAATTAAGAATTAATAAGAAATTTGTCCATTACTGTGTAATAATTCTAATGATTTCTCAATTTTTCATTCATCTTTTGTAGAATTGTTTAATTTTTCCTATCTTTTATTAGCGTTTATTTTGTTCTCTCTGTAGTTATTCACATTTCTCAGATTTTCTTAGATTTTCTTAGTTTTTCTTAGTTTTAACTTCTGCCAGGGATTTATTACAAAACACAAGTATTACACAATATAAGAGCATATTGTTGCCTAAAATAAATTGTTAGTTTTGGTGAGATATATATGACATATATAATACCGGCATAGTGCAGTTGCGCTGTACTCAAAAGTTATAGAAGAGATATAGTATTGCCCCGCGTTCAAATTATAGCCCCCTCTTTCCTATGTATAGTATAAGTATTAGTTTTCAGAGTATACTTTTTGTTTTTTTTTTTATAAGGAGTACTTTAAATCATACCTATGTACAGGCAACTTGTTTACCACTATAGGAAGCCCTTTAAAGGCTTATGTATATGGTTATCAAATAAATTAAACAACGTTGTCACTACTTACGAAGACTAGCAAGACTCTGATTTTCAACGAAGAATAACATAACTCAATTTTTTAACGTTTTTCTTTGATTGAGTTTTTAAGTTATGTTAATCTTTCTTTAAATATGGGTTGTGCTAGTCTTAGTAAGGTGCGATTAATAATCAGTTATTTATATAAAACAAATATATTTTGAACAACTTGTTAATTATGGAAATATTGAAGAAATTCATATTATGTAGCATTTAGAGCTATAATCTGGCGCGCTTGCGCAATTGAGATCTGCAGGAAAAATAAATCAGCTAGAAAAGCACAACAGAATATAGCAAGCCAGTCGATTGAGAGTTAATAAACAGGGTCTGCGGATTAATTTTTTGACGACATGTGACTGCTATTTTCATATTTTGTAGAGTATAAGAAAAAGCAAAAGAAATGAATTTTCCGTAGTTTATTTACTTCTTTAATTTAGCAATAAGAGAGTTCTTATATAGTTTATACCAGCCTAGGTATTGATTCTCAATACAGTCTAAGAGGTATCTGGAGTTAACTAGTGCATTTTAAGGTTGGTTTTTGAAGTGAGTTTAGAGAAATATCTTAATTAGCTCTGTATGTATCTAATCATTTTGAATTATATTTTATCACTGTTTTCTTTTATTCGCCTTTGTTCAAGGAAAGACTTTTGTGTCTGGCACTAAATTTTTCTTAATTCCAAAGTCCAATGTAAATACTTGTCTTATACAAATTTCTTTGTATTCAAGCCAGCATTAGAATCTTTGAAAAATGTATACAAATCTAAATTAATCAAACAAATTCCTATAACTAACTTAATAATTTAAGTATTGACTAATACATTCATTAACCCATCAAAAATAAAAAAACCGCTAACAATTCATTGACACGTAGCTACCTCCAACTAAATTTATAGGTACAATAAATAAAATATTGTTTTAATATATCTATATATCTGCTTGCTAATGTATGAGGCGGTTTTTGATACATAATTTAATATAAGTTTTGGATGGTTCATTGTCCACAAGTTTGCAGACCCCTCTGTTTTTTATAGTAGAATATGAACACTGCCGTCAATTTTTTTCACAGAAATTCATGCATGTTTACATGTGTTCCTAACTAATCTTCGTCTGCTTCTCAAACTCGCTTTCGTGGCGCTGCCGCGCCAATTAATTTACATAAATCGCGAGCTAATTATTACACATGTCGCAACCTAACAACGCATCGCTCAACTAATCTCATTTATATTTATATATAATGTTCCTTATATACTAATTGAACAGTTTTTCGTCACTTATGAGTGTAGTTTACGAGTCACCCCCTAGCAGCAGTAAGTGATCAGGAGAATTCCTGTCGTCGGGTTGGTTTATGATGAATGTAATTTTTTACCGACGGAATACAGCGAGTCAAAGCGGAGTGCAATTTTTACTATACTAGTATAGCAATTTTTGATGAATGTATAGTAAATTTTCACACAAACATACAAAGTTTTCTGCATAGGTTAAGTCCGTCTTCAGATTAGAAGAAAGTATAGTAATATTCAATAAACATTTCACTCCGTGTAATTAGCTTGCAATAATATAAGTCTCACACTCATTGATCTGCAAAGTGAAGTCTTATGCTTTAAATACATGTATCTAGATTAAATGAAACAGATAGACAATTCGCATTTAACAGCCCATTTACAAAAGTAAATAAAGGTGTAAATATATTTAGAGAAAATGTTGAAGAAAATCTGATGTTGTCCATCGGTGGTGATCAAGAATATTGATTTGTCTCTATTGGTCTTTCCGACGCAGATTGTGTGGTGAGAAAGGAGAGAAAGAACTTTGAGACATTTTCTCTTTTCTTCTCAACGTTTCGACGGACACTGATGTGAAAAAATTTATTAAAAACTTGTTGGTGTATATTATAGTATGTACACTACACACTGTATGTTCCATTTTCACACAGGCCAAACACCCCGGAATCATCATCCGACGTGCTGAACGCCGAGTGGCTCGAACACCTGCAGCTGGTAGGCATACCAGTGCGGCCCTCGGCCAATCCAGACCTCCGGGACATCCTACTGAACATCCGGGCAGCCGAAGCTCCAGCAGCTGTAGCTCCGCCGACAAAGCTGCAGATCATCAGTCGGAGGATAGCGGCTAAGCAGGCCGCGCAACCAGCACCACGCAAGACTGCCTGCATCTTTCCGCGAAAGAGGAAGCCGCCAGCACGGAAATCATCCCCGACGAAGCGGAGGCCGACCGCTCCCAGACCTCCGGGACAGCTCCAGAAGCCGAGGATCATCTCCAGCGAAATCCTTAAGGCTCCGCTGCCGCTCCCACTAGGGAAGGCACCCTTGGCCGAGGAGAAAACTCTACCGGAGCCCATGGTTACGGCGCACGGTGTGAAAAAAACATTTTTTTTTGTATTAAAAGCTAATATCTCACGATTGAGTGAATGGAATTGGATGAAATTTGGTTAGAGTATAGTTTGAACTATGTGGAATACGAGAAAAATATTGAGAATCGTTCGGGCTCTTGAGTTTGAGGATTTCGGGGTTTGAGGGTTTAGAGAGATTTGAGGTTTTTAGGGTTACGGGATTTTGAGGTTATGGTGTTTTGGCGTTTTGGGTCATGGGGTTTCGTGGTTATACTGTTTTGGGATTTCAGGGTTATGGGGAAAAATAAATGTATTCCTTCAAATGAGTTAAGGTATTCATACATTCATTTTTAATAAATGATCCAAATGTAAAAATTGGACGAAAATTGTAATGCCCGCCATATTTTTCGGGCAAAAAAGCAAGTTATATGTCGTGTTACCAACATTTTATAAAATGTAAAATGCTTTCTATCAAAATAAAAAAGTTTATACATATATACATTACTTTTTATCAAAAATACACGATTTATCATATTTAAGTCGATTTTCTTGAAAACTGAAGGAGCTCGGATAACTTTTCTTGATAAATGTAAGTTCAGTAGACAAAAATTTGCAAGTCGAATAGTTTTTTTACCAAAAAAATATTATAAATATTGAAAAAGGAAAAGATTTTATCGCTAAAATCGCAAAATGGGCCTTTTTGCCTTGAATTTTAGGGCCCTTAAAAACTATTTTGGGACTTCTCAATCATTTAAACTATACTCTTACCAAATTTCATCCAATTCCATTTACTCAATCGTGAGATATTAGGTTTTAATAAAAAAAAAATGTTCGCCTGCCTGCCGTCTTGCCGCCTGCTCTTCTTGCCTGAGATCAGGCCCTTCTCCACTACCCTTCTAGCCACTAGCGCACGCGCTTTCCTCCGCTCGGCCCTTTCAGGCTACCCCAACAACCCCGCTTACAACACCTACAAGAAAACGGTATTAATAAGAAGAAAAACACTTAAAATTTAAGTACAGTATACACACTGTATGAGACAAGACTACATCAAGGTTCAAAAATAAACTGTGAAATCATTGTTGAGCAAATATTATGACTTTATTGAAATCTCCTAACGATCAGGTCCTTGTGTGACCTTCTCTAAGTTGTCGCTGAGAACTGACGCTCTACTCATTAAACGCCGCCAAAAACTGGGCCCCGCTAAAACGAAGACGCTTTCCCGAGGACTACCGAAGGGACTCGAAGCAGTGCGCGCGCTCCTCTATAGCTATATCTATAGCTATACACACGCAGTCATATGCCCGCGCGAACGCCTCCCGCCACTCAACTCTCTGGCCTGGCAGTCACAGATCGGCCCTTTAGCCTCTCTGCACTGAAAGTGACCTTCAAAATCCGTGGAGTAAACTCCCTACTGAGGTCGTGGCAGTCTAGGAACGTTTATAAAACCACTCCTAACCGTATTGGCCTGAAGCCACGAATCGCCTTGTCGATTCGCGCATATAAGAGCCAAATGACGGGAAACGTTCGGTAAAACTACTAATAGGTAGAATATATTATTAATAAAGAATAAATACGCCGCACTTGCTATTATCCCTAGTAGCCCTCAGTTGCGTCCGAAACACACACCTTATATACCAGCTGAAAACAAAACAAACATAAGCCAGGCTCTGATGTCAATAGCGGAAGAAATTGTCAACACGGCTGCTCGACTCTCTTCTCACAGCTCCGCGCTATATAAACACGACGAAAATCTCGACTCACGCGAATTAGAATCGAACAGCTGAGAGAGAAACACCGTTCACCTACGTTCCCCATGCCGCGCGGCGGGGAAGCGCCTTCTCGACAAAACTTTGTACTGATCTCCTCCATAATTGTAAGTTATATTTTCACACTGTACATACATTATTATACACCAACAAGTTTTTAATACATTTTTTCACATCAATCTCCTGATGTGGGCGGCATTGTCCGTCGAAACCTTGAGAAAAAAAGAGAAAATGCCTTCTTTCTCTTCTTTCTCACCACACAACCTGCGTCGGAAAGACCAATAGAGACAAATCAATTTTAAAGATGTTAATGATGTTCACTGCCTTCAGCCGGCGGGATAAGGAGTGGTGCATCCACCCACACTACGCACTTCTTTGCGCAGTTGTTGCACTATTTTTGTTACACTTCATTTCTCATAAATTTTTTGTAGATTTTATTAAGATTATGGTGAGTATATTCTGTAAGCATATAGCAGTAAGTTCTATAGAGTATACAGGGTGAGAAAAAAGATTTTGAGTATTAGTATCTTTGAAATTAACTGGTTTTGTAAACAGCTTAAAGAAAGCGATCAAAATGTCATATTGTTACGTCCTGACATCTCTTTCTTGAATAGATAGGAGCGTAATGATATGTGTAGTGGCAAAAGCTGTAAAGAAGTTAGTACCTATTATAGTTATACCTAAATTGTCAAACAGGCGTTATACAGAGCATGAGATTCGTTACGAACGGGGATAAAAGTAAGCACTTTGCCTCCAGGGAAAAATCACTTTCGCCTCAGATATTTGCATTTTCGTATGTGCATGTGTGTGACACATGTCATATATGTATGTATATATCATCGGTCCGAGCGACATCGGAAGCTATTCAGATTTACAACGAAATTCTACTATGAGATACTGGACGACACTGCTTTTTCAGGCAGGCTAAGAAGAGCATTATCAATGCTCTGATTATTATAAAACGTACGGTACACGACAAGACGCGAATTGGCTTTTTCAGACTCGGATGATGGTTGAGCACTTGTGTCCGTCTCGGGCGCCTACGGCATCCTCGACTCCCGCTCATGTTCAATCATTATCCTTGCTTGAAAAAGCCAACTTTCACCCCTACTTGTGTAATGAACTATTAAATCATTCAAATTGTAACTTTTATGTTATTTTAATAATATAATTATAAGTCGTAGGACGGAACAGTATAATGCTATCCCTTATAAAAAAAGTTTGCAGAGATTTCTGCAGAGAAATCTGCAGAGAACGCTGCTGGAAAATTGGACTCTGCAGAAATATGAGAATTGCATTAGTACTCCTACAAAACTAATTTTTATGCATTTTAACAGCATTGTTGGGTAAAATATAGAGTTTCGGAGCATAAATTATTGTGAAAAAAAAACGGAAAACAATTATAAAAAAGTACCGTGACCAGGGCTCGAACCCAGTTCCTTTTGATTCAAAGTTTTTTACTTTACAAAACAGCTATTTCTACTTATAATAAACTACAATGTCATAGCCCAAGATAAATTTGATATTAATTGTTTGGTTAAAGTTACATTATTTTGGATTGTTATAATTTTAATACTCATGTTTTGTTAATTATCAACAATTTAAAATAATATTTATTAAAATTACATACAGGATATCCCCAAATTTTTTCCACACGGGCTCACGTATATAATTTAAATTATTTAAAACTGCTGATTACCAATAAAACTTGAGTAATAAAAATATCGAAAATAATGTGACTTTAACAGAACAATTATTATCTGAAGGACCCTGGAAGAATGTTAAGCTATGACATTGTAGTGTATTATAAGTAGAAATAGCTAATGTGTAGAGTAAATAACTTTGAAACAAAAGAAACTGGGTTCGAGCTCTGGTCCTGAGAAATTTCTTTGTTTTTTTAAATCGTTTTTAATCACTCACAAGAAAGTGCAGAAGAAATAAAAACATGAGTTACTAGATGTTTGTATAGATGATTGAAAAAAAAACGAAAACGGAGTAGAGGTGGGGGCTTGGGAAAGAGTGGGTACAGAAGAGATTGTATGCTAACTTGACTAAAATACCACATCTTTTAAGGTTGTAGTTAGGGTAATTTCAGGGTTGGCTAACTGCTTGCTTATCAGAGGTATAGATACAGAACCTTAACATTTTATTGTGAATGCAGAGTAACTTTAATTGCGCTGGGCAGCATGAGAGTCACTTCAAAAAAGGACATAAGTTGTCGACAGGCGATGAAATTACTGGCGGATTGAATGGATTGGTAGGCCAAAAATATTATAAGTCACAGTTCAATTAATTGAGAAGCCAAAGATATTATAAGCCACGGTCCACCGGTGAATGGGCTTACGACCATGAAAAGCCTTAGAAAAAAAATAAACTAATGCTAGTTATAAGCTAGCTGACTGCCTATTAAAAGGTATAGTACCACCTGCAAAAAATGTAACTTGCAGATTCCAGGGACTGTAGGTGGTGCGAAGAAGAGAAAAATACTAGCGCCCATCTACTGTGTAGAGGTCATAATTTTGCAGGGTCAAGGCAGTGGGTTTAGGAGGAGCCTCCCTAACAGAGACAGAGGAATTAATGGTAGCTAACTTAAAGCCAGCCAAGGTGATCCTAATAATTGCATACGAAAGTAGAGTGAAGGTCCTTTCTCGTGAGTAAGGGTAGCGTATTTATACGTTAATACTTATAGGGTCACTCGAGAATCCTATTCACTGATGGGATCGGCGAAGATTTATTTTTCTAGCTCCAAGTATGATATGTAAATCATATGTCAAAACACAAGGGTTTCTACGAAAAGCAATCCAACGAGTGGTAATGCTCGCGTGAGTGATTATAAGGACAGCGTGACACGTGCTCGAGTTCGTTGCCCTCTGGCCTCCCTACAATTAAAAAGTAATCAGTGTGATCATTTTTCTATATCTTCAATTAAGGTTGTTATTCTCACAAAACATCTCTTTTTATTACTATCCCAGCTGCAGTCAGTTACTTGAGCTCTAAACTTTTTTTAATTTAAAAAATATTTATTATCTTATAAAAAACTTTTAATTAAAGTAAAAAGGTTAGGCGAGTTTAATGTATTGTGTATTATGATGCATGTCTATTATTTTGTTAACAATGAAATTACAAATTAAAAAAGAACTGTGATCAATCATAAAAATAAGAGTGCAATGCGGTGGCGGCCGTGGCGCGGCGATAGAACGTCTGCCTTGCAAGCGAGAGGATCTCGGTTCAAGCCCGGGGTCCGTGACTTTTTCGTTGCACTCTTCACTCGTAACACTATATTTTTTATGTTTTTTTTTTATAAAAACCAGCGTATAAGCTCAAAGAAAATAAAAAAAGCGTTCTCGTATACTCAAATATCGTTTATAGCACAGTGTGGCTTAAATCCGCGTTTAAGTCACGCCCATCCGTGACCTAAGTAGTCCATTATTGCACCGTGTATATCGCACGAGCTTAGCGAGTATTGTACCTCTCGGTACAATAATGGACTGCTTAGATCACGGATAAGCGTGACTTGGAAAATTTAAGCAGCTGTGCTATAAAATTGTATACAATACTTGTGAACTAAGCAGCCCATTAGTGCACGGCGTTTTATCATCATCGTTGCGCTCGGGTGCTAATACACGCCGTGCAATAATCGGCTACTTAGGACACCCGTATCGCAATATACTAATCCCTAATACCATAAACTAACCCTTAAAGTAATAACATAAGTAATAACAAGAAGACACCAAATGTGAAATGATGTAGAGAGTAATTAATTACAGTCTATTTGCTTCGTTTAAATGTATGAGTACAAGAGGTAGATATCGGAGCAAGTGTCCGCTTTGCTAGTTGCTCCGCGACTAACTTACGTGTACGCAGTTCACACACACATAGAAATGGCTTATGTCGTTGTGCTCATTTAACCAGAAAGATTACATAAAAAAAGTCAAAAATACATGACCTTCTGCGTGTAGGTAATCTTACTCTTAACGAATATATCAACCTTACAACTGAGGAAAAGACACATTCAAAAAGAGATAAAAACATAATACTAGACCTAAGAACATACATTTATAAAAAAAAAAAGTCGCATCACGAATTATAATTATAAAAAAAATGGCCTTACTATACACGAAAATAGTCTAAAGCTGAATGAAATTAGAAATGAATTCATATATATTTGTATGCGAGAAAAAGGGAACAGCTTAACTGAGTTCAATATAATTAATTTTGTTAAAGAAACTACCAGCTTAAAGGAACGTAAAAAAGAAGCAAATATTGAACGATACAAACCTATAGAAACGATATTCTCTCAGATAAATGAAATAGCAGAACGCAATAACATCAAACAGCAATAACATCTACCTCCAATTGCGATTTTCGTCCAACTAAATTGTCAAAATTAGATTTACCAACATTTGCGGGGTGATACGAGGATTGGAAGGATTTTTGCGATTTATTTAGCACTTTAGTACATAATGCATCTGGTCTATCTGACGCGACTGAGCTACAGTATTTAAAAAGCTGTTTAAAAGATACTGCCGCGGATTTAGTTGAAGATGTAACTACTACGAATGCGAATTATATGACAACTTGGCAAGCGTTAAAAGTACGATTTCATAATCCTCGCTTAATGGTTTAGAATCATTTGCGTGCTTTTATGGATATACCGCATACAAAGAAAGGATCTGCAATTGAAATGCAGGCACTCGCTGATGTGTCACAACGTATAGTTCGTGCTTTGACGAATATAAAAATGCCAGTCGAACATTGGGACGTGTGGTTAGTATATATTTTAGCTGCGCGATTAGATTCTGATTCGCGCAAGGCCTGGGAGACAGAATTAAGTAAGAAAGATCGTCAAGTAATCGCGAATATTGATGTTGATCCAATGGACAAAGATATTTTAGATCGATTTCCGAAATTTACAGATTTGACGGAGTTTTTAGAACATCGCGCGCAAACGCTTAGTATGATTCAACTGCTTCGGACCACACAAAATAGCTGATTGTACTTCCTCATTTCGATGCTCAAATTGCAAGGAAAAACATCATTCGATGATTCATTTTGATAGTGCATCGACGTACAATGCTAATAGTCAAGTAGCAGGAATGAAGCTGGTATCAAAGCAGGTCAGAAGCAGAACAAAACATAAGATAAGTGAAATACACACGCATAGGCCGCGTGCCTTATTAAATATTCTATTTCTCTGTTTCTCTTATCACAATTCGTTGCACAAAAAGTCGATCGCATCTTCCAAAAGTTTAACATGATATTAGTCCGTAATACGATTGTAACAATATGAGTGATGTCCTACTTAACTGACTACTAAAGGAAGATTTATTTTTATTTGCATTATATATCTCAGTGTTGGATTTAGACTAAAAATAAATAAAGATCAATAGCGGTTTCAAAAGACTTTTCGGCGGCTACTGAAGGCTGTTCTTTCTTAGATCGGGAAGGTAGTCAGGCACCGATGGCGCTAAGACTCTGCGTTTTAAAGCTTCGTCGTCATCTGTACTTATAAAGCATATCAACCCGTAGTGTTACTGTCCAGTGACAACTCTCATAAGTTTAGGACATAACAGCATCTAGATAATGATACATACAATTATTTTTTAAGTGAACGACGAGAGAGGAGCAGTGGCTGCGGCGAACAAAAAGGACAATGCACGTCGCTGACTCGCGAGTGAGAGACGCGAGGAGACGACGAGTAACGTTGGCGCAGCAACAGCTACCTTTCACCACGTCAGGGCGTTCAAGTCGGTCCCGCGCACCGTAAGCCAGCCGATGCAGGTGGCGGAGCCCATCGTGGGGTCTACCTACGTGAGCGTCTGATGCAGCAGGACCAGCGTGATGGCAGCTCGCCTGTACGAACGCCAGGAACATAAATTACAGCGTCCAGCGTTCGTAGTGACAGGTGCCACTCAAGTCAAGGGCCCTGATGACGGGGCATTGGAAGTCACTACGGGTTCCGCGGTCAAGAGTTATCTTGGCTGTCTGTAAGTAAAAGGCTGTCTGTGTGCTACGAGTTTGAATTTCACGGCTATCTACTTCGACATCAAGTCCGCGGGACATCTGCGCGCATGCGCGACCGAGCGACTCGACAACGGCGCGCGAACCGATAGTGTTGCAAGCGAGTGGGCCGCGACGCGTTGACCAATCAGCGCGCGCGCGGTACGGCGGCTAGGAAGAGCAGAGTGGTGGCCGCGAGCTACAAGCGCTTGAGCCGGCACTCACCTGCCTCAACTGCTCCAGAACGGACGTGCCTCGACTTCAACTTCACCCAGTGTTCCAGCTCGACATCGCATTTTAGGAGGATTTAAAGGCAGTGAATCTTTTTCCGTTTTCTCCGATCAAATCCGTCTCGTGGGTAATCAGAAGTTTGGTTTCGCGAACGAATTGGTCATCTCGCGCGCGCGTTGGTTACCTCCGGATCGCTGTCTTTATCTCTTTATCTCTTTGTCTTATGTTCCGTCGAATAAAGGGTTATGTTATTGTACGGGTTATCTTCTCGCGTAATAAGTAAAGTGTAGAATTAAGGATTTTGTGAAAGAGTAAGAAAATACTTGACACCGACACTTGGACGCACGAGGCGTAAGGTGGTCAGGCAATTTTAGGATAGGTCGTTCGGCGTTTGCAGAATTCGCGTGCGACGTAATTGTGTGAGTGAGTGAGGGACGAAACGTTCAAACAAGTTTAAACAACATTTTTAGTAATAATATTAATTATTATATTAAAAATTCTATTTTTTTCACGCTACCCATAGGGTAAATAGAAGAGCGCGTTTGTTTCTCTGATGTCAAAAACTGTAATGTTTTATAATATTATTATAAGTTTTGTAACCAATTACAGTGATCAATATATGCAACTATTTTATTCACAAGTTTGCGCTTTGTGCTGTTACGAACCCCGTCCTTCCTATCTCCTTTTCGCGGACTCGACAGGGTTAGACTGGGATATAGCTGTGGCATCGTCGTCGCCGTTGGCAGTAAAACAACCCTGTGCGCGGAGAAAGCGCGGCAAGCTTCACTCGCCGTGCATTTTGTATACCCGAGTGACTTGGCTGCAATGCACGGAGTCGTCATTGCACAGACGGCTAACGTCCGTGGGCGACTCCAGCGTCATCGAGAGACAGCCGTGGCGTAGTATTTTAACAGATAGAGAAACTGCTCGGTAACTGCAGCATCTTCATGGCCACCGTGCAACTGGCACTGGCGCGTCAACGTTGTAGGTAACGAGCGGGTGCGAGTGTATTAGACTCGTAAGTTTATATTCTCTCGGCGAATCGGCAGGAATAACAAGCCTAGTGGCAGGCTAGTCCGATTTAGGACGGAGTAAACTAGCGAATTTCGTTTTCGTTGTGTGACGGAAAAATGACGGACCGAATTGATAGATTTTTGGACAGACTCGAATCTAACATAACCCTAGCGCAAATGACCGAAGCAGAGATAATGGCGACTCTGCCATTCATATTTACAGGCGTAATCGCACAATGGTACAAGAAGAACAAAGGTAAGTGGCAGAGCTGGGAAGAGTTCTATACGGCGGCGACAAGACAATACGGCACGACCAGGCGATTCTAACAACGGACGCAGAGAGAAGATACCAAGCCGCGTACCAGCTCGTTTTGTGACATGCCTGGGAGGCATGATGGAGAAAATAAAGCCACAACCAAGCCTGAAAAATCAATTAGACCTCTTACATAAAAATCTGAGGCCAGAACTGCAAAGGTTGACCCTTCGTATGAACTGCCACTTCTGGGACAGTTTGAAAAACAGCCAAAGCCGACAGCGTTATCATCTCGAAAGATGTAAGCAAGGCGCCGCACCGAGCGATTGACATCATCATAATATATGTATATATCATTTACATCAACATAATATATCACATTTACACGGGCTTGCCACGAGAAAGAATGCGCGCGGATAAGGGAGCAGTAGCGCGCATAGTATCTCCAGAAGAAGAGGGAGAAAGAGCCGAGATGCTCTGCTGCAGCCACCCGGGCGTGAAGCGGTCGCACTAATGCTTGGAGCGAGTTGCACACAAGAAGATCTTGGCAGAGATCCCATGAGACCGCAAGAAGAACTAGGGGAAAGAAGAAGATGTAGAAGAAATGATCGCTGGAGGGAATAAAAAGTACCTCGTTTCCCCTATATCCTGTGTGTTCTTAATTGACTACCTGATATCCCATTTCACTGCATCCTAGCATCTCATTCTTTCGCATGATCGCGCGACGACGCACAGTGTACCAAAATCCATTATGGCCGAAATTCGCTTGAAAATCCAATTCGCAATTATTCTTATTACAAAAAATTGCAAAATACTTTTACGATAATTTACGTTCATGCAAAACTACTTATATTTAATAACGCGCTACATACCCTTTAAAAAAAATAAAAAAAGTTACAGCATTTGTTTGATAATCTATAACGTGTTTGAGACTCCTTCAAGTTCCTAAAATGCCGATTAAGTGTTGGTAGTTTGTAAAATAAGGATCTAAAATTTATATTTTATTAGTTTAGAGTTCAAAGATCCAAAATCAGCGAGGATATATTCTTTTTTTCTTTTCTTTTCTTACAGTTTTAGAGATTTTAGTAAACATTTCGATTATTACATTATTAAGTCTCATGTGTTTCCCTATTTTTTTTAGGTTATGTGCTCTTTTATTAAATATAAGCAGTTCTACACAAATGGAAATCATCGTACAAGTATTTTGCAATATTTTTCATTAAAAATTATTGCCATTCACTTGTCGAGCGAATTTTTGCCACAAAAATTGAATTTTGGAATTTTTGAAATTTTGTTGTACTCATAATTTTGAATAAAAGTGATAAAAGTATTAAATATTTACAAATAAAATACATCATTGAAACATATTTAAATTGCTATGAGATAATTAATCTAAATTTTAAATTTTAAATGAAGTTAAATAAAACATAACATTATTATAAACTAAGAAAAAACGCGCCTTTTTACTTACCTCGTGGGTGGTGTAGAAAAAATAGATGTATAAATAATTTATTACCTATTTTGTTATTCAGATATATGTCAAATTAATTGTAGCGGAGCGAGCAGAAGGAATTATATATATATATAAGTACCTCCCTAGTATATGTTAAAAGAATGTGTATATATATATATATATATATATATATATATATATATATACACATTCTTTTAACATATACTAGGGAGGTACTTCCCCTGCTTACTTCGCTTGCCAACCCCCATGTTTGTTGCAAATTGGTGTGCCAGTGTCTTCAAGGATAACGCGTTTTCCTTCCTCCTAGAGGGAGCTTTGCAATAGTAAAATTTTGAGTTTTTTCAAAACTTCTAGAAAATGCCCGTATGAATGTGTGTGTGTGTGCGCGTGTGGATGTGTGTGTGTATGTATACCATAATATTTCTCGAACCACTCAATATCAATTAAATTTGACATGCATATATATTTTTGAATTGTGAATTTGGGAAAAACTATTATTTTTTATTTTCTCAACTATATTTTTTATGGCCATTTTTTGATTTTTAAATAACACTATTTTGCGGTTTTTTCAATCATCCCATTGTTACAAATAATTCATCTATAATGCATTTAAAAGAAAATAAAATTACCTACTCTTCCTTGTTTGGTGCTAACGACCGACCGCTTTGTTCGGCAGATAAAATGAAAAAGGTGATTATTTTTTAAATTTATATCTCTGAAACTGAACATCATAACTTCGCGAAAAAAATTATGTCGATGGGTCACGTATCAATCTACATTCCATGGAAATTTAAAGTAATTTGACAATTTATTTTTTTAATAATAAATCGACTTAGTAATAAATAAACTGACAAAAATGAGTTTTTTTGTGCCTCGATTACGGACGCAAAAAGGCCTTATTGTACTTTAAATTTCGGGAAAAAGTAGATATTTTATGTGTTTTGGCTAAGTTCATTGCACGGCTTTCAAACTCCTATGATTCGTAAGATATCAAGGTTTCAAATTTTTTTTTTTTTTTTTGAAAATTTTTGATTCTTTTTATCTTTAAAACAATGATTATGCTTCAAAATTTCATTTGGTGATTCACTATAAAAAAGCTATTTGTTGCTGAAATTTTAAACGATTTCGTCGAGCGGTTTTCAACTAAAGAGCTAAAATGTAAAAATCGTTTTTTTGAAAATTGCGCGAGCGACCTATCTAATAAATAGCCTGTTGTTTTGATGGTTAGGTTGGTTTGGAACACATGTAAACATGCGTGAATTTCTGTGAAAAAAATTTAGGCCACTGTTCATATTCTATAATAAAAAACAGAGGGGTCTGCAAACTTTTGGACAATGAACCATCCAAAACTTATATTATATTATGTATTAAAAACCGCTTCATACATTAGCAAGCAGATATAAAGATATATTAAAACAATATTTTATCTATTGGACCTATAAATTTCGTCGGAGGAAGCTACGTGCCAATGAATTGGCAGCGTTTTTTTTATGATAAAAAAAGGTTTACTGCCGCTGGTTCAGAAATTCAAAAAGTAAAGCGAAGGTAAAAAGGAATAGCAACCTATGCTATAAAACTTGTAGTTTTTATTAGGCTTACTTTAATAACAAAAAAACATTACAATTTTTATGCCTGGCAAATGAATTTAAGTTACTACAAAGTTTTCACAAAAAAAATTGATGTATTTTTCCCAACAGTTTGTGCCAATGGTAATTTTTAACAATTAAATACCAAGCTAAAAACAAACAACAATTGCTTTTGTAACATAATTGTACATGCCTCATCAAATATGTGAAAGATTTCTTCATCGTTTCCAAATAATCCCATAAGCTATTGCTGTTTCACTAAAAGTTTTTTAAATCATCAAATGAGGTTGCCCCTTTTATTCCAATGTGTTATATTAATTTTAAGTGAAATAACTCTCGTTCGTTAGGAATCACACAGATTAATTTTCCTAATGTATTTGAATAATTTTTACGCCTAATCCACTTCTTTTCCGTAAAAACATTATGTTCTGGTATATTACAATACAACAAATTTCTGGCATAATCATCAATTTTATTTGGTTTAAACCATGCTTTTAAAGTTTGCTCGTGATTGGGAGAATCTATATCAATGTTGTTTCCATCAAAAATTATTTATTGTTGATTCTGTAAATGACTAGCTAATTAAACTACACTATGAGAACGAGCACAATTTGGCAATTCTTAAATACGCCATGCAGCTTACATTGGCCCTACGTATCTACAATTCATGTATTCTGTTATTTCATCGTATATTACTTTATCTTCATCATTTTTACTCACTTTAATAAAAGCACGATCATGTCCTTTGTGTAAATATTTGATGCTTATAATAGATGCACAATATTGAACATTAATATGGCAGCTATATTTTCTAAGAAGAGTTGTATCATAGGGAACAATCATTTTATGATCAACCTTTACAGGTTTTCCATAAAGTCTTTTGATATAGAAATAGTTTTTATTTTCATTATTACGACAACGATATCTAGGATAACAATTCATTTCAAATTGCGTTGCATCATACAAAGCTTTTAGAAATTTTTTTGAACAAGTTTTGTTTACTGTATCATAATGTATCTTCTTTTAATGAGGTCTATATAACATATGTTTGAATACTAATTCTTGTAATTCCAAATCATTCTCATCAGGAACTTCAGCTGAAATGTGATCATCAATCTTATCAGGATTTGTTAATTTTGACCTATGATCCAATACTAACAATAAATGTGCGTGCAGAAAACCTCTTTTTTGAAATTCAATTGCATGTATATGAGCAATAACTTTTCCGCGAATATTTCCACTAAAAATATCAGCTAGAATTGCTCGAAATTTACAATACAATAACATGAAGTTCCTGGCGGAAATTTTGTTAGTACTGTTTTCAACTCAGGCCATTTTAGATAAGTTGTTATCGTAACAAATATCTAGTGGGCTGTCTATTTCTTCTTTACATGTATCTAGGATTTCCTAATTCTTTTTTGTCAGAATAAAGGATATTTCCTACACGTTATATGCTAAGGAACATGATAAGACACGAAAAAGAACACACTCGAATAGAATAAACGAACTAAACATGGCTTTATTTAAGTAAACGTGACAGAGCGTGGTAAGAAAAAACGTGGCTTGGTACGGAAGATGTTGCCTCCTCGGAGAACTGGCGAACAGTGAGGCAACAGCCCGCGCGCGCCGTCGAGCTGAGCGGCAGATCACGTGACTGTGTCGACTCGACGTCATGGGCGCTAGGAGCAGTGGGTATGGGACGTATGTCGAGTGTTAGCGCCTATATTCCAACACTTTCGTTATTTTCAAAATTTTTATTATTGTAAAGCGCACTTTTTGTTACGTGATCAGCAAGACCTTGATAACATTCTACACGTAATTTTTTTCTGATTATATCTTAAAAAATTCAGTCTACAATATTCTAAAATGATATAAGCTTAAATAATATACTGTTGAGTTAATCTTTCACAATATAAAATAGGACTAAATTTTGACATAGGCCTATAAGCTAATCAATATGAATAATATTGCAAAAGAGATAAATATTTATCATTGTTATGATTTTGTTTAAAAATTGGATTCCATCCTATGTCTCCATAAGGAAACATTGTAGGGAAAATCATAGGATCTATGTGAATAGATAATTTATTCAAAACAAAAGTTGGACCTATTTCTTTTAGGGTTTTTTTCGGATAAACACAAAGATCAAGATAATAAGGTTTATACGGGCACAGGGGAGGGTAAAAGAGTTAAACACACTCGACGCGCGCACTTAACTTTCAAAGCCGCAGGGGAAATTTAGGGGGAGAATTAGGAAGGGAGGGAAATTTAGGGGGAAAAATTCTAAACTAGGGGAAATTTCTGAAACCATATTTAAAATATATAATTTATTGCAATGTTTATTTAAAACATCTATTTGATTATGAATTATAGTTTATTTGAAGAAATTTATATTGTTTAGTATTAAATTATCGTTTCCTTCTAAAGAACTCATGTGAGTACTCTTTACATAAAGAAAATTATTATATAAAGAAAAGATTTTTGTATTAAATGAATAACTACATAATAATTAATTCAAACAATAATTATTAAAATATAAGGTATACAAATGAATATTCAATAAATTTCATGTACACTTGACACGTAAAATAACTGATTCGAACTATTTAAATTTTGCAGCTCGATTTAACTTTTATCAAGCATAAATGTGGAAAAGATGGGCACAAAGCGAATAAGTGTAAGAACCGTCCCAACTGTACTCTGCAAAGGATGCACAAGTGGGAAGAGTGACCACGCAGCTGGTAGCTATGCATGCCCACTTTACCGAGCTGCAGTCGAAGCCACTAAAAGATAAAGAAAATGAAAATAGTGCAGTTAAATATAAATCACTACGCGACTGCACAGGACTATTAAGTCAGTATGTCCGTGAGACAGAGATTGACATAGCCATCGTCTGTGAACAATACAGAGACCTGGACAAACCATCGTGGGGTATGGACAGTACTAGTAAAGCAGCAATATGGGCATGCGGAGACGCCGCTTTCCAGGTAAAAATAACAGGACTTAATGAAAGATCCGTACGCACTAAGCTCGCAGGCGTACACATTTACAGCTGCTATGCATCTCCTAACGCGTCGATAAAATAATTCAGACAACTGTTGGACCGGCTAGTACAGGATGCTGTAGGAAGAAAACCGGTACTGATAGCAGGCGATTTCAATGCCTGGGCAGTAGAGAGGAGCAGCCAAAGGACGAGTGAAAGAGGACGAGCGCTATTGGAAGCATTCGCCGTCCTTGACTTGGCCTTAGTTAACCAGGGATGTTCGTACACATTTCAAAGAGGAGACGTAGGGTCAATCATAGATCTCACGTTTGTTAGCAGCTGCGTGATTGGCTTAGTTAGATCCTGGGCGGTAAGCGATCATTATACGAATAGTGACCACCAAGCGATAATAATAGAGATAGAAATATCAAAAAAAAGATCCAACGAGAGTGCAGCGACGAAAAAGTCGGTTAAAAAAAAGGATTATGATAAGAAGACATTTCTGCTGGCTCTAGAAGAAATACAGCTGTTTAGATCTGCAAATAATAAGGTCGAACGGGTAATAGGAAATCTTACCCGAGCCTGCGACGCAAGGATGCCGGGGAGGGCTCCCAATAATAGACAACCGCCAGTATACTGGTGGGATAAAGAAATTGACGCTGCCCGCAGCAAGTGTCATCGAACCAGAAGACGGGAACAACAGGACAGGAAGTTATACTACAAGACTGGTCGAAGTCAAGAAGTAGTAGACGCCCGAAACAAAGAAATGAAGGATGCTAAACAGATACTCAAGAAAAACATCCGAGAAAATAAACGACAGTGCCTTAAAGAGTTACAGGTCGAGGTTGAGCTGGATCCCTGGGGGCGACCATGCCAAGTAGTAATGTAGAAGATAAAGGAAGGTTATATTCCCCCTCCTAAAAACCCGAAATCCCCCTTTAACTGGAAGTAACAGCTAACCCCAAAGCGGAGGCAAACGACGAAATCATTCCAACAATCACCATAGAGGAATTACTGGCTTCGTGCAAAAGAATTGGGAACAACAAGGCTTCAGGCCTGGATTGCATACCCAATATTGCATTGGTAGAAGCTATACAGGCACGCCCCGATCTATTTGTAGACCTGTACAATTCATGTCTCGAAGAAGGGATGTTTCCTAAGAACTGAAAAAAGCAATGCCTAATACTACCACCAAAAGAAAATAATCTACCTGGAGAAGCTGCCTCATACAGGCCACTCTGCATGCTGAACACCCCTGGGCAAGATTTTAGAGCGTATAATCGGCGTTTGCGCAGAATGGACCAAGTCATTCAAGAACCAGGTGCACTAGCGAAATATCCATACGACTTCAGGAAACAACGCTCCACTCTCGACGCCGTAAGCTTAGTAGTCGACACCACTACAATCGTAATAGAAGGGAAAAGATGAAATATAGGAGCAAAGAAGTACTGTGTTATTGTTACACTGGATGTTAAAAATGCGTTTAACTTAGACAGCTGGGGCAAGATACACGAGGCACTACGGAAAAAAGAGGTACCTGCATATATAAAAAGGCTTATGTCTGACTACCTGGAGGACAGAACACTTTTGTATGGCATAGAAAACGGCACGAAAACCTATAAAATAACCGGAGAGGACCCACAAGGGTCAGTGCAGGCAACGGTTATAAGATTTGCAAATGACATTGCAGTAGTGGTAGTAGCAAAGCAAAAGAAATAGGTGACGGAAATCGCTAACGAGGCAGTAGGTATAATCCACGATTGGCTAAAGCAGATTGGACTTGAGCTTGCTAGTCATAAAACGGAGGCTATCTTTATATCTAGTAGGGAAAAAATGGAGACAATAACGCTGACAGTGGACGGACTCTCAGCCGACCATTAAGTACCTGGGAATCACCATGGACGCCAGACTAACGTTTAAGCAGAATCTTGAAAGGGTGAGCAATAAGGCAGCAAAAGTCAGTGCTGCACTATTGCGACTAATGTTAAATGTGGGTGGATCAACGCAGGGTCGACGGTTACTCCTAGCCAGTTTAACTACATCAATTATGTTATTCAATGCCCCAATATGGGCGGACGCTATAATGGTGAAGTCCTACGCACGAAAGCTGTCAACAGTTTATAGGAGAAGTGCATTGTGGATCGCTTCTGCCTACCGAACAGTATCAGAAGATGTAGTGTGCTTTATTTCAGGTATGCCACCTATTGACCTGCTAACAACAGAAAATAAGAATATATACGAAGAAAGCCGGCGTGGTGACAATAGTCACACATACATATACCCTGCTGAAAATTTGCACGTACTATTAAACGCTCTTTAAAATGTTTTAAATTACGTGAAAACCCATGTAACAATGCATGTTTTTAAAAATGTACTATAATACGTGTAAAACATGCACTAAGGCAAGTATTTTAGCATGTACTATCATACGCACTTTTTAGACCTCGATTTAGAACGTGGGATAATAAATGCCTGTGTTCGTGATATAGTACGCACACCGTTAATTAAAACTTTGAATTTCAGAAATTCCTGCCAGCGCCAGCCACTGGTTAACTCGGACTGACGCGCATGCTCTCTGTATGAGAGCGGTTCTACACGCATACAGCACATGCGCGCCGGTTCCGGATATCCCTAATTAACCTGCAGCGAGCGTTGGCTGCAATTTCCATAGTATAATTCTAAGCTTTTAAATTATTAATAATCAAATCTTAATGAATAAATGAATTGTTGCGTACTTTGATTGAGTATTTAAAATTTTATTTATTCACTAAAAAATTTTACAGAGCGCTCACCCATCCACTTACAAACCCAAGCTAACGCTGCTTAACTTTTGTGATCAATCGTTTATACTTCTGTCGTCAATGCTACTCAAACAATGTATAATAAAACCAAATTGTGGAAGGGTAAATAGTATTCGAGGACGGCGTCTCTAGGACATAGGGTGATCGATGACGAGATCTATTTCTACAAAATAATACAAAAGTAAAATACATTTAACTTTTACTTCCTCCTAGAGGAAGCTTTGTAATAGTAAAATTTTGAGTTCCGTCAAAACTTCTAGAAAATACTTGGTGGACTTAGAAATTACTTTGGTGTGTTAGAAGTTCAAATCAAGTGTTTTTAGAAAATGTCCGTTTGGATGTGTGTGTGTGAGCGTGTGTGTGTGGATGTGTGCGTGTTTGTATGCATACCGTAATATTTCTGGAACTACTCCGACAATATCATTAAATTTTGACATGCATATATATTGTTGGATTCTGAATTCAAGAAAAAACAGTTATTTTTTATTTTCTCAACTAATTTTTTTATGGCCATTTTTTGATTTTTGAAAAACACTATTTTGCGTTTTTCAATCATCTCATTGTTACAAACAATTCAGCTATAATGCATTTGAAAGAGAATAAAATTACCTACTTTTCATCGGTTGGTCCTCGGATCGACCGCTTTGTTCGGCAGATATAATGAAAAAGGTGATTTTTTTTTTAATTCATATCTCTGAAACTAAACATCATAACTTCGCGAAAAAATTATGTCATTGAGTCACGTATCAAACTATATCCCATTAAAAATTCAAGTGATTTGACCACTTATTTTTTCAGTAATAAATTGAAAACTTAAAAAAAGATGTTATTTTGTGCCTCGATTACGGACGTAAAAAGGTCTTGTTGCACTTGAGATTTTGGAAAAAAGTAGATATTTTATGTGTTTTGGCTAAGTTTATTGCACAGCTTTCAAACCCCTATGGTTCGTAAGATATCGAGGTTTTATTATTTATTTTTTTTAATTTTTTGATTCCTTATATCTCTAAAACAATTTAGTCAAATGCTTCAAAATTTTATTTGGTAATTTACCATAAAAGAAGCCTCCTGCGGCTAAAATTTTAAACGATTTCGTCGAGCGGTTTTTAAATAAAGAGCTAAAATGTAAAATCGTTTTCTCGAAAATTGCGCGAGCGACCTATCTAATGAATAGCCTGTTGTTTTATGATAGTTAGGTTGGTTAGGAACACATGTAAATATGCGTGAATTTCTGTGGAAAAAAATTGACGGCTGTGTTCGTATTCTATAATAAAAAAACAGAGGAATCTGCAAACTGTTGGACAACGACCTATCCAAACCTTATACATTAAATTATGTAACCAAAACCGCCTCATACATTAGCAGGCCGATATACTGTATATTTAAACAATATTTTGTTTATTGGACCTATAAATTTAGTTGAAGGAAGCTACGTGCCAATGAATTGGCAGCGCTTTTTTGAATTCTGTCACTACTACAACTCTGAAACTAATTTATATAAGAAGCAAAAACCGATTAGTTAAGCGGGTACGGATTTATATGCCTAACACGATAGTCAAATGTGCCTTTTTATTTATTTCTCGACACCTTACTGGTAATCTATGTTTAAGAATCTCTAAAAAAGCATACTGTTAATTTAGTTAGCAGCAGTTTTTTAACTATTTACTGGGGCAAAGATTTGGTTTTGTGTATGGAATATAAAAAAACAATTTCTAATATAAATTTATTATTATCATTATTTCGTATTATTCATCGTATTAATACTTCCAGTTTGAGTCAAAATAGACACTTGCATACAAATTTTTATTTTAATTATTGCAATTGATTTTGATAAGATTTTGTAATGTCAATTAATAAAGGACCAATGAGAACTGAAGGACAATCCAATAAATGTAGAGAAAATTTTCAGAGTTCTTCAATTTTTTTAAAGAGAAGATTTTCAGAGTTCTTCAATTTTTTTAAAGGTTTCATTTTTAAAATAAAGACTATTATTTAGTTTTACGAGCAGAAAACTTAACTTTTTACACTCGTTTTTTGAACGGAAGAAACTTTTTGTCCAATAATCGATTTTTCGAATAAATGCAAACATTGGCCTTAAAAATTTTAGTTTTAGTTAAAAAGGAGTGCGCAAGAGACATTTGTAAGTAAGCCCAAGTTTAAACTATCTATTTGCAATAATTTGAAAAATATACTATATACTTGGCTCAAAATTTATAAATCTTTCTCTTTTTTTATACCGACTATGAGTACAAAGTTTAAGAAAATGAGACTATAATATAAAAAAGTTAGAAAATTCACCAGAACCCCACCTTAAAAAAAAACATACACAAAATCTTGCTACAGTAAAAGATATTAGCCAATTTTGATTAAGAAAGAATTAAAATACTCATTTATGATATTCGATAATAGTACATTACACAACTAGGGGCGAAAGTTCACGGATGATGATAAAGCACTCGTGTTCGTGTCGGGCGCCTGCGGCGTCCTCGACTCCCATTTGTGCTTAATCATCATCCTCGCTTGAAAAAGCCAACTTTCGCCCCTAGTTGTGTAATGTGCTATTCTCCCCATGTCCCACACCGTATTTTTCTCAACGAGGGCATAAAAGGACCCTTTTTTATACATGAAAGTAGCGTAGGTACAAATGAACAGCGGAGGAAAAAATTTTCTCCCCGCTTAAAAATTTTTTCTCCCGGCTCCAGCTCGAACTTTTCCAACCACACTCGAAACGCACGATTTTATACGCTACTTTCTGGCATTAAGAAGTGTCCATTTCATGCCTGAGTTGGGAAAAAGAGTTTACGCGCTTTGCTGAATACCAAAAAGTTTAAGATGTAAATTATTCTAATAATAACTAATTTACTATATTGTATAATGTAATAGAACGATTCACATCTCATTAAAAATACATCAATTGTTTATTATAATTTCAGATCAACGTTGTGATTTCTAGTTAAACAATTTTTTAGAATATTGCTAAAACAACCTGAAAAATGAAAATTGGACTTTTGAAAAATTTTTTACACTGTTTTCAGTTAAGACAAGGGACTATTCTTATAGCTATATTACAATTGGTAAGAATTTTGCTAATCTATACAGTTTAAATTACAATAATGTATTTTCATAAACTTGGCATGCGTAGCCTGAATAATAATGAATTTTGATCCGTAACGTTGTACGTCGCACGCGAGTACTATCCCAAACAGCTGACTCGAGTAATCGGTAATCAGTAAGTATCATCTTAAGTTCGAAGAAGAAGTCTGCTGGCTCTGGCTGGCGATATATAGTTGTTTTGAGCCAAGGTGAGATTCTGCTCCCCCCCCCCCCCTCGCCCCCTCAACCCCTCCTCAGCCCCTCCTCAGTCCCCCTCAAAATAACGTTAAACCCTTTCAAAAAACGCGTTATTTTTTACTCATAAAGCCTCCCCTCGGCCCCCCTCATTAGCCCGCCCCCCCTCTGCTCCCCCCCCATCAGTTACTTTATTCAACATTTATACTAAAAATATTTTTCATTATTTTAAAACTTGTATATTTTTACGCCACCCATGAGGTAAATAGAAGAGCGCGTTTTTTTCTCTGACGACAAAAATTTTAATGTTTTAGAATTAGAAATTAATATAGAATCTCATAGTAATTTCAATAAGCAATGATGTATTTTATTCGTGTATTTTCAATACTTTATTCTGTAACAAGTGGTCGCGAATTTATATTGCGCGCGCTCGTTTAGTTGCGCGATGTTAACTTGGCATGCAAGCGCGGTGTTGCTAAGTTGTGCGCGTGAGTCACTGCGCGTGAAAGTAGACTATTTCGGGCTTGCGACCAGTAAACACACGTGCGCGGAGACCAAACTAAAGTATCCAGATTGCGCTTGACGTCCAGAAGCAGCTACCCAGGAGCCTTCCAAGGAGTGGAACAGCTTGACTAGGATGGACGCCTCGCCACGAACAACCGGATTCTGTCATTTGATCTTGGTCACCGGAGATCGACACGAATTTCTTCACGCGACTATAAAAACGCCAAAGCTGAACTTCGTGCCACCGAATCCTTGTCTCGTATACCGAACACCGTCCTCTCGCGTGACGCGCGCGACTATTGTAACCAATTGAAGTAATCAATACATGCAACTATTCGCGAGTGACTTAGCTGCATTACATGGAGTCGTCATTACACCGACAACTAACATCCGTGGGCGACTTTAGCGTCATCGAGGGATAGCTGTGACGTAGTATTTTAACAGATAGAAAAACTGCTAACTGACTGTAAGTGATGTAAGTGACTAAAAACTGTAAGTGACTCTGCGGCATCTTCCTGCCGCCGTGCACAAGGCCAGTTGCCCCGTTACAAACTGGTGCCTTAGCGTTGCAGGTAATGAGCAAGAGTGTCAGAGTAGGTTGGCATCAAAATAAATTCGTGTAGCGAGAAGGAAGAATTAGCCCGTCTCGCGAAAGAACAAAATTTAACTCTAGCGCAAATGGCCCAAGCAGAGAGGATGGCGGCTCTGCCATTCGTAATTACAGACATAGCCGCAGAATAATGTGAGAATAACAAAGATGAGTGGCAAAGTTGGGAAGAGTTCTATACGGTGGCGACAAGATGGTACGTCACGAACAGGCAATTCCAACAACAGACGCAGAGAGAATATACCAAGGCGCGCACAAGCTCGTGCGCGATTTTGTGATATGCTTGGAAAGCATGATGAAGGAAATGAAGCCACAATCAAGCCTGAAAAAACAACTAGACCTCTTACATAAAAATCTGATGCCAAAATTGCAAAGGTTGACCCCTCGTATGAACTACTACGACTGGGATAGTTCCCAAAGAAGCCGAAACCGTACTGGCGAGCGGGAAAGAGTACGGCGCGCCACCACGACTGGAGCAAACTCTACTAGCATTGCTTGTGTACGTCTTACCGACGCACAGTGGGAGAAAATGGACAAAATTCGAGCCACGCATCATTTTTAATCGTAGAGCCATGAATTTTTTTTAAACTCTTTAAAAAGGAATCAAGTTTAAGCTACAGGTGCGGAAATTAATGTATCATCTTCCCCTAAACCCATGCGACCCCTAGAAGCCACCCCTACCAAACCACAAGCAGGCTAACTAACCTAACCCAGGGAACAGCGACTTAAATCGCTTAATTTTTTCTTAAAATAATAAAGCCACACACCATAAGCCAGCTAATAACCTAAATACCTACCTCTAACCCGCTTAACCCCTAGAAACCACCCCTACCAAACCACCAGCAGGCTAACTAGCCTAACCCTGGGAACAGCGAGTTAAATCGCTTTATTTTTTCTCAAAATAATTAAGCCACACACCAGAAGCCAACAAATCACCTAACTACTTACCCCTAACCCTTAGAAACTACCCCTACCAAACCACAAGCAGGCTAACTAACCTAACCCTGGGAATAGCGAGTTAAATCGCTTTATTTTTTCTCAAAATAATTAAGCCACACACCAGAAGCCAACAAATCACCTAACTACTTACCCCTAACCCTTAGAAACTACCCCTACCAACCCACAAGCAGGCTAACTAACCTAACCCTGGGAACAGCGAGTTAAATCGCTTTATTTTTTCTAAAAATAATAAAAATCCAATCCAGAGGCCAGACCGGAAACACGCAGAATCGTAATACCACGTAATTCAAGACATTATTACAAGTAAATTAGTCACATTATTTGTTAGCTGTAATTGTTGAATGAACTGCTATTAGGCATCTGCGTTGAAACAGATTTAAGCCCCTTTACCACGTCAAGGTTGCAGTCTTCAAAGAGGTTTTTTTGTAGTTTTTATTTTGGTTTTTATATCTTTAGTGTTTTATAATTTTTACATAGCAAAGTTGAGACATTTATTGAGGATTAGAATTACTAAATTATCATTTCAAAATTTTACTGAAGAGAAATATTCTTAGATTTGACAGAAGAAAACTTAATTTAAATTTAAACTTATTTTTTTGTTTTTTTCAATATGATAAAATAAACATTTATACATATTATACTATAATCTAATAAATTCAAAAAGTAAACATTTAGCCATCGAAAAATCGTATGATCAATATTTGTATGTATTATATTATAATCTAATAAATTCAAAAATAAACATTTAACCATAAAACACTCGTATGATCAATAGATTTAATTAAAAAATTCTGATAGAATTTCAAGTAGGGTTCAAAAGGTAGGTATTTAGGTTATTAGCTGGCTTATGGTGTGTGGCTTTATTATTTTAAGAAAAAATAAAGCGATTTAACTCGCTGTTCCCTGGGATAGATGGGTTAGGCTGCTTGTGGTTTGGTAGGGGTGGTTTCTAGGGGTCGCATGGGTTTAGGGGAAGGTGATACAATAATTTCCGCACCTGTAGCTTAAACTTGATTCCTTTTTAAAGAGTTTAAAAGAAAACCATGACTCTACGATTAAAAATGACGCGTGGCTCGAATTTTGTCCATTTTCTCCCACTGTGCGACGGAACAAACAGCCTGGCGCCGCAACTGTAAAGTAGTATAGACAATTACTGGAAAATTACGCAACGTTGGCCGAGCCTTTAACTCGGCTGACAAAGAAAGTTTAGTCTTTCGTTTGGGGCTATAAACAGCAACCAGCACTTGAGACGATAAAAGCTCTTATCGCCTTGGCTCTAGTACTGCCCGTGCTTCAATCAGCAGTTCGTCATAGAAATCAATGCAAGTGATACAGCGTTGTGTTAGCACAGTGCATAGACGAACAAGACCGAGTACTCAAATTTGCCAGCAGAGTACTTACCCTTACAGAGAGGAATTACACGGTCAGCGAACGAGAATGCTTAGCCGTGCTTTTCGCCATGCGCAAGTTTCACCAGTACATCAAAGGTTATAAATTCAAAGTCATAATGGATCACAGCAGCCTAAGGTGGCTATGCAATCTCTGTTAGCTGATCAGAGTTGAACAGCGCGCACCACTAGGTTTCATAGGTAAACGTGTGGTGCAAAATGCCTTGGCAATGGGTAGCCGGAGATATTCTAGGCCCCTTGCCGAAGTCTGCTTAAGGCCACGAGTACGCACTTATCTTCCAGGGTTTGTTTACTTGATGGATAGAGTGCGTGCCACTTTGCAAAGCCAACGGCAAAGCAATACTTGCCGCACTCAAGGAGAGAGTGATTTTGAGATTCGGTTCATCCGAGGTGTTTCACTCGGATAATGGTACCAAATTCAAAAACAAGACAATAAAAGAGTACTTGGCAGAGCAAGGAATCCACCACTTGTACTCACCGCTATATCACCCGCAGGTGAATCCAGTGGAGCGAATAAACCGCACTGTCAAGAAAGAAATTTAATTAGAGAAGAAGAAATTTAAACGTTTACTCAAGATGATCCTCAAGCATGAGACGAATACCTCAACGAGATAGCGTTTTTCCTCAACACCGCAGTGCATGAATCTACGGGGACTTTGCTCGCGATAATAAATTTCGGCAAGCAGCCGAAAATGCTGGCATCTCTTAGACGGAAAGAAGATCAGGAAGCTGCACAGTAGAAGGCTGTAGGAGCGTGGCGAAACCGCCTTGCCAAGTTGCCAGCTCTACACGAGCGTGCAAATGCCCTGTCCAGCGAGTCGCAAGATCGCCAGGCGGCATTTTTTGATGCCCGCCGACAAGTGCGAACTTTCAAGGTTAGCGACGTTGCTAATTGGAGACACGTATTGTTTTCTGCGGCGGAAGGCATCACGGCAAAATTCACTTTTCCGTACATAGATCCATATACGATTACGGCCCAAGTCGATTCGAATACATTCGATAAAAAAGGAAGAGTGGAAAAGCTAGTGTCGGCCAAAGAAATGAAGATCTTTTATGACATAGACGACGAGGAGGGGGACGACGATTATTCTCGATCACCGGGGTATGCTTAGGAGGTGAAGGCGATAAGCAACCCACCAGAAGCGTTCGAACTCGAGTCTGAGCTCAAGCCGACGGACGTAGTGGCGGGAGGGAAGCGCGAGCGCGAGCAACGGCCCAGTAAATATGGGTCGACATCCGCGGTGTCGAAGAGAAGTGGGGGACCCGTAAACGGAACTACCCTGAAATCCTTTCGCGCCGACGATAAATTAGCAGGATGGAAAGCCTAAACCCGGCCCATCTAAGGGCTCGACTAAAGCAAATCGGCCGAAACAGCTAAAGCCGACGGCGTTATCATCTCGAAAGACGTGAGCAAGGTGCCGCAACGGGCGATTATTGACATTGTCATAATATATTACATTGACATCATCATAATAAATTACATTGACATAATCATAA
Source organism: Nasonia vitripennis (assembly GCF_009193385.2). Taxonomy (NCBI): domain Eukaryota; kingdom Metazoa; phylum Arthropoda; class Insecta; order Hymenoptera; family Pteromalidae; genus Nasonia; species Nasonia vitripennis. The sequence continues at coordinate 541,115 of NW_022279629.1, read as the reverse complement.
TATATTACATTAACATCATCATAATGTATCACATTGACACGGACTCGCCACGAGGAAAAATGCGCGCGGATAAAGAATAAGTAGCGTGCCGAGTATCTTCGGAAGAAAAGGGAGAAACAGCCGAAATGTTACATCTGCGGTTTATAAATATCTTTTAGGTAACACGCGAACGATTTTCGTGTTTTTCGTACCTATTAATAGGGACTAAAGTGACACTTTTTTGACCGGCGGGCGAAAAAGTTATTTTAGCGGGCAATAAAAACCTTTATTGCCCGCATATTCAAACAGCGGGCAATAATGGCCTTTATTGCCCGCTAAAAAGTCTTTATTGCCCGCAAAATTTTTTTTTTTTTGTAATTTAAAAAAAAAGTTGATTTTGATAAATTTGCATTATTTATTTATTTTATATAATGTTTGAACAAGACAAGAGCACGGTTGCCGTATCAAAAAATAGTCACATCAGTCCCTCTTAACACGTACGAAAAAACGCGAAAATACGTCCGCGCGTTACATAAAATATGGTGTGCACCAAGGGCTAAGTGGGCTTTTTGGCCTCGTAGATTTTGCAGTACTCGTCTGCGGCTCGTAAACGTCCTCGCCTTCGGCTCGGGCTAACTCGCCTTGACTCGTACTGCAAAATCTACACTCGGCCTAAAAAAGCCCACTTTACGCCCTTGGTACACAATATACTATTATAAAGAAAATTTCCAGCAGGGTTACCACATAGTTTGTAAGTCATTTTCATCTAGTTTCATTCGTAAAAAATTTATAGCTTCACTTATTCATGTGGTAGCCATGTAAAATTCATATAGAAACCATGTAGGTTCCTACTAGGATCCCACTGTTAAGTCACAATTCGGATCTATAATTATTTATTGATTTTTATTTACTTGGGTTTAACTGCTTGGGTTGGAAACTCTGCTGCTGTGCTATAGTCAGGCTTTTTCGGTTTCGCAACGACTCCGCTGATATTACTTAAATGCAATACGTCGCAGAACGTCACACCACAACAAAATCACACATGGATTCGACATAATTGCCTTGTAGTCCCCACGTGGTAACAACATGAAAACATTGTAGAAACCACATAGTTTTCACGTGAAAACAATGTGGGACTTTTTACGAGGGAATGTACTATTTCTCAACCCATAAGGTATAAAATATATCTTTTTCATCTCTGAAATCAAAATCATAAAGCCTATTTTTTAGATTGTTACAAATTTCATAATTAATGTAGAAAATAAGCTTATAGCCAATATTTTCAGATCCTTATGTCATTAAAAATAAAAAAATTAATGAAAAACCAACAATTTTTACTACATTGTGAACGACTCGAAATGCACAATCACCTACTCAACTTTATACATGATAAAGGCCTTTTCATACTTTTCTTGGAAAAAATTCGGTGTGCTACTTCAGACTCGGGAGAGGTGTTTTCAGCACTCGTATACGTTTAGTGCTGAACGCCTCATTCTCTGTCGAAATAATAGCTTACTTTCTCCCGTAGTTGCACAATGTACTATTCCTACATTGAACGTTTCATCCACGTACTCACAATTCCCAGATAAACTGCGGGTAAACAATTCTCGAACAGAATTACTAAAATAAACTTATCAAACTATTGAGGACAATTAGAAATTTTTTTCTCCAGCGTTCATCTATTTTCTAGGATTCTAAAAAAACACAATGTCTTTTCTAGGTTTCCCAGAAAAATCAAAAATAGTTAATTGGATACCCAGAAAATTCTTCATTAGATTTCTGGGATCCCAGAAAAGTAAATAATTAGTTTTCTAGGATCCCAGAAACATGTGTACAATCTATAACTTTTCTATGACGTACTAGAAAAGCCCAAAAATCCTAGAAAAGTAGGTTGTATACGAGAATTCGTCCTAGAACCGACTGTTTGTGTGTGTCTATATATATATATATATATATATATATATATATATATATATAACTGAAAGTGCCGTGGCTACTTTTTCGTATGCAGAAGTTACATGCTTCCCTGAACTACTGCAAAAGCAAGTGCCTAAGATAACTGAAATTTGTGAGCAATAAAGCTGTAGATGTTAAAAAGAAAATTATTGAGTGCTTAGTTACTGAAAAGAAAATTCAAACAAAAAACTTATACGTAAACAGAAAAGAAGAACTAATTATCAATTGCTTAAACAGTGAAAGTGCTATGCTAACTGAATCTGTATTAAAACATAAACTCGAAGGTATATGTGAGGTTAGGAAAGACACGTTGAAAAATCCTAAAATTAAAATTGTCGGAATTGATAACTATAGTAACATGGAAATGGAGGACATAGCGGACGATATAAAAATGAGAAATTTTGAAAGTTTCATAAACAAGGGGCTTTTGTACATACTACATATGTACAAAAGCATTTTTAGTAACCTAACTACAGTACTAATGGAGGTTCCTGCTGACATATACGAATTTTTCAAGAAGAACAAAAGTAGGATTTTTGTTGGATACCAGAACTGCAGAGTATATGACTCAATGAATATAAAGCCATGCTACAATATGGAAGATTTGGGCACAACGGTAACAAATGCATTAACAACTCTGCATGCCTCAAGTGCACAGAGAAGCACAAGACCAATACCTGCACAAACAACACCATTAAGTGTCTAAATTGAGAATTTTCAAATAGCAAATACAAGACAGAGCTTGACATGAATCACGTTGCTAGCGATACAAACCAATACAACATCCTTGAGAATAAAATAAGCATATTCATAGACTCTACTGATTATCCTATCAGACCTACCTTACCAGCGGTGCATCAAGTGTATCGAGAACGTGATACTACAACAGAGACACATAACCCATCCACAGACAACACAAGGAAAGAGCCATTACAAGAACCACCTAAATCTACAAAACATTAACAAGAGAGGAGTGTGGCAGCCAAGCAGCAACAATATCAACAATTGAAGATGGCTCAAACACCACAACAAGCTGCTTTAGTAAAAGTACAAGGTTAAGAAACAGTAAAACTTAGTTATAATTTTAAATTATAAAAAATTAATAAATAGTGCTGAAACAAGAAAGTGGAATGAAATGATCACAATTCAGGATCCTAATTTGGCAACAGATAAATTGTTGTATGAGATTAAACAATGTATAGAGTTATCCAAAATGAATCAAAGAAAGCTTAAACATGTGGGGAGGAAAAATTGGATCACTGATGCGATAATTAAATCGTGCGAAACAGAAGAATCCTTATATAACTTATGGAAGTTGGATATCAATAATGAGCAACTTAAAGCTGAATACAGAACCTATTCCAAAATCTTAGAGAAAGTTATTAAAGACGCCAAATATGATAAAAAACTAGTCGTAAGAAATGCAAATAACCCCATAAAACTTTGGGAAACCATGAAGAAAGAACTTGGCAAAAAAAGATCTAATGAAACCATAAGTTATATAAAGATAAATGATAATAAAGTTACTGAGAAAGATTGCTAGAAACATGAACAAGTTTTTCTGTGAGATCGGCCAGTAATTGGATAGGATGTTGCATTGGTTTGTATCGCTAGCAACGTGATCAGTGTCAAGCTCTGTCTTGTATTTGCTATTTGAAAATTCTCAATTTAGACACTTAATGGTGTTGTTTGTACAGGTACTGGTCTTGTGCTTTTCTGAGCAGTTGAGGCATGCAGAGTTGTTAATGCATTTGTTACCGTTGTGCCCAAATCTTCCATATTGTAGCATGGCTTTATATTCATTGAGTCATATACTCTGCCGTTCTGGTAGCCAACAAAAATCCTACTTTTGTTCTTCTTGAAAAATTTGTATATGTCAGCAGGAACCTCCATTAGTACTGTAGTTACGCTACTAAAACTAAGCACTCAATAACTTTCTTTTTAATTATTGACATGATTGACTTACAGCTTTATTGCTCACATTTTTCACAGTTATCTTAGGCACTTTCTTTTGCAGTAGTTTAGGGAAGCCTGTAACTTCTGCATACGAAAAACTAGCCACGACACTTGCATTTATATATATATATATATATATATATATATATTATTAAAGAAGTTGTTCTGGTACGTCGCTCCTTAAGTCCGGGTCAGGTGTACGTAAATAAGTACACACTATTTATAAAAGGAACACACGAACTCGGACTCTTTATTTAATACGTAGAACACGTCTGCTCTCAGCAGCTATCACAATCAGTCTAACCAAAAACAATAACATCAAGAACGTCGTTGATCTCGTTGCTAGTGGTTGCTATGCGCGATTCTTGGTGTTCGAATCGCGCAACGTGCAATATTTCGGAATGATTATGTTTATATGAAGCTGGCATATTGCATGAATGACAATTGAGATTTTTATTACAATTTTAGGTACTCTCTGGATTTATTACAATTTTTATCATATTGGGGTTAACGCATGAATCAGGAATCCAAGATATGATAGCACGAGATACTGAGGATGTACTTGAGCGAGAGGCTTTGGAAGAAATTACTTCGAAACATATAAACAGTCACCGAATGGAACTTGCGCATCATAATGCAACGGGTTGGTATTGAAAATATATAACATTGCTAAGCACGAACTCCTTGAATAGCTTCATGATATTTTTACTTTCATAGAAAAGGTGTACTTAATATACTGTGGACTAGTAATTATCATAGTACATTTTATTTCAACGCTTTTGCTGCTTTACGGTGCACTTATGGTATGTATAAAGAATAATTAATGTTGATTTTATAATATATTCCGGCACGAAGTGCGGAAACGTATCATTTTACGCACTCATTCAGTTGCTGGAAATCGAATCTTGCTAACTCAATTAGTGTTAAAAATTAATAGTCATAGATTTAAAATAATGATAACTTAAAGTACCCTGGCTGAACTAAATGGGAAACGAGGTTCAGATAAATTTAGTTAAAAGTATAAATCAAATTGTAGTTCTTGGTTCCTTCAACAAAAGTCACCAACCATACTAATATTTCGCGACAAAACAATCAGTGTTTTCATGTTAATGACAAAAATGTTACAAAAAGAACGATAGTTAAAAGGTGCTTAAGACGTTTACATTTTATTTTTAGGACAAATATGAAATACGCAAAATAATTTACTGTAAACGACTAAAATTTATTAAAAAAAATTGACTTTTAAATAAGTAAAAGGTTAGGCGAGTTTGATATATTCCGCAACAAAATTACAGATAAAAAAGAACGGAAATCAATTCAACAAAATTAAGTTAATTATATTTAATCATAATAAAGCAAAAAAATTGATCCGTTCAAGTAAGGGCTCACTTAACTTACTTATATGTTAATCCATTAGAAACAACTCTCAAGGTACTTACTACTTGCCATGCCCGTTTCATTTTGTTTTCTGGTGAACAGCTAAAATTTTCTTTTTGCGTATTAGAACGTGATACAGACACCATAAGTACAATAAAAAGGGCATGACAAGTTACGTAGTAAGTATCTTGAGAGTTGTTTCTAATGGATTAACATATAACTTAACTCCAAGTTAAGTAAGCCCTTAATTAAACAGAACATTTTTTTGGCTTTATTATGATTAAATATAATTAACTTGACTTTTTATCTGTATTTCTGTTGCGAAATATATCAAACGCGACTAATTACATAAATTTTCAGCGATTCAAGGTCATATAAATTTCATTTCTTTTTCGTTGTTGTTGTTTCAAAAGATGTTTAACTTCGTGTTTGAATCATTAAAATTCGCCGACTTTAACCACAGATACACAAATTTGAAATTAGTTGATTTTTCAAAATTTAATAAATTTGAAGAAAATCGGTAAACTCAAGTTGTTTGATGTAAAATTAGTTCCATAACCTCAAATTATATGATCCTATACACTTTTATTAATTTACTTTCGATGGTGTGAAAAAGCACCTAATGTTCACTTACTTACGCTGCTATATTCACCTCGGTCTTATAGTTCTCTATTAGTATCATCCAACGATCAGTATTCTGTCAAGGTTTTTTTATTATTGGAAAAAGCTGAGTATTTTATTTAAGCAGTCTTTCTTTTTTTATAATCTTGTCAGTAGCATCTTATTGTTATACGGTAGTAACCACCCTGGTAGAAGACTTAGCTTTGGTGTTGGCTTGCTTAACAAGAATAACCTTATTTTTACGTTAAAAGTAACCAAATGTTTAACCAATTTTGAACTTATCGTAAGTTAATGTGCGCGTCGAATGCGATCATTACCTATATAAAGTGCATTGCAAAGAGACAATAAAAAAATCTCCGTGAATATTGATGGGAATGAGTCCAGTTTTGCTACTCGGAGGTTTTTGTGGTCGCAAAACAGGAATATCGTGACGGCAACGCTCCCCGTGGTACCTGGTGCTCAGATATAACAGTATTAACGTCGTCTCCAAGAGTTTAACGGAAAATTAAAAACTACATAATTCATCAAAACTTGTTACTCGGGGGTGTTTGCAGTCGCAGAACACGAATATCGTGACGGCAACGCTTCCTAAGGCTTTTATTAGCAATAAGCTTATAATCGTTAATTAAAATTGTAGTATATTTCAATTAACGTTCTTTTGAATTTTTATTGTTTTTCATGCAACTTCATATTATTAATTGTAAAAAATAACTGTCATACAAAATGAAGCTATCTTGGAACAAACATTTTTACACTTTCTCTAAGTTTACTCTATACATACACAATATTTTGGTGCCAGAATTGGTTTCGAAAATAGGCCAATTACTTAATTTTTTATATTCTACTACAATAACACGCAAAAAGAAATAGTGAAAAGTGCATATTTTCATTACACAGTTAACATAACCATGTCGGACGAAACAAAACCTTCTACTGCACCTTCTATTGCTGCTGTGACGAAGGCATTGACGGATGCTCTAAGGATTGCTATTTCATAAGTTACCACTTCTGTTATAAACCAATCTGAATCTACTTCTCAAGCTCAAGCCAAAGCTTCCCCGTTTAAATATCAAGAATATCGTTTGTCCGACGAAACAGCAGTCAACGATTATTTCAAAAGATTTGAGTGGGCATTACAACTGAGTAAAATTTCGGAAGAAGAATACGGTAATTTCGCTCGCGTCCATATGGGTGCAGAATTTACTAATTTTCTGACAATTCTTGTTGCTCCTGATACACCAGAAAGTCGCACGTATCAACAAATTCGCACTGTTTTAATTGCACATTTTGACGTCAACAAAAATAAATATGCAGGAAGTGTTAAGTACCGACAAATTGTACAGCTACAAAATGAATCCATTGGAGTCAACTCGTCAAACAGCGGATGAGGTTACCTCTACTTCTAATAAGATACATGCACTATCTTATTCAACGACGCGTTTCAAGCATAAACGGAATGCTTCGAATACATCGCGCAGTGCTTCTTGGGGGCAAGATCATGTCGAACAACAATGTCAGTACGTTTGTTATGGATGCGGAGAACGTCACAAACGCAGTGAGTGTACATTTCGTATTTCTAAGTGTCATAAATGCAAAAAACGTGAGCGCTTAACAAATCTTTGCAGACCTCCATCTTCGCTTTTTACTTCTGAAATGCAAAATTGTAAAGAGCCTGCACAATAAATAGACACGTTGGAATGTTTCAACGCAGTCGAAGAAATCCACGCTATTGATTCTTGTGCTAAGAAAATGCTTCAAGTGCTTATTGAAGACAGCAAATTAAAAACCGATGTCAATTCATTGGCACGTAACTTTCTCCAACAAAATTATAGGTCCAATAAATAAAATATTGTTCAAAGGAAGCAAAATTTTCGAGAAAAATTGGTTTTTACATTTCAGCTTTTTACTTGAGAACCGCTCAACGAAATTGTTTAAAATTTTAGCAGCAGATATCTTTTTTATGGTGAATCACCAAATAAAATTTTGAAGCATTTGACTACATTGCTTTACAGATACGAGGAAACAAAAATTTTCAAAAAAAATTGAAATTTGAAAAATCAAAAATGAAAGAAATAATATCTCAAGAGCCATAAGGGTTTGAAAGCTGCCCAATAAACTTAGCCAAAACACATGCTCTCTGACGAACTAAGAGGTCGATCCCGGATCAAACAAGGAAAAGTAGATAATTTTATTCTCTTTCAAATGCATTATAGCTAAATTGTTTGTAACAATAGGATGAGAAAAACGCAAAATAGTGTTTTCCAAAAATCAAAAAAAGACCATAAAAAAATAGTTGTTAAAATAAAAAAATAATTGTTTTTCCCGTATTCAGAATTCAAAAATAGATATGCATGTCAAATTTTATAGATATTGGCGGAGTTGTTCCAGAAATATTATGATATACATACACACACATCCATACGGAGATTTTCTAAAAGCATTTGATTTGAACTTATAACACACCAAAAAGTATTTTCTAGAAGTTTTGACGAAACTCAAAATTTTACTATTACAAAGCTTCCTCTAGGAGGAAACAATATGGAATTAGATTCTGGTGCACCATATAGTTTCATAGGTAGCGATACACTTCGTAACCTCAAACCTAATTTTTAATTTCAGCCAACTTCTAAGAAATTCACGAGTTACTCGCAAAATCGCCTTAACTGCATCGGTACTTGCTCTGTTAATGTTTCATTTGGTTCTACATCTCGTCAACTTCCGGTCTACGTAATTCAAAGCTCTTATGATTCATTATTTGATCGTGAATGGATCGCATAATGCAGTCACAAAATTGATTGGACCAAACTATTTTCTTCAATCAAGGATGATGCGCTTTCTACTCTTCCACCTACATTAACTTGTGATCAACAAGCCCAGTTGGATCAACTTTTGACAAAGTACGCTAAAGTTATCAGTGAAACAGCTAGAAAACTTACTGGACCTTCAGGTTAGGTACATTTTAAACCTGGAACTTGTCCTGTTTTTGCTTGTGCTCAAGATATAGCATATGCGTTGCGCGACAAATATTCTAAAGCAGTTGACGCTAAACTTGCGTCCGGATTTTACAAAAAAGTCAATTTTTCCGAGTGGGCTTCGCCTACACACGTCGTTATTGAAAAAAATGGTGATATTCGTATAACTGGCAATTATGAACCTATGTTAAATCCACGTACAATAATACGTGAATGTGCCATTCCAAGACCTAGATAGAGGATAATCCAAATTGCCCAGTATGTTTGGAAACAAACGAAGATGCGGAGCATGTCTTCTGTAACTGTTCGCAATACGAAATGGAACAAGAAGAACTCGGGCGTTACCTTCAGACTAAGGTGACCCCTGAGTCAATGATGACAGCTATGCTAGCGTCGAATGATGGCTGGTGCACAGAAAACAACTACGTAAGGACCATTCTCAAGAAGGTTAGAAATGACGAAGAGAATAGAAGGAAAAGACAAGGCGAAACAGCTGAGTAAAACTGTTTCCAGACGAATGCCACTAGGTCATAGATACGAAACGCTCCTCGGGCTGATGCAGAAAAACGTAGGTCACAGAGTTGAGCTCTCACTCCCCTGCCCGGTGCAGAGAAATATGAGTGCTAGGGTTAAGTACCTCTAAGTGCTCCTTAGACCGATGCTGAGAAACGTAGTAGGGTTGTGCGAATTCCCGAAAAGTCGAGTTGCCCGCCCGAAAAACTCGACTTGACGAGCTCGAGTCGAGTCTCGAGTCGAGTCACGTTACTCGATTTTATCGAGCCGTTCGTAAAACTCGAGTAGTTCAAAATACTCGAGCAGCACGAAAATTCAACTATCTTAAAGATTTTATGTCGCTAAACTCAGCTGTGTTGCTTGCCACCGGGTACCTGTATTTAAAACATTTTTACTGAGTTTGATCTAAATAGAATCGATTCTAGTTAATCATTAAAATTAAAATATTTATAACTATAAACATGAATAATAATAATGCCTACCACCTTGTTGGGCAATGGCAATCAAAAAGGCAAAAAAAAAACATCCACAATTGATAGGCATAGGGGAGATACGCCCAGTATGGATACCCTTAGCTATTTCGGGCATCACTTTTAATTGACACAATAAAAGTTCAAATACAAAATTTCTATGTGTTTTTTAGACCATTTTAAATAAGGAAAAAAAATTGGTGCAAGTCAAACTCGTCATTTAAAACAGTTATCTGCATAAATGTAAAACGTTGATTTTACGAGTATGCAAAAAGTTACCCTCAGTATTGATAATTTTAGTTCATTGGCTGTAAAAATCTATTCGATACTCGTAACCTAAGTAGCACTTTATTGTGAGGCGTCATCATATGGATTTGTTCCTAAAACAGCCCTCTGTAATCGTGATGCAGCCATTGTGCCCTCGCAACTCATACTTTTTTTATAAAATCTAACACTTTCGTCAGTTACTATTAAATCTATCTTGATAACGCATATGCCTATGTCTCATAAATCTTTCGATCCCTTGAAAAGAGATGCTAAGACGTCTAAAATGTAGAGAAACAAATATAATCGACATTTAGTTCGTTGGATCATGAAAATCTTTTCCCAACTAAATTATCGACGAACATTCGAGACTTTTTTTTATGCAAGTAAATATTTTCTACATTTTTAAAGATCTTGCGTTTGCCATACTGGAAAATGCTCGTATTATGCATAGTGGGGAAAATGTAAATAAAAAAGTTTTAGCTCGCATTTTGCGTATAGAGATAGTTGAGAGTTTTACCACGTCCAAATTGACTTGGGAAGCCTAAGGTCTGCATAAATATTATTATATAGTCATGAGCATACGTAGGAAGAAAGGGCCTTGTAAAATAACTTTCCACGCTCATAAAATCAACAGTTTACTTATTTCTCCTGTACCGTATTCCAAAGTATGTCTAATAAACCACAGATATGTGCAAATCCACGGAAAACCGGTCACTTTTGGGTGTCTGAGCAAACAAAATTCAAATTTGAGGGCAGACCTACCGAGCCAACTTTTCTGGGTTCCTTAGGCCATCCAGAACACGAAAAACCTTGCATTTTCAAAATTTCGAAATACTTATTTTTTTGCCGGGTAGTTTAAATTCTCTTATGGAAATTTGACATGGAAAAAATTAACGAAGACTAGCCATTGCTCAACTGTACGTACTCAATGTCCGAGATCACAAACGGGAAAAATATACTCATAGGATTAAAGTATGAGAAAAGATCTGTACTTTGAGCCCCGGTGGGTTAAAAAAGGTTGCTTGGATAAAAAGTTGTCTACATTTAAGGGGACGGATACACCTTAACTCGTTAAAAAATGCAAAATTCAATTTTTTGTTTATATTTTTCCTAAATTGTTTAGAAAATAAATTAAACTATTTAATATATTCAGGTATAATGTAAGAAACATAAAACAATGTTTATATGTGCCATATTATCAGGTATTTAAAAAAGTTTTCTGAAAATAATCAACAAAAGTTGTTTGAATACTTTAAAAAGTAATAAATTTTATGTTAATATCCAGACAACTTTTTTAAACAATATTTTTTGCAAAACCCCACATTCATCCGGAAACTATATGTGTTTAAAGCATATCTATCAGTATAAAAGTGCCCTTCGAAGCCCAAATCTTAAGTAAGTCTGCGGTAGCTGATAAATGGAAATTCTGAATTTCGGCCTTTGAAGAAATGTCATACCTGATAATTTGGCACATACATATAAACATTGTTTTATGTTTCTTACATTATACTTGAATATATTAAATAGTTTAATTTATTTTCTAAACAATTTAGGAAAAATATAAACAAAAAAATTTAATTTTGACTTTTTTGACAATTAAAGGTGTATTCGTCTCCTTAAAAACAGCAAAAAATCATAAATATCTCGATTTTTTACGAAAATTAGCGATTTTTCCCATTTCTAAAATTCTTATAACTTTTGATCCGAGCGGTCAATTTGATCTAAAAAATTGTGCAGTCAGAAAATTAGTAATTACCCATATAGCACCCAATCTTCTAGCAATATTGTCTGAAGGTTGCATTTGTAGATTCGTCCGATTCAAAAATATTGTATTAGGGTTATATAACCTTTGGAAAATTTTCCTGCAATATTGCTGTAAGGCATGATGTCCGTTTTTGGATTGCATTTCCAAAAGACGATAAGCATATTGTGGCAATATTGCTAGAATATTATTTGTAATATTGTGTTAATATTGTAAAATATAGGTGAAATACACTATAGTTAAAAAAATTAAATGAGCTTTTTTAGGGGCTCCAATGCCCTATTCGGGACCATCCGGATGATACTTCCGAAAATGGGCATGGGAGCCCTTGAAAAAGCTTATTTAATTAATTTAATTTAATGTTTTCGCCTATGTTTTACAATATTGCAAATAATCTTTGAGCAATATTGCTACGATATGCTTATTGTCTTTTGGAAATGTAATCCAAAAATGGACAGGATGCCTTACAGCAATATTGTAGGAAATATTTCCGAAGGTTATATAACCCTGGTACAATATTTTCGAATCTGACGAATCTGCAAATGCAACCATCAGACAATATTGCCGAAAAATTGGGTGCTATATAGGTATGCAACGACGAATTCAAATCGTATATTATCCTATAAAATTGCATTAAAAAGTGGGAAAATAATCCCACTCAATACAACGCGAAGCGTGGACATTTGATAAAAACAGGAAATCTTCAAACTTCTTCAATTCTTCTATTGTAGACAATTTTTTTAATTTTTATAACTATGCAATGATTATTACATATTTGCAATCTATTCAGAAATTTTCAAAACTGTTCAAAATTTTTATAATTGCGTGTATTATTCAGCTTTTTACAGTTTTACAATTTTTACAAACTTTTTAAAATTTAAGAAACGTTTTTAATTTTTAGATTTTTCTATTTAGTTTTCCTTACTGTTAATGCTGGAATAAAATATACATATAAGCGATCAAAAAGGTCACTTTTATCTGGATTTTGCATGTAACAAAGTGTCCATTATAATTTAGTTATCAATAAATTATATATTATCCAAAATAAGTCTTATGAAATTTTCTCATTCTCAATAACAATTAATCTTTCGGTATTACACCAACATTATATTTAGATACTTTTAAGATATTTTAATATTCTTTATGATTATATTATCTTGGAAGATATTACTTTCAGCAATATTTTTATATTCAGAATTATAAATGTTATGTACGCTTTCACATTAATTTTTGATATACCAAAAAATTTCATATACACAATAACAACAATTTTAGAATAATGGTGTACGTAATGTTATAAAATGGAAACCTCATATTTATAAACATTACACGGTTATGTATTATTACGATATTACAATGCTTTTATGCAATTACAAAAATTATTTGTGACAATACTGCCCAAAGCACTCAATTCCATTAATAATTATCTTTGCTCAAGATGTATGTTTGTCTTCGTTTTACTCACATGTATGGCTTAGTACATTTTTGAAATAAAAATAAAAAAAGGAGATCTAACTACTGTTATGTCCTAAACTTATGAGAGATATCACCAGACAGTAACTCTACGGATTGATTTGCTTTATAAGCACAGGTGACGACAAAGCTTTAAAACAAAGTCTTAGCGCCATCGGTGCCTGACTACCTTCGCGATCTAAGAAAGAACAGCCTCCAGTAGCCACCGAAAAGTCTTTTGAAACCGCCATTGGTTTTTATTTATTTTTAGTCTAAATCCAACACTGAGATTTATAATGCAAATTAATATTTCCTTAGTAGTCAGTTAGGACATTACTCCTATCGTTACGATTGTATCAGTGGACTAATATTATGTTAAACTTTTGGAAGATGCGATCGACTTTTTGTGCAATGAATTGTAATAAGAGAAAGAGAGAAATAGAATATTTAGTAAGGCGCGCGGCCTATGCATGTGTATTTCACTTATCTTATGTTTTGTTCTGCTTCTGACCTGCTCTGCTACCAGCACATCCTCTCAGTTGGGCGTCGGCTCAGCTGCCAAAGCAAAGAGATCTCGAGTATGAATGGGCGCGTCAGGAATAAGGAGTTTAAGGATTTAAATGTGCACTCACAGTTAAATTCTCAATAAAGTTTATTCAAAGCAACAAGATTTTGTTTAACGCTCGCTCGCAACTAACGCATGTATTGTAAAGCAATTATAATTTTCCTCAGAAACGTCAAACGACAACGTCAGTGTTCAAAGTCCGATATGATCAAAAATATTCTAAGTTTTTGAACAACCGAAAATATTCTAAGTTTTTGAACAACCGAAAATATTCTAAGTCTTTGAACCGTCAAAAATATTCTAAGTTCCGACGGAAGTTACGCGTAAAAGTTAAAGTTTGACGCTTCGTACCGGTCCTGATTTGGGCAGAGCTTCCGCGCTGCTCTAATTTTTAAGAAAAACTGCACACTCGGGCCTTGTGCCCTGGACCTTTTATACCTAAAATCCTCCTTGCCACCCCCTTTGGCCAATCATAAGCCTCCAAAGCTGCACATTTCCTTATATAGAGGTTGCTTATCTCTTTCTTCTAATACTTCTAGCCTCCTCGCGGTTCCTCGTTAGCGTATAGGAGTAACTATGAGAGGACCGTTCGACCAATGAGGGAGCTTGCACATCGCATATCTCCTTATTTGGCATGCTCCCCTATTATATACAAAGCATCTCCTTTCTTCTAGGCTGCCAATGGTTTCCAAATATTTATTGTGCACGTGACAGAAGTCTGTACATCACGTATACAGAGGCTTGCATATGCATCTTTTACCTGCGCTCTCTTCTTCCGTTGATAGTTGCTTTCTTCTTTTCGTGCGGCTCGATTTTCAATGCACGGGGCAAGTGCAAGTGCCTCCCCTCCTGTCTCTGCATGCACTCTCTTCTTTCGCTAATAGTCGTCTTCTCCTTCTCGTGCGGCTTGATTTTCAATGCATGGGGTGCATGGGGCCAGTGCAAGTGGCTCCCCTCCTGTCTCTACATGCACTCTCCTCCGATGCTGACGGTCACTTTCCTCCGATTTTGTATGTGTGTGTAATAACGTGTAGGATTTGATTGTTCTCTGATTTAACTTAAGTTTCTCCTCATCGTGTTTTATAATCTTTGATGATTTCATTTATTTCTATTCGGATTTCGTCACATTTTTGTTTGTAATTTTGATAACATTGTCGTTCCTCGTTTCCATCTTATTTAATTAATTACTCTAATTTTAGTTTTTTTTTCGATATTCAATTTGAAGTTTATTTATCTTATCTTTTGCTGATTCTAATAGGAAGGGTGTTGGTTGACTAATTTTATGATATTTCATCTTATGAATTCCTTAATTGAAAAAATATTAAAATGCGAAAGAAGTGAGCATTCCACACTACTATTCCGTTACTGTATGACTGCTAAGACATGAACTTTGCTGCGTTAATACCACTTTACTTTACATTATAATTTACTAAACTTTGACAATTGCTCGATATCTGCTTGCTAATCATAATGAAATTGATGTAATATATAAATTATAAAGATTTTTGTTGTAAAGAATTTAAAAAATGTAAGTGTCAGCTCTCTCTCTCTCCCGATCTCTGACTACGCCGTTCGTTTACGTCTCGCGCTTCATGATACACGTACATGAAAACTGCAGCTAGTCATTACTTGACCTTGGCCGATCTACTACGAGCCTCCAAACATCACGAGGAAACGAGACCTTGTCTCGATTATGACGAGGTGATCATCCCAACGGCAGTTGCACTGCACGCAGAGTGATGTGGTAGTCAGAGTCGTGTGACCGCAGATTGTCCATCCCAGGATAAAAATATTTTAACTGCAACAACTTTGGCTACATATCAGCTGACTACACCACACCGAGGAAAGGGCATGAGTATTTATGCAACAGAACAACCGGAACGAAAACTGAGGAAAGACGACCGCCAATCACTACATCGTTTCAGGTAGTCGCCCTACAAGTCGCCAGCTGGACAATCAGCTTTCCGATCGCCAATATCAGAAAAAAAATATAAAATCAACTATTTAAGGTCGAGTCAAGTTTGAATTGTCAAATGTCAAAGTAACAGGGACCGTTTCGAAACGAAATATTTTATTTAGTTTCGTTATGTTATCCAAAATAATAACTTAATTTAATTAAATAAAAACGATTTTTCAAAAACGTTATTAAGAATCGTTATTTAATGTTTAGTTTCGTTTAGGTTCATCTTTCCACTAAAAACATAATTATGGTCTTGTTTTTGTTAAGTTTTTAAAATCTAAAACTAATAAAGTTTGCATTTAAATTTTGTTTTTAAACAAAATCTTAAAACATAAAGAATTTGATAATTGTTTTGATGTGACTCGAAAAATTGAAAACTTTTAGGAATGAAGCACGTATTTTTATAGCTGCTTCAAGGGCCACCCCTTCATTCTACATGACACCTATCCCTTTTATTTGATGGCACACGGAGAAAAAAAATTAGTAATGATTACTATGCGTCCTAGTGAGGTATCCTATGATGTATAGTAATTCAAAACCAATAAGAGTACTGCTGAGACCTATACATGTATAGTAATGAGTTTCTTCTTAAAAATTGAAAAAGAGCATGCAATTAATAGGCTTTCAATTTTTTGTACATAAAAAAGCCGTAATATCTTAGAAAAATCCCTTGGTTGGTTGATATTTTTACGTCAAAATGTTTGTGAGATTATTATATTGGCCCAAAGTCGCAAATACGTTGTGCACCCAAAACTAAGTTATGTTTTTTGACCTTGTGCGAAAACTGCAGTATTCGTTTTCGGCTTCTAAACGCACTCGCCTTCTAATCGTACTGCAATTTTTACAGTCAGTTTAAAAAAGCCCACTATGCGCCCTTAGTATACAATATACTATCCACTACTATAAAACTCACATTTTTTTTCAATACTTCAATACAATCTTTGTGTCTCGATGAACCAATTATTTAATCTGACGTAAATTCGCATTAATTCCACTCCTGAAATAAAACACATTATTAAGTTTCATTAAGTGTATAAAAAATTATATATTATTTATCATGCATATCGAAGACTCGGGGTACGAGTTTAGTAGCTTGTGCATTGTATCAATATATAGAAGAGAGTCGTCTACTACACTGAGCGACTTTCCGCGCGTCTCATACACTTTTGTAGGAGCGCCCGAAGCGCCATGGGTCCAGCGCATGCGGTGTCCCGAAACGGAACTTCCCCTACTCGTATAACGCGAGCACTGCATGCTCTGAGTGATCGGAGTATGGGGTACTCCGATTGTCGGAGCAAACTTGGAAGATAGTGCGAAAGCGCGCGTACATCACTACAGCGCGTACTTTTTAGGATGATAGTGATCATTAGCATTACATGTTTTATTGTATTACTATAATTATATAGTTTATTTTTTTACTTACTTTTTTAAACAATGTTCGAATGTTGTAACAAAGTAGTCGAAGAAATAAAGCAATGGACTATCGATTTTTTGAGTAGTAAGACGGATTTCAATGCGGTCTTTTGCATTCGATTCGTGAGAGCGTCTACAAATTTTATGCCCTAGTGTGATTAATTACTTTTTTGAAAATGCATTATTGCAACAGTATGCAGAACAATATGCATTTTAATAATGCATTTGTAAGAGACACTAAATAAAAAATTGACAACTCGGTAAATATTGATGGAAATGAGTCCAGTTTTGCTTCTCGGGGGTTTTTGGGGTAGCTGAACACGAATATCGCGACGGAAACGGTCTCCGAGGTACCTGGTGCCCAGGGTGGACGGTATATGAACGTCGTCTCCTAGAGTTTTACGGAAAATTGTAACACGGTGAGTCGAAACTCGTTACTCGGGGGTTTTGGAGGTCGCTGAACACAAATATAGCCACGGCAACGGCCTTTGAGGTACCTGACGCCCAGGGTAGAGAATATGAACGTCGTCTACGAGAGTTTTACGGGAAATCGTAACACAGTGAGTCGAAACTCGTTACTCGGGGGTTTTTGGGGTCGCTGAACACAAATATCGCGACGGCAACGGTCTCCGAGGTACCTGGTGCCCAGGGTGGACGGTATATGAACGTCGTCTACTAGAGATTTACAGGAATTATTAACATAATTAGTCAAAACTCGATAAAATCACGATATAAATAAATACTGTATAAAAATATTTATTTTGCTTATAAAAGTTGAATATACAAAATATTATAATTATAACACATAACGAGGTATAATCCAATAATGTTCTCCTTTTTTTAAGGCAGCGACAGTTGGCATACTCGGTATGTTACTATATTTAAGCGTTACAATTTTTTCGGTACTAGCAATGACGTAAACCATAAAGTGGTCATCGAAGTAAACCTCTTCGTAAATAAGAACAGTGAATTGTACCAGTGATTCAATTTGATCTCTACTTTGATCAGTCAATGAAAGTTTTTCAATTTTAATTATTTTTCCAAATTGAATATCTGGTTCATATACACTAATGACTATAAAACATTTAAAGTAAACTCCAACAAATTTCTCCACGTGCATCAGCCGCCCGAGAATCGACATGCTTATCGAACGCTTCAACAGTATCACAGATGCTCTTGAGGTAAGGTTCGTGGGTTACACCGACTCGTGGCGCTTCTGGGACATTGATTCGGAGCATGGCATACTCCGATCGGAGTATGCCATGCTCCGACGGCAAGAGTAGCCCGTGCTACACCAATTCAGAGTTCCCTATGCACTTCAGGAGTATGGGGTGCTCCAAAAGTCGCTCAGTGTACCGTACACCTGCATTTTAAATGCATAATTGGGTTGAAATAAACAAATAATATAAAAAGCAATAAAAACCATATGAAATTATATTAAAAATTATATTTAAAAAGATAATTAATATTATGGAGTTTCGCAGAGGGATATATTTTAATGCAACGTGTGTTCGGCACTGAACGACATACAGTTTAAATTAAAAATGCTGCGAGGTTCATATTGGCTTATATGAACCTAATCTTTGAGAAAAAAATAGTATCAACACATAAACTTATCTGGCGAAAAAGAAATGAGCTCTGGAAAGTTATTTAGGTAACTATAAAAATCACTAAAATCGCACATTCGGCTATAACTTTTGGAACGGTAAATAAAAATGAATGGCCTCGGATTATGCTTTTTATATCAATTTTATGCAACTAATCCGTGTGGTGTAGGGACGCTACCCAATGATGGAAGCGAAAAAAGCCGGATGTGCGGTACTGGATGCCGTACGGTACTAGACGACTCTTTCCTATTCGCTCTGTGCCTTGACGTATTTTACATATGAAGTGGTATAGCTACCGTCCGAACTAAACGATTGCAAGAATTATTTTTATTAATGAGAAACGTTTTTCATAAATTAAAAAATATTTATTAAAAAAATTTTGAGTAAGGTAATTAAAGATGCTAAGTATAAATACGAAAATAATAAATGCAGTGGTAATCCAAGGCAGCTTTGGAGCATAATAAATGATAAGTTAGGAAAAAAAAGAAGCAAGGAGGATCACTTGATAGTATAATAGTTAATGATCAGAAAATTGATGACAAGACTACTATTGCGAACACTATGAATGAATATTATTGTAATGTAGGATTAAATTTAAGCAATCAAATTAAAAAAATGAACTTAGAACAATTGAAACTGCCAGTTCGAAACAACTACTCAATTTTTATTAATCCAACTAATATGTATGAAATTCAAAATATAATTATTGCAATGAAAAAAAAGGCTGGTGGAGTAGATAATATTAGTGCAATAACTATCAAATCTTTATCGAAACATATATCAAAACCGTTAGAGTATATATTTAATCTATGCATACAGAAATCAATCTGGCCTAATGCACTGACCAAAGCAGATATCGTACCTATATATAAATCGGGAGACAATAGTTGTATTATAGACCAATATCGCTAATTTCTAACATTGCCAAAATACTTGAAAAAATCATATACAATAGACTTTATAATTTTATCATGAAGCACAAAATAATATCTGATAGACAATTCGGCTTTCTAAGACAGAGAGGAACGAAGGATGCTCTCAATTGTCTATCAAATATTATATATAGAAACCTAGATAAAAGCAAACCGATTATAACTGCGTTCTTAGATCTGGTTAAAGCTTTCGATACGGTAGATCACAGTATACTGCTGGACAAATTAGAAAGATACGGTGTAAGAGGAGAAGCATTAAAATTACTCAGCAGCTATCTATCTGATAGGAAACAATGTGTAAAGATAAGCAACGGCAAGAGTGAGTACAAAAAAATCATGATAGGGGTTCCACAAGGAACAATACTTGGCCCTCTATTTTTCATATTATACGTGAATGACCTACTGATAGATATGCAAAATGAAACAATATTATCTTACGCTGATGACACAGTTATCATCTCATGTGATAACTCGTGGACAGCTGCGCAAGAAAAATTAAATGAATATCTTCGTAAGGTGGCAATATGGCTAAACCTAAATAAATTATCGCACAATGTAAATAAAACCGTATATATTGCATATGGCAATTACTGTGATAGTGTGCCTAGCATCTTAAACATCAGAATTGGTGATAATGTAATAAGTAGAGTAGACAGTTCTAAATATTTAGGTTTAATAATAGACTATAACATGCAGTGGGATAAACACATACATTATATTATAAAAACAACAAGATATTTAATCTTTATTTTTGCGAAGCTAAAGAAATTTATGGATAGTAAAACGCTAATGTTACTATATTATGCCTTCTTTCTAAGTATTGCAAACTATGGCATCATTGCATGGGGTGGGGCTTATAACAATTACTTAAATTTAATTCAAGGAATACAAAAGAAAATACTTCGAATTATAAATAAAAACTGTTATATAGCAGAGAACCAACCTCTAAGTATAAGGCAAATGTTCGAACTAGAGTGTATAGTATATACTATACCATTATAATGAATTAAGAGACAGATACATAAGAAGTACAAAGAAGACACGAAACAAGAATCTACCATTGCCTAAAATTGATAAAACAGTAAGCAAGAAAAGCAATTATTTCGTGGCTGTGAGTGTATTTAACAAAGATTTAGCTCAAAGATTTAGCAATAAGTAAAATCTCTATGAAAAGAAAATTAAAGAGGTTTATAGAAAAGAATTAAATTTTGGATGTTATATTTTTTTTTTAATATTTTAATATTGTTAACTTGCTATGAAAAGGAAAAAGGGTATGATAGCGTTAAATGCATTATCTTGGCTCTATATGGTAGTTTTAAGTATATTAGTATTAGTGATTATGCCATCCCTATGTACAGGCAACTGTGTTTGCCTCTATAGGATGCCTTTTAAAGGGCATATGTATATGGTGTTGAAATAAATAAATAAATAAATAAAAAAGGATCAAACAAACTCTTTAATGTGACTACTATTATGTGATAAAATATTATTTAAATTATTATTATTATTTTTAAATTCTAACAGCACTTACTCGCTTACAATAAGAAATATGATGTCGATATTTTCAATACTGTATGTTTTTAAGATAATTATTTGCAATAGAAAAAAGTAAAATGAACTTACGACATTGAAAATTTGTATAATTCTCTTTGACCAAAAGTTTTTTTGTGATCTTCACAAAAAGTTCGAATGCCCTTTATTTCTGTCCTTTTATTTCTCGAACATGCACGCCAACAGTTGCATAATTTTGTACTTCTTCTTTAATTGCAGAAATCATTTGAACTTGAATTGTGAATAATTCACGCCTCGTCAGCGGCACACTAGGCACATTTTCCAGAAAACTTGGCAGCATTTTTGAGAATGTTGCTTTAATAAATTGATAGTTTGCTGCCAAACAATATATATATATATATATATATATATATATATATATATATATATATATATATATATATATATACATACATACATACATATACCCCAACACTAGATCAATCTGCAGTTATTATTATTCTCTACATCTTATATGCTCAGAGCATTCTAACTGATCCATCGTTTTCAAAATTATAAGCAGAAAACGACTAAAACTCGCGACACTGTCAAAGGCGCGATGCCGCGAACGTCATTGTATTCGGCACCTTCGTGATAGAAAGACACTTTCAAAGTTATCCGCTGCTGTCCCTTTTCTTATTCCAGAAAATGTTACTGAGCTATTATTGATTGTTACATTTCAGCGTACGTCTCTGAGATTTATAATTAAGAGTTTCTGCTGCAGTATAACTTGATGAGCTACTTCAAATTTTTCGTGTGAGTTTTTTATATGAAATAATATTAAGAATAGTGGTCATGTTCGTGAGTGTGAAAACTAAAATTGCCATGGTCTGACAAGTGGCATTGCCAAGCCCACGCAAACAAATTACAAGAATGGCTTTTTTATGTAATCTTATCTAGTATGTATGATCTGTTCATGTTTAAATATTTCGATTTACTTTTCAGTAAACTATTTTCTCAGAAAGTTCTGGAGTCTGTACTTCGCGAGATATTTACAGACAAAATTTACGTTTTATTCAACTAAAATAATTAATTGATTAAAAAATGATTACAATATACCGCTATTGTTTTTTATAAGTAATTGTGTCGAAGAATGAGCGCGTCTGATTTTAAAATTTTTTAAAGTTGAAGTGCTGTTTTTTTTAGTCGATGGCGTAAAAATAATTTATATTTAGTTAATACATATTCCCTAGAATGTGGAATAATGTTCGATAATACTTGAATTGCATTTATCAAATTATAAATAAAATCACAACTATTTAAAGAACCGTCCGAAATTCGAGAATGAAAAAAGAGTGACGAGACTATATGAATAGCATTTCGAACAAATTTTTCTTTCGATTTTGTTATTTTATATAAAATGATCTTTATTAGCTTGCAAATAACGATATACCATTATTTTTAGGCACACAGAGTTGTTAAAGCATTGAGAACGGAGTCCATAACTAATTCTTTAAAGGCCTATAACATCAAGAAGCCGGTTCTTGATAATGCAACTAGGTGGAATTCGGCTTATTTGATGCTGCTGTCTCTAATTGCAGCTAAACCCTTCTGTACAGACTTTGGGACTACAAATAAAGCATTATTTCTAACGGAAAAACAACGGGAAAAGATAAGCGAATGTGTTGCTGCATTAGAGCCTGTCAAAATTGCGACAGTAATATTCCAAAATGAACAGTTGCTTCCAGGTGATTTTTATGGAGCTTGGCTAAGATGTTGTTTGACAGTCGACAATTTAAATTCGCCATTTGCCAAAGACTTGCACAAAGCTATGAAGACGAGGGAGACACAACTATTTGATAATGATGCGCTTTTATCAGCGTTGTATTTGGACCCAAGATATATGCCAATTGTTTGTATTTGTATAGAAAAAAGTACGAAAAGGACGGAGTTATATTGTACACAGGTGAATTAGAGATTATTTAACGCCCAATCCACTGATGAGTCTTAGTAAGCGACACCGTGACAAAACATTCTCCTTTTCGTTACATTTGTTTTACTGTACATTTTTATGATATATTTATTAATGAACGGATTTGTCAAGTTTGTTAATTATTTCATTAATAATAGATCAAACGAAACGGATGATTGTGATTCCCTAAGAATGGAAAACCGGGCTGTAAGAAACTTAATTAAACTGTGGATTCAGCTTTGTCGAATGGAAAAAGATAGTAAAGAAAAAGAAACAAACGATTCACAAGAAATCCAATCTACTGAGGTAAACTATATAGAAATTGTAAAAATTAATCTTTAACGATTATCGGAAAATACAATTCAATCAGAGCTATCGTTATACAATTTAAGTTCTTCGTCTTTCCCTTTTCTTACGTAGGTGATCGCGCGTATTTTATACACTGACATAATACATTATCAGCAATATTTTTTGTTATTTTTCGGTTATCTTTTCCTCTAGAAAAAATATTCTTGTTCCTCATACATTTTAAATAACTACTATTTTTTAATGTGCATGAATTAAAAACAAATTTATCTAATAATTTTGTTTTCGTTTTTGTTTTTACAATAAAAACGTATTTTCGTTTTCATTTTCGTTTCTGTCATTACAATAAAGACGTTTTGCCGTTTTCGTTTTCGTTTTTGTTCTTACAATAAAGACGTAAGTAAAATGTTAAACATTTCCTTTTTTTTAAATTGATTTCAATTTGGTTTTCATTTTCAAAAACGAAACGAAATGATTCACTAATTATGTTTCTGTTCAGAAATCGAAGTAAAAACAAAATAATATTCCTTTAATTTCTATTGCTATTTCGTTATCGATAACTACACGAAAGTACGATATCATTTTGTTTTGGTTTTGAAATATAAAAGCAACTCAAAAACCAAATAATTTATTGAAATTAAAGTCGAAACGAAACAAAAGTATAGTTTTGAAACGGTCCCTGCAAAGTAATAAATCTAGATAAAGTAATATACGAGGAGAATTTAAGTAAAAACCTTCTGTCACTCAACGTTTTACAGATCAGGGCTTATGTGTGTATCTGGACAATAAAACAATAAATGTCTATGAACCAAATACGAAAGTGAAAATTTTGGAAGGAAAGTTTGAAAATCCGTTTTGGATAATTAATCTGAAATTGAAAACAAATAAGACCCAACGATACATACAAACGCACTGATCTGTCACAAAAACGATAATAAGAGCATTAAGAAAAGAGTAACTTCTAACGATGAAAGAACAAGTACAGAACCGACAAGTCAAAACGCTGAAGCTCCACAAATCCTTGTATGGTTTGAAAAGAAGTCCAAAGAATTGGAACGCACACTTTTCAGAGTTTGCTAAGTAACTAGGCTTCATGGCAAACAACAGAGATCCATGTTCGTTTGTGTATGCTAGAAACAACAGCCGAATAATAATGCTGTTGTATGTTGATGATATATCGATGACAGGCAATAACGAATCCAAGATGAAAGAAGTGCAGGAAGAACTGAGTAAACAGTTTGACATGAAGTTCCTTGGTGAACCTAAAGAGTTACTATGAATCACCATAACCAGAAATAGGAAAGATAGAACCACAAAAATGGACCAAATTAAGTTCATAAACAAGATGCAAATGAAATTTGGATACGCACAAGCCAAAAGCTAATCAACTCCCATGGTAGCCAACCAAGTGCTCAATAAACAAAGGAAGCAACGATACAACGAACTGACAAACGAAAAAGTTGTAAACCAGCGTAAATACATAGAAGTGGTTGGCTCTCTGATGTATCTGGTATCAGGTACAAGGTCGGACTTGGCCTATGCAGTTAATGTCATAAGCAGACATCAGCAGAATCCAACCGAGAACGAATGGAAAATGGTTACCAGGATATTTAAGTATATTGTAACTAACGTAGAAAGGCCTGAATGAGGGAATAGAAGTTTTCTCAGACGCCAGCTTTGCGGATTGCAAGAACTCACTCACTACCAGCTGCCACGTAGTCATGCTATACGGAGACACCATAGCGTGGAGAACGCACAAAAAAGTCTACGTAGCTCTGTCTACGTGCCAAGCCGAATACGTAGCCATGAGTGATGCCCGTAGGGAATCAATCAGCACGTGCTTGTCACTGAAAGTAATTCCGGATATGATGTACTTTCCACCTATCTTGTGGTACGATAACAAAGCAGCAGTAGCTTGCACAAAGATGGATGGAAGTAATAAACTAAAGCATATGCCAGGAGTGAGTAAGGACTATGTCAAACAATGCGCCCAACTAGGATATATAAAAATATAATGGATCAAATTAAAGGAGCGAAGAACAGATATTTTCCATAATAGATTGGCCATATTGTTACTAGGTAATTAATATAGTTTTCATGTTACAGATGAACTTCACAAAGATGACCACGAGCAGAGGCGCAATAGAAGACGGATAAGTAGCGGATCATGAAGAAGACTTGACGATGTCGAGTGTAATCGGGAGGGAGTGTTGAAATATGGGAGCTCACACCCAACATACGTCCCATACCGACTGTTCATAACGCCTCACTGTTCGCCACTCCAAGCAAGCAACACCTCACATACCACGCCACGTTTGTCACAACACGCTCTGTTACGTTCAATAAATAAAGCCACGTTTATTTCGTTTACTCTATTCAAGTGTGTTCATTTCGTGTCATATCCTGTTTGTTTGTTGCTACAAATTGGAACCTTTTATGACGTCATTTTATTACGTCAGATTTTCAACAGGTTTTACTCCTAAATACTTCAAAATTGATAAAATGGTTGCCTATATAGGTGCTACCATACAAATGGTAGTACGGAAAATGGGGGCTAACGCCAAAGAAATATTTTATTTATTTATTATTTAGAATTCCAGAAAATACATAATTTACATAGTGTTACATAAATTACATATAAAATTCGCAGGCTGTCATAATGCAGCAAATATTAATACAATAACCCATCATAACGCTGTGATCCTGCAGAGGAAAACAATGTTCCCTGTTCGCAGGTCCGGATTAACAAAAATAACAAGATTGTAACAAAATGCTGGTTAGCTTAGCTGTATACACTACGGCCAAAAACCTCCAGCCATACTAACTACCATACTCTACTTCAAAACATTCACTCTGTATGACCGTACTTTCCATGTCGGATTTCCAGACAATGGTTATACCATCATACTTACTCATTCACACTCAAATTGGGTATAAGGGTCTATTTGACTCCTATGCCCAATTTTTTAACAAGAATATAATCATTGGAAAAGAAACATACAAATTTTATATAATCTATTTTACTGAAGAAAAATAATTTATATTATTTATTATTTAAATTTACTAAAAATTTACTAAAGTTTTACGTTATTGATTCTATATGTTGTACTCTTAACTTAATATTACTTATACTTCTTTTTTCGATAGATTATATTACACGATTTGAGATTCTATATTTTGTATTGTCACTTAATTTTTTTTTTTTTTATATCTATAATTAATAATTTAAAGTCATTGCACTTTAGTTTCACCATCTCCTTACCAATATTTTCTCTTATGCAATACATCCTTTTTATTATGCTGAGCCTTGCTGGGCACGTAAGCCCAACGGTACAGGTTTCTCGGTAGTGTGGAAACATGTCATTATGCTGATTTGATGAATCACATTTACAGTCTGACGTAAAAACTATATAATCTATTATTACTATATATTTATAAGGCGATTGGTGCTTGAGTGAGGAGACTGAATGTATGAAAACCTGTTTACCTCTTATACCTCTATCAAAGTAGAAAAATGCCTCGTTAGATCCTAGATAGTTGATATTGCCATAAGTCTTCCTTTTTCCTAGCTTTATTGCTGTTTTCTTCGGCCATTTCGTCGATGCTGGTGAAGACTGTTTCTATTGGTTTATACTTTTCAATGCTTGAGTCTTTTTTGACTTCCAATTCATGGGTTGTTGCTTTGACGAATTTTATGAGTTTGATATTTGTTTTTTCATCTTTAGTTTTATAAGTCCATTCATTTATTATTTCGTTTGTTAGATTGTCTAGACGGTCGTTAATATTTGGGTATGCATTTATCATTTTGTTGTAATTGTAGTTGGAAATCGGTTGATGTTTGCGATTATTGTATAATTTACATTTGCCCTTCGCGCAAATGTTAGTTCTGACATTTAATATTAATTTAGTAGTCAGTACTGGGCCATCTCCGGATTCTTGTTTGGATCTCGATAAAAGTCATAATTTTAATTGCATGCAATCTATTGTTGTAGCGGTGTCTACGTCATTCATTTTTCCTCAGCCAGTCTTGTATCTTTTTAATATTAATTTTCCTTCTTAGGTCTAAAGTTTTCAGTTCATTTGACAATTTATTAAAAATGCAAATTGCTTTGATGTAGCTGTTTTTAGTACTCACAGTTTTATTATATTTAGGTGGTATTACAAGTTTGTTTCTTGTTTTACTTTCATATGCAAATAACTCTTGTAGATTTAGTGGATTTATACTTTGAAAAGTATTTTTATTTATAATTTTTAAAATTCTTTTTTGAACTGTTTACAATAATTGTAAATTGTTTTGGTATGCACCTTCCCATGCGAGTATTCCATAACTTATTAAACTATGAAATAGTGCATAGTAAATTATTTTTAAAGTATTAGTTGAGACGGCAGGCCTAGCCCGGGGGATAAGAGAACAGCAACAGATAACTTGCCTGGCGTAGGCAAGTTACCGACCGAGTGGCGCTAGTAGCCACATGTAAATAGTCTACCTAAGCGCTGGTAGAGGGCGTGCGCGCAGATAACACAGGAGAGAGGGAGCATCCCGGGTATATAAGGAGCCCCGGAGCCAGCAGCGAGCACTCATGATCTGGCTCTCAACTGAGCAACGTGCGAATGGTAGTACTCGCTGCTTGCTCCGGTCTCCACCATACCCAGTAGTCCATGAGCCCCAGGCTTTCGAAGAGTATGTGTGCAGTCCACTCCCTCTCCTTGTAGACTGAGATCCAGCATCGCTTATCATAGAATATTGAATAATTAAATAAATAAGTGAAAGACATTTAAAACATATAAACCCTTGTTTAGTATTACCCACTCCCATCCCCCCATCAGTTGTGTCACCGGTGTAGGATGGTAACACCCTGCATTTAGGTGGCGCATCTGGTTCTAGACTCATGGTGAGATGGTAGTACCTCACACATCAGTCTAATAGCTGCGTGGTTTACCTAAGTGTGCGGGATATGCGTAGCAGGAATACTCTACTCATCTCCCTCTACGCACGAGCAGCTCTCCTCTGGTGGTTCGGCCATTACAGAGGATAGGGAGGTCTTTTGTCCACTCAATAGATATTACCGGGTGGATCAAAGACTGCTATCACTCTTCGAATGTGCTTCTCTCCCGCTTTACTAACCTTGGGTCTCGAATCCTTCGCGTTCGCGTGATAACCCTTCACGGACCGTTTCATAGTATCCATAAATTTGGAAATTTTACTAAAAATGAAGATCAAATATCTAGTCTTATTTATTAGATATTCAATGTGTTTGTCCCATCTCATGTTTGCATCGAAGATTAAACCCAAATATTTTGTTTCATTAACTCTCTATAATATTTCGTTATTGATTTTAATTTCGATTTTCTTTGGTACACTGACGCAATAGCTTCCAAAAGTTATAAAAACCGTTTTTTATATATTTAATGTTAGTTTGTTTAGCCGAAGCCATGTTGATACCTCTTCTAAGTATTTGTTCATTTTGATTTCTACCTCATTCCAAGTTTCACCATTAGCTATTACAGCAGTATCATCAGCATAAGACAGGATAGTATTTTCTGGCATATTCGTCAGCAAGTCGTTCACATAGAGTATAAAAAGTAAAGGGCCAAGTATAGTCCCTTGTGGGACTCCAGTATTTATGTTTTCAAAGTCACTTGCATGTGTTCCTATTCTTACTTTTTGTTTTCTATTAATTAAGTAACTCGCAATAATTTGATGGCCTTTTCCTCTTAAACCGTATGCGTAAAGCTTATCTAACAGTATCTTATGGTTTACAGTATCAAAAGCCTTAGCCAGATCTAGGAAGGTAATAGCTATAGGTATACTTTGATCTATGTTTTCATATATTGTTTTAGAGATCATGTTTAAAGCATCCTTAGTTCCTATGTTTCTAATGAATACGAATTGTTTTTTACTCAATATTTTATTCTTACTCAAAAATTCTATAAGCCTGTAGTGTATGATTTTTTCAAAAATTTTTGCATTGTTTGATATTAACGATATAGGCCTATAGTTACCCATTTCGTTTTTCTTCCCTGCTTTGTATATAGGTATCACTTCAGCTGCCTTTAGCATATCAGGCCAAATTGACATTTCTATACACTGATTTATTACATGAGTCTGCAATGACTGGAGCAATTATTTTCAGAGCCTTTACACTTATTTTATCAATCCCACCTTTTTTCAATTTCATATTGTTTATTATTTTTATAATTTCTTTTGGATTGTTTTTAGGTAGGTCTAACTGTCTATCCTTTGGTGTAGTTATTTTGTTACTCAATATTTCTCGAAGTTTGCAGTAAAACTCATTCATTTTATTAGCAATTTCACTCCTATTTTTGATTATTATGTTATCTTCAATTTTTAACTGATTAATATTAGTGTCCGATTTATTCTTACTTTTGCCTATTTTGTGATTTATGTAGGCCCAGAGTTTTCTGGGATCATTACTGTTGCTCTCAATTTTTTTCCTCTCATATTCGATTTTAGCTGCCTTAATTACTTTATCTAGAGTTCGGAATACAAAGTGACAATAAAACTAAATCTTAAAACTAAAATGTGTAGTTACTCCGCCGTATTTGAAATCCAGTAGTACAATCTACCAGAACAACCCAGCGTTGCAAGTATTCTTTCAAATCTTCTCTCATTCACCAATATCTCACTAGCATAGATCTTGCTGTCGTGAAACTCTGAGTTGACGCATTTCTGCTCCTTGCAAAAATGATCCTCTCCATGCTATTAAGCCTTGCAGGACATGTAAGACCAACAGCACAAGTTACTCTATAATGTGGGAACATTTCTTTATGTTGATTTGCAGAGTCACATTTGCACGGCGCTGTGAAAACTATCTCGTCTATAATTACGATGTTTTTATGTGGTGACTGTCTTTCTAGCTTATCCATCGAGTTTGTGAATATTTGCTTTCCCCTCATTCCTCTGTCGAGATAAAATATTGCTTTATTTGATCCTAGGTAGTTAAGATCACCATATGACATGCGAATATTGTTTGACTGCAATATAGGCTGCCCAGGTGCTGCCGCCACCTCTGATAGTAAAGCTTTCGTATTATTGTTCTCAACCATTTTATCAATCTGAGTGAATACTCGATACTGATTCGATTGGTTTTTTTATCTCCTTAATATGTTTTATACTATCATCTTCAACCTTTTGCTCCTGTTTAACAAAATGTATGTGTTTTGTAATAGAAGGTTTGGGTACGTCACAATTTTCACAGTTTTCTGCCAGCATAAGTTGTTTGTTTTGTTTCTCTGCATTTCCTAGAGTAGACTTGATAACCTTATCTTCCGTTGTTGTTGTCCTAATAATCTGTTTCTTTTCTGTTTTGAGTTTCCACGTGTTTATAATCTTATTTGATATCTGGCGATAGCTCTTTTATTTTCTTCCAATTGTAGTTAGATATTCGACAATGAGAGCGATTATAGTACAGTATACACATGTTATGTGCGCATATGTATGTTCGTATGTTAAGCTTCAATTTATCAAATAGACTTCCAATGTAGGATATGCATATTCAATAATTTTCTTTGTTAGAGGTAGTGAAAATTCCTTATTTTGTATATTTTTGCAGTTAGGTTGTATATGTTGTTCTAGACAACACTTCGAGTTAAAAAAGTAATTTATTCTTCGACAATCAATTTTTGTTGTTATGGACGAATTAGTTTTATTTTGCATTATAGGCTGTTTTCTTTGATCCACTTTTTAATTTTAACCTTTCTGATGTTGTTGTTTGTTAAATCCTTAAGTTCTTTTGGTAATTTGTTGAAGGTTGTTAAAGCTTTTA
Organism: Nasonia vitripennis; assembly: GCF_009193385.2. Classification (NCBI taxonomy): domain Eukaryota; kingdom Metazoa; phylum Arthropoda; class Insecta; order Hymenoptera; family Pteromalidae; genus Nasonia; species Nasonia vitripennis. The sequence goes on along the minus strand of NW_022279629.1, from coordinate 509,757 downwards.
TATAGCTATTTTTTATGCTTATCTTTCTACGACGTTTGGGCATTTGTATACTTTTGTGCCTACTGGTTTTATCTGAATTTAAATAGTTATCCTGTATTTCTATATAATGGTACATCAGTGATTCATATGTGAAAGTTTGTTCCAAATTAAGTGGTTGATTATCAACTAAGAATTTATTCTTGTTTACTATTTTGAGTAGTTTGTTCTGTAGACTTTGAAGACATCCAATTGTACTTGTATATGCACCACCCCAGGCTATGATGCCATAAGAGGTGATGCTATGAAACAGTGCATAATATAGCATTTTCAAATTCTCGGTAGACATAATTCTTGAAAGCTTGTAAAACAAAAAAGTTAAATATTTAGTTTTGTTATATATGTAGTTAATATGAATATCCCATTTCATGTTGCTGTCGAAAATAACGCCGAGATATTTAGCGTCATCAACTTGTTTTATTTCTTTACCATGAATATTTATGTTTAGATTTTTTGGGATACTAGTAACGGTATTACCAAATTCTACGTATACAGTTTTTTCTGTATTAAGTGACAATTTATTTAATGCCAGCCAGTTGGCTATATTGTCAAGGCGGTTATTCATTTTTGCTTCAATCTCTTGCCAATCATTACCTGCAGTTATAACTGCGATGTCATCAGCAAAAGATAAAATTGTGTTGTTTGGCATTGTAACTAGTAAATCATTGATGTCGATGATAAAGAGTAATGACCCAAGAATAGTACCTTGAAGTACACCCATGCTTAGAGTATTGAAATGGCTTACTTTGTTATTTACTTTTACCCTTTGTTTTCTGTTGCTTAGGTAATTTTTTATAAGTTCATGACTGATTCCTCTAATTCCATAGTTATATAGCTTGTCAAGGAGAATTTAATGGTCCACCGTATCAAACGCCTTGGCAAGATCAAGGAAAGTGATTGCGATAGGACTGCTTTTGTCAAGTTGATTATAAATCTGATTTGTTATTTGATAGAGGGCATCTTTAGTACTTGTTTTTCCTAAAACCAAATTGCTTATCTGAGAACAAGCTACATTCATCAAAGAAATTTAGTATACGTTTATGTAACAATTTTTCGAAAATTTTTGCAATATTAGATATTAGCGAAATTGGTCTATAATTGTTTAGTAGATATTTTTCTTTAGCTTTGTGTAAAGGAATAATTTCTGCAATTTTTAGAGCTTCTGGCCATATTGCCTTTTCCAAACTCAGATTTATTATGTGAACCAGAGGATCACAAATATACTCGTGTATTGTTTTTAAAGTCAGAGTATTGATGCCATCAATTCCACCATTTTTATTTTTCATATTATTAATTATTTCATGTATAGTTTGTTGGGTGTATAAAAATACTTTTGTTGTTCATGCTTGGCATCTTTATTTTCTCATTATTTGGCATATTTATTTTGCCTTGTAACTGCTTACCTATGTCGCAAAAGAAGTTGTTCATATGTTCGGCCATCTCATTTGCATCAGTGATTTTTTTGTTGTTATTTATAATATAATTAATGTTATTGCACTTTTTAGGATTCTTACCCATTTTATTATTAATAATTTTCCACAAATTCCTTTGATTCACATATTCATTTCTATCTGTTTTTTATCAAATTCTTCTTTTGCTTTGTATATAATTCCATTAAGCATTTTGACATAATTATTATATGCTTCTTTCTTTGTTAGATTACTAGGATCACTTTTCCATATTTTATACAGTTCCTCTTTTTTATTGCACGATATCGTTATTGGTTTCGTTATCCAGTCTTTTCTTGGTTTCATTTTATTGTTATTATTCGTTCACACTTTATATTCAGCCGTTTTTGTGCACGTTTCGATTTTTAGAATTAGGTAATTTAATGCCAGATTTGCATCTGACATTAATAAGATGTCTGACCAATTTACCCTTTCTGCAGCTTTCCTTAGCTTGTTGTAATTTATCTTTTTATGTTCTTCATGACTAGAATTGTTTTTAATGCCCTTTAGCGATATCATGATTGGGTAATGATCATTGAAAGGGACACTGAGTGTGAAAGTTTTGTATTTTATCTTGCTTAGCTTAATAAGGAAATTGTCTATGCAAGAGCCCTTATTTATATTAGTAGTCGATGGTCTAGTTATGCTGGTTATTCCCGGGTAATACCCATTCTCTAGAAATACTTGTAAGAATTCCTAGTCTACCACATCTTGATTTAAAATATCGCAATTAAAATCTCCTATTATTAAGTTATTTTTATATTTCTTGTTAAGTTTTATAAGGTTTTTGATGTTTAATAAAAATTCTGATTTGTGCATATCATGCGATCTATAAATTGCTGATAATATTATTTCTTTATTATTTGTTAAAGTAATTGTAGAGTTGATAATCTTGAGATTGTTTATTTGAATAATTTCTGTTGTTTCAATTATGTTTTCACTTATGTATATAGTACATATTATTGCCTTTTATATTAAAAATTTCATATTTTTCAAGATTCCAAGTTTCAGTACAAACAATAATACACGGTTTTACTTCTAGGCTGTTTAAAAAAACAACTAGTTTGTTATAATTTGCATTTAAGCTTCTTATATTAATACACAAAATTATTTCTTTATCATTTAACAAGTGCCTATTTAACATGTTTATATTATCAAAATTGTATTCTTAATTAAGGATATCCTTTTGAAAGTGTATATCCATTACCTTTTCTTAATATTCTTGGATGGTACTGTTTGTATGGGCGATGTTAATGACCCTGCTAATGTAGCACTCGCTAATCTTGTTCTTGTACGTGTTACCATTTGTCGCGAAAATGTGCGCTCTACTTTTGCCGAAGAATCTTTGGTGAGTAGGCTGAATTGGATAGTCTGTCATTTCAACAAATTTTTTTATTTTATGTTTTAGAACTTCACGATTACCACTATCTATGGTACTATGATTGATGTTGTAATTTGTCTTATATTTTTTATTGCTAAATTCACAGTTTGGACACTTATTTGTTTCACTATTGCACTGAGCAGCTGGGTGATCTCCCGCGCATTGGTAACACGTGGCTTGGTTCCTACAGTTTTTGCCACTATGACCAAATCTAGCACATTTGTAGCTTGGATTTGTATTTATGATGTCAAAAACTCTACAATTTTGATATCCAATGAATAATCTGTTTTTGTTTTCTTTTATATGTTTATAAATCGCTGGTGTAACTTCTAGTATTGCACACATGGTTTTAGATTTCACGTTTTCGTACATATGTAAAACTTTGCACTTTTCATCAAAATCACTGAAATTTCTTTGATTAATATCTTGTTCAAAATCTCTATCATTATTATAAACTTTGTCTATATCAATCACTTTCACGGTTGGCTTTCTTATCTGTTACTTTTCAATTTTAAAATCCTTGTTTGCTAGTTTTTTGATCAAAGTTTTTTCGAGTGAATTAATACTTTCCTCGTTCATGCAATTTATTATTACGGTATCTTTATTTTTATTAATGACATTTTTAGTTTGTATAGATTTATCCTTGGTTAAATATTTGACAATTGTATTTTCTAGTCATTTTCATTTATTTTCTTGACAACTAATTTAGGCACTCTTTTGGGTTTGAGTTTGCTATTGTTTATTGCACTTGTTAATGCCTCAGAAAATGATTTAACTTTGTTAAAATCAGTGTTATCGATTCTTTGTTTTTCTTTAATTAGTAATTCGTTTAGTAGTTGATTTTTACCTTGTAGTTCCTTGTATAATTCTTTTAGTAAACTGTTTTCGATTTTTAGTTTTTCATTTTCACTATAATCATCAATAGTACTGTTGTATTCATCGTCTTGTTTCTTGCTGAGTTCGATGTCATTTAATATCTCACGTTTGACTTCTTCTCTGTTTTCATACTTCAGCTGTGCGATGAATTCGCAGGCCTGCTGATTAAGCGTGCCATATGGTAGCTTAGAGGTCAGAGCAAAATTCGGGTGCTCCTGGCAGATTACAAATGAGCGGTTTAGGAATTTCACAGGACTTCCAGAGTTATAAATTGACACAAATTCGCTCGTGTGATAGAAATCACCACAAACTATGCACACTACTGCACTTACTTTATTGGTTGGATGACATTTAAAGTACTTATTATTAAGAGCGGCATCGGGCGGCTCATTGCCTCCCGACGCCATCTTGGTATGATGATTTAGTTTTTGTTTTTTATATATTGATTTTTCAATGCATAATTGAATTTCATTTATTATTTCATTTACATTTTCATTTGGATCCTTTTTATTTTTGAATTTTGACCAGTCTATTTGTCTAGCAGTATTGAATAATTTTTTGTAGTTGTAATAAACTATGTCAGTCTCTGTCTCTTTGTTGTTTGGATTAAGTGTACCATTTTTTATTTCTATAAATAATGGGTAATGATCTGTTATATGCACCTTTAGAGTTAGTGCTTTTGTATTTAGAAAATCCGCTTTGATGAGGATATTGTCAATACACGTTCCTTCATTGGAAGTTATATTTGATGGTCTGGTAGTATTTGTAAATCCTGGGAGGAAGCCCTTTTCTAGTAGGTTATTTAGGAAATCCATGCTTATAAGATTATGATCCTGTATGTTTATATTAAAATCACCTATTATAATGTGGTTTTTAACCTTTCTTTTTTGTTCTAAATAAGTTTTGAAATTCTGATTAAATTCTGTGCAACTCAATCCATGCGATCTATATAGAGAAGAGATTTCTAGTTGTTTATTGTCATTTAAGGTAATAATATTATTTAATATTTTAAGTTTACTTATTTCTATCGTCTCGTTAGTGTGCTTTACATTCTCTTTTACATAGACCTCAACACCATCATTTTTATTAATATCTCCATGATTGTAATATAACTTATAATCTTTGAGTCTATAATACTGGTAATGCGTTAATTTCCATACCTCGGTACATACAATTACGTAAGGTTTTATTTTGAGGCTTTTAATAAGGATTTGTAGTTTATCAAAATTGGCATTTAGACTTCTAATATTTAAGTATAATATTAAACTGTTATTACTATTTCTTTCCTTATTAAAAGTCTCAAGATCTCTGTATAGCCTCTCCTGTTCATGAATAATATTTTGTATTTCTTCAATTATATTTATTTGTGCTTCCATTATACGACCGATCCTGCTGAGCTTGCTGAAGGTGTCTGGTGACTGCTGCGTTGCTGTTGTGTTGCACTTGTTTTATTTCTTGTATTCTTCTCTAGCTTCCTTTGGTAAAGTAGTTTATTAGTTTGTTGACTGTGTATTTGTTTTAGTGCACTTGCTTCATCCCATGTCGGTAATATAGGTGCAATCGGGTAATCAATAGAGTTGATATATTTTTTGATCTTTTTTTTGAGTATACTACACTTAAGTCTGTCTGTTGGCAAGTGGTCCGTAGGTAGACTTGTTCTGTATGTAGTATTATTAAAAATACAGTTCACACATTCAATTTTTATGTTCTTGCATACACTTACATTATGATTTCCGGAACACTTTATACAAGCAGTTTGATTTCTACATTCTTCTTGCGGATATACTTAGTTTGTGCATTCTTCTCTGAAACTAGACACTTCGTGACCAGCTCCATTGTGTTTGTATGGCCGGGGTCATTGGCCTTATTAACTATTATACTTGGAACTCTCTTCGGCTTCGGTTTTATATCTCTCATCACTTCAGCATAAGTTTTTATGTTTGTTTGTGTCTCGTTACTTTTTTGTTTTTGCAATTCAATGATTTCTTTTTGTAGTTGATTTTTATCTTGCAGTTCTGTAACTAGTTGCTTGAGCAAAGTGTTTTCTGCTACTAGATTCTCCATTTCACTTTCATCGTTCTTTATTGTTGTATTAAGCTTTTCCACTGTCTTGTTATGAAATTCCTGGAGCAATTCACTTCTGATCTCTTCAGACTTTTTCATTTTTATTAGTGCAATAACACTTCGTGCCACATCACTTAGCACATGCTCTTCAACATTTGAGGTTATATCTCTCAGTACGTGTTCAGGACAAATTATGAGGTTTTCACCAATATATTTCGGGTTTTTAGTCTTCTCAAAGTCACTCTTATGGTACGCACTCTCACAAACTATACAGATTACTGTTTTAACTGGTTTGTTTGGATGGCACTTATAATTACTACGGTCGGACTTATCGGGAGGGTCTTTCACGTTCGACGCCATGTTGGTTACTGACCATATTGTTTTTCTAATTATCTTAGTACAAGTACAACCTGTTGAAAATAATAACGTCATCAAATGAAGTCATAAAAGGTCCAATTGTAGCAACAAATGACGTCATCTAAATCGGCACAAGGCAGCCTCCTTGTTGTTAAGGTTTGGCGTAGATTTGAAGATCTCCTTCATAAAGTCTAGCGGCCTAAAGTCCGATTCAAGCGTGTCGACCGCAGCCTCCAACGTCAGTAGCAGCTCCGTTACGTTATTTCTTTTTTCAAGCACAGAATTGAAGTGTTCAGAGTTTTCTTTTATCAACAAAGTGATTTCGTTATCAATATTAGAAATAGCAGAGGAATCTACGTAAGTTTAACTTTTTAATGAAACTCTTTCATTGCAGGAAGTGCATGTAACTTCGCGATCATCACTGTGAAACTGTTTTATATACTTTTTGCAATGAGGGCATACCGCATGCAAATCTTTTCCTGCATTTGGATTAAACAATTAATCAACTTTATAATGGATATCAGGAAATTTACGCGTACCAATAAAACAGTTGATCATTTTGAATAGATTTGCTATTCTAGAATGGCAAAGATTATATGGGAGGGTGAATTTCAAAACGGCAAGTAAAACTTTCGCTTCACTTACAATATTACTTTTGAACTAATAGTGATAAACTAGCGATTAAATACTTTTTTGGAAATGCCAGAGGCGGCTGAATCAGTTAGAATCACACACATTATTGTATTTCTAAATCTACCAGATCTGGTATTCAGACCCAAAAGGCCGATGAAAGACAAAATTTTGAATTTTGATATTATATCATTCCAAATTCACTCAGCATTAATAAAATTTATGCAAGAGCGTTTTCTAATATTTTTATCTGATTATTACTTTACAAGGTCTATTAAAACTCGTACAGGAGCTATATGTTAACTATTAATATACAGCTATTTGGCATAATATAGCTACGTTAACTATTAACATACGTATCATTGGCACAAATCAAACATGTCTATGTTAACAGTTAAAATACATCTTTGCTGCAACCTTACTTTTCTCATAGTGTGAATCAGAGAAATTTTAAAATTAAGATCTTGTGCTATACATAAATTGTTTTTTATTATTTTAGTTGATAATATAAATTGTTAAAAATCAAATTATTTGATAATAAAGTTAATGAAGTATCATTTTTGGAAAACAGTAGTAAATAGTACAATATTTGTATTATAAAATACATGAAGTATTGATATACAAAGGATTTTCATTTACAAATTTCAAACATGGTTTCTAAATAATAAAATTCAAGAGAAAATTGATCCAAAGTGTGAAAAGCTAAAAATTTTCTTTTATCGATGAACAGAAAGTTGACATGCGTATTAACTTTTTCTGGTCAAAACACAATACAATTTGAATTGCACCATTTTTGATGTATTATATGTTACAAAAGGATAAAAGGATTAAAGCACCATGCAAGTTTTTAGATCTCTGAATGCTATGACTCAAAAGAAAATTGATCTAACGTGTGTAAAGCTGAACATTTGTTTTGGCAATTGACAGAAAGTTGAAGCGCGCATTAACTTTTTCTAGTGAAAACACAAACTAACCCTATCGTCATCAATTTTAATGCATATTGTGTTAGAGCAGGACATTATAAATTGGTATGCAAATTTCCAGACCTCTGACTGTTATATTTTTATAAAAAATTGATGTAATGTAATGTGGGCCAGATTTGAAATACCTTTCGATGATTGACGAAATGTGGAAGCGCGCACTAACTCTTTCTAGTCACAAGATAAATTTTATTGTGATATACGATACTTTCTAGCGATAAATAATAACTAGATAAATGGATATATCACTTCTTTATTTTACCTTTCATCATCCTTTTGTATCTTATGATTTTTTAAATATTTTTCATCGAGTTATGTTGCAAGATACATGAATATGAAATTTATTTTTGATATAATTTGTAACTTGGGTTTTTTGTGCAACCAAGTTACTATGCAATTTCTCGCCTGGGACTTAGAAAATAACCCGGTGGTACCAGACGCTCTCCGCGAGCGTCAGAGTCTCGCGACTCTTTGTTTCCCGGTGCGAGGTTTTGCAGAGTGTTTTGCTCGGCTAGCTGCAGGCCCGAGATCGGTAAGGAGAGAGGGTGGTTTGGGAGAATCAAAACACGTGGGTAATCAGACAGAACTTTATATTCGAGTTAAACGTTTACAATTCTGAACCGAGATCCACACAAATTATTAAGCTAGCCCGTAAACATAGACAACCATAACAAACAGATATCCGTACATAAAAGATACCCCGCGTGACTTGCACGCGCATCAAGGCTCGAGGAACAACAAGTTAACACACTCGCTAAAACGCTTCGTTACACACTCGCTAAAACGCTTCGTTACACACTCACTCTCACATTTTTGTTGTACGCGAATTCCGCAAACGCCAGAACGACCTATTCTAAGGTTGCCCGAGCACCTTACGCCTCGTGCGTCCAGATGCAGGCGCCAAATATTATTTGACGGTTTCACTAAATCCTTTTTTCTACGTTTTGCACTAAATTCTTATTTTTATGATGTATTGTCACACGATAAGATAACCCGTGTTTCGCACTATACAAACGCGATGGCCCTTTCTTCGGGACAGGAATACAAGATAAAGAGAAAGACAGTGATCCGAAGGTAACCAGTACACACGCGAGATAGCCTGAACCGTTCGCGAGACCAAAACGTGGAACGGCTATTCACCTGCAAGACGGATTCGACCAGAGAAAAGGAAACGACCCACTGACCTTACAAAGAAATCTTCTAGAGCGAGGTTGAGCCGATGATTGTTACCGGGGCTAAGCTGGAATTCCGGGAGCACATCCGTTTAGGAGCAGTCAGGGCAGACGAGTGCCGGCTCGAGAGCTCGCGGCTCGCGGTCACCACTCTGCTCTCCCTAGCCGCCGTGTCGCGGGAGCGCTGATTGGTTAGCGCGTCGTGGCCCGACGTTCTGCTCGCTCGCAACACTATCGGTTCGCGCAGCACCGTTGCCGCGTCGCGCGGTCGTGTATGCGCACTGGATCCCCGCGGACACACTGTCGGAGAAAATAGCTGCAAAATTTAAACTCTCGCAACATACAGGCAGCCTTTTACTCACAGACAACCAAGATTGCTCTTGGCCGTAGCTACTCCTAATGCCCCGTCGTCAGAGCCCTTGACTTGGGTGGCATCTGTCACTACGAACGCGAGACGCTGTAGTTTTGGCTCCTGACGTTAGTGCGGGCAAGCTGCTTTTATGCTGCATCAGACTCTCACGTAAGCAGACCCCACGAAGGGTTCTGCCACCTGCATCGGCTGTCTTGCGTGCGTGGGGCCGACTTGAGCGCCCTGTCGAGGTAAATGGTTGCTATTTGTCCGTTGCACCCACTGCTCCTATTTCGCCGTTTACTCGAAAAAATAAACGGCGCAATTAATCACATGCACTCTCTCTCTTATTCATACAGCCTTGAGACGGTCTACCCCGACCGCGCCGAACGCCGTTGTTGCACGGCGAAATTTCGTTGTGTTACAAATTATATGTTTGTACATGATTTTATTACATGAATATTTGGGACTAAAAAATCATATAATAAAAACATGTCATAAAATTATATAACAATATCATATACTAAATTCACCTGATTATTTCCAACCGGGTTATTGTACAAGTATTTCATAGAAGCAATAAGTGTGAAAAGTTTAGTTTTTCAAGAATTTAGTATGGGTATAGTGAAGAAATGTCAGTTTCTACCTTTATTGGTCTACAAAAGTATGTCTAAAAAGATGCATATATAGTATATTTAATATACATGGCGAATTTGACTGAAAATAGTTGTTTTGAGCAAGTATATTGTGTAATATAAGGTCACTTCTTATGAACATCAGGTCCTGCGCACGGGCGGAAAGTCAATTTTTGGAGAATGAGGCTTTGCTACTAGAAAGACTTTTTGTAATTGGGTATTATGAATTTTTAAATACTGTGAATTTGTTCAGAATTTAATTTTCTACTAAATAGCCAGAATACTTTTATAAAAAAACTTTTTGTAAAAAATTTCTCAGAAAGAATTGAAAAAAACACATTTTTGGTCAAATCCAATAGGCGTTCTTCGAAACTCTTTATATGGGGCGAATGCCTAAAAAAGTGATTTTAGCATTTAACGATTATACACTCACATATTATAAAAACAAGCAGCCTTTTCACTAATATTTTTGTTAGAAATCATAGTCTCATATAATGATCTCAAAGAGCAATATCTCAACTCATCTAGTATTACGAGAAATAAAAGCATTATTGTACCGATCAACAAAAAAAGAATTAGTAATAAGGATTGTTATATTAAAGCAATCTCAACGTATAATGCTTTGCCGAACAACTTAAAAGTGTTAGAAATAAGCAAACCGAGTCAACAAAAAATAATCAAAGAATGGATTAAATCCAATTGTTGATAACTGAAATATATATCTCCCAGTAGTCCAGTCTCCCCAAACTGTTAAATGTTAAATATTGAAAAATGTATATACAGATGATGGTAAAGTAGTAAGGAGGCTACTAAGTATGCACAATGTAGGATACGTTTTAGTTTTCAAGTCTTTTTTTTATATATTTTATTTAATTAAGTTAATTATAATGCCAGGCCTGCGGTCAGATAACCTTGTTTATCTTTGTAGGAATGTGGAGGTTGTAAATACCTCTGTATTTTCTTTCTGGTTATAAATAAATAAATAAATGAATAGTTTAGCTCAGAAAACATTTTAATAAGCCAAAAAACTTCACCAACAGTAATGATAAGCATTTTTATTTTTGCATAATGAACAATCTGAACACCAATATGGAAGAAATACTGTCACGGGCGCTGCGGCTTCGTCTGCTTCTCAAACTCGCCTTCGTGGCACTTTTTTTGTTTATCCGGAGAGTTGGAGGAATGTATAATGCACCATGACAGGAGCCGTGCGAGACTCCCCGTGTGTGAGGCTCTCCTGGTGTGGGACAACACCAGGCATACTCACTAAAACTCCCGCTCTCAGAAGGCCGCGAAACCCCCCCCCCCCCCCCCCCGGTAGCCGCTTTCGCATTCCTTCGGGGGGTCGCCTGTCTTAAGCTATTCTAGCCGACGGAGAACCGTCTCCACGTACGCCGTTATCTCATCCCAGTTCTGCTTACTATCAAGCATCGTTTCAGCTACAGTCTCGGGCGTGAACGCCCCTATCGTCAGCTCCAGTACTCTACGTTTCTCGGCCCAGCGTGGCCAGTCAAAAAACGTGTGTCTCACGTCGTCCCGTTCGTCACCGCAGTACTTACACCCCGGTGATGCCACCCTGTTCATCGCGAACAGGTAGCTTCTAAAGTATCCATGACCGGAGAGAAACTGGGTAAGGTAAAAGTTAACCTCCCCCCACTTCCTGTCCACCCACGGGCATACATCTTTAATAAGGATCCTAGTCCACCTAGCCTTTGGACATTCGGTCCACCTAGTCTGCCAATTGCGCATTGTTTTTTCTCTTTCTTCCGCGGCGATCGAAATGCTATTCGACGCTAAGTGAGCCTCGTAGATCCGCTTGCGTTCAGTCGCAAGAAGATCCACGGGGATTACCCCCGCGATTACCATCGATGCCTCGGCCGCGACCGTCCGGTAGGAGCATGCTATTCTAAGGGCCCCCCTTCGTTGTACAGCCGTTATCTTGTTCCGGTACTCATTCATACTCATCGCGTCGGCCCACACCTCTGCTCCGTATAGTAGGATAGATTTGGTGGTCGCCATAAGTAGCCGCCTGACTGTTGGCCTAGTTGACCTAGGCCCGCGCACGTTGGCCATGAGTCGGCTAAGCTGACCTATCCTAGTCATGGCTTTTTTACAGACGCGATTTAGATGTTCTCCGTAGTTCAGCTTCGTGTCCAGAGTTACCCCTAGATACTTTGCTGATGGTTTCGTCGTTATAGTCTCGCCGCCTACCTTCATCGGTATGATGGTAGGTATGTGCTCTCCTATCAGGAGGACTATTTCGGTCTTATTAAGCGCTAAAGTCAAGCCGTGCTTCGACATTCACCACTCTACTCATAATCGCGTTTAGTTTCGCTTGCGCGATGTCCACGTTACGTGCCGTTATAGCCGCGGCTACGTCGTCTGCGTATCCCACAAGCATCACGCCTCCCGGCATTTCGAGTTTTAGAAGCCCGCCGTACAAGATGCCCCAGAAGTCCGGCCCTAAGATCGAACCCTGTGCTACTCCTGCAATTATAGGTCTTCTTCTACGTCCCTGCTTCGTGTCATACTCTATAACCCGATCCCTCAGATAATCTTCCGTAAGACGCATAATGTATTGCGGCACACCGAAAGACTCTAAGGCATCATGTATGTCGGTCCATCTTGCTGAGTTGAACGCGTTTTTTACATCTAACGTTACCAAAACTACGATGTCTCTAGTCGCGTGTCTCCAGTCCTGGTGCTCTGCCGCTTTTCAGGGATGAGGTTGCCGCGATAAGCTCGCCCTCGGTGAAAGGGGGTATCTCGTCTATCGGCACATTCGTTTTTTCTGCCTAAGGTCTGATGGGGTATGTGGGAAACAGCCCATCGATTACCTTTTCTATCACTTCTGCCTTCATGGGCTCCGTTTGTTTCATTTCGCCTATCTTTCGGGTAACGATCGCATATCCGTCGCCAAACGGATCGTTCTCCACTTCGTCGACAATATTTGCCCAACAGCGTCGCTTACTTTCCTTTATTGCGTCCCTAAGCCTTTTTCGCGCCCGGTCGTGTCTCTCGTACAAGTTCTGGGCTTCAGGCCTTTGTCTTTTCAGAGCTTTTTGAGCCTCCCTCCTAGCGTGAAAGCAATTTTCTGAGTTTTGCAATTTCCTCCGTCCACCAGTCTACCGGGTGTCAAATATGACCGCAAGACACCCTTGGCATAGCTGCGTCGCACAACTCCGTGATGAGACGTGTTGTACGTTCTACTAGTGCTTCGGCTTTTTCGCGTCCGCTCAGTTGCTGAGGGAGCCCAATTGATGGGAGCTCCGCCCTTTGCATCTCTTCAGCAAGTTTGTCCCGGTTCATGCGCCGGGCGTATTCCACCGTGGCGTCTGCTTTTTTCTTTCTCTGGTCCTGTTTCTGTGGTCGTCCTGGATGTCAAAAAGTATATACTGGCGGTCACTTGCAGTATATTCCTCCATGACATGCCAATCCCTGATTTTGCGGATTGTCGTTTCGCTTGCGAAAGTTACGTCCGGTATAGATTCCCCAAAACCTGGTCTGCGATAGCACTACTGCGCCACTTCATGTACATAATTATACTAATTTAAAAATAATATCGTAAACGTATAAAATTAAAAACTCGAATTTAAAAATTATTCTTTAATGCATTATTAAAATGTCGCAATATTTTTTTGCGTTATAAACATTTTTTGTTTTGATAACAAGCTAAATAAAAATATTAAATAGCACATAAATTGTTTTTTAATACTCACAGATCATAAGTAGATAGCAATTTAATGCAAGATTTCATCCATAGTTATTTTTCAGAATACTAAAAATTGTCATTGTAGTAGAAAATTTTTGCAGTAATAATAGTAATAGCTGGGATTAAAATTATGAGACAAAGTTGGCTAGTCACGTGATCCATACCAGGTCCGCCATTTCGTAGTTGGAAAATCTGAGGGTGAATACGTGTTCAGCGATCCAAAAAAAGACCAAGTATTCATTGACGAGCCTATCCTAGTCGTTTTGGCCAGATTCAAGTAAATTGGACGGTCACGTGACCCATACTGGGTCCGCCATCTTGGATTTTGAAAGTGAGGATGGATTCATGTTCAGCGACCTCAAAAATTCCAGAGTATGCATTTTCAAGCCAATTCTGACCAAAATAGAGATTTGCAGCAACAAAGTGTTGAAAGTTGAGCCAGATCGTGCTACTTCCGGGAGCCATATTGGGTCAAGCATCATAAATTTGCAAAAAGGCCCATCTGGTTTCAAAAATATATGTGTATTCGAATATTTTGAGCCGTGGAACAACTCATAATAAATAGCTCCTAATTTTGGTCAACCTAGGTGACCTTTCTGACGCGAAACGCCTCATATATGTATATTTGATATTTTGTTCCCTCTGCATAACCTTAAATTTTAAGAAAATATGAATTATTTTTACTTTTACTATATTTAATACTTGCACTGTAACTGTATATTATTATACTTATGATGTATATTTACGCATTCTTTTACTAATGTTCTTACAAATATTACACATCATACTTGCGTGTACCAACTTTTTCACTCAAACTCACTATATATATATATATGGGTAGTTCTCTGTCAAATCAAAGATCAAACATTTTTTTCTTCTTTAATCCACATTAAATATGTTCAAAAAACAGTTTCCAATGCACCTGAAATTTTTCAGATTTTCAGATTGTCAAGGAATCGTAAATATATTATGTCTCTTGCGAAAAATTATAACATAAATCATACGATCATAATTTTTCAAAGTCAGTGGATAATTAAGTTAATTTTTGTAAGAGATATAATATATATTGCGAAAAATTATAACATAAATCATACGATCATAATTTTTCAAAGTCAGTGGATAATTAAGTTAATTTTTGTAAGAGATATAATATATTTACGATTTCTTGACTTCGGTAGGAATATTTGTAACAATCAAATCAAGTTTTATGATTTTTTTTTTGGCGATGATCCAAGTGACGCAATTTATTTCTATAAGCCAACATGTATTTAAATAATTTATCCCTAAGCTTTGAATTTTTAGTCAATGATGGACATTGAGGGACAATTTTCTCCTACAGCGACTTTCTCTATTTTAATGTTTGCTACCTCTGTGGTTTTTTTAGGAATGCTCCAAGCAATTCATGAAGTAATAAGGGTTAATTAAGTTAAAATTTTGCGAAAATATCGATCCTTTGATCACCTCGGCTAGGTTTTTTTTTGCAGCTTATGAAGTTGTTTAGTTTAAAAGATAGAAGGATTAAAATTTTTTGTCTCTACCCTGTATGACTCAACATTATTATTTTTGTTAATTTTTAGAACTCGTTATCTAAAGCTCACAATGTTTTGAGAATATTAATCGTTTTATGAGGTAGAAAATGTCCGTGTAGATGGCTTTGTGTGTGTGTGTGTGTGTGTGTGTGTGTATGTACGTACACCGACATAATTCTGGAACCATGTGACCGATTGTAATAAAATTGGACATGCATATAAGTTTACTGATTTTCAATTTGGGTACATTTTATTTCAAGATTCTAACCATTGTATGACCATTTTATGGTCATTTCATGTCCATTTTTCGATTTTTGAAGAACTATATTTGTTTTTTTTTTTAACTAAATAGTCAAGAGTTTTGAAAACATTATGATAATAGAAAATAGATAATATCTATTTCCTGTAAAAATGTTAAGTTATTTTGATGAAAGCCGTTCTGTTTTAGTTGACATTTGCCTTTTATCTTTTAAAAATGCAAAAATTGCTTGGATAACCTACGACTTGACACTCTATAACTCAAAGAATATTTATGAAAAAATCTAAAATAATTTATGAGATCCTTGGATCACTTCGGGAACATATATCCACGGTTTCGAGTCAAGACAATACTGTATATTCAAACAACATTTTATGTATTAGAACTATAAATTCAGTTGGAGGAAGTTACGTGCCAAAGAATCGACAGTGGTTTACTTTACTAGTCAAGAGGCTGATAGAATAATTTATCTGCTACAAAAATCATAAACATTGAAGAACCTGCAACAATAAAATAAATTCCATAAATTAAATGCTTAATAGAATAAGTTTTGAACAATAATTTTTGTTTTTAATTTACAATACAATACATTACTTATCTAATAATTTCATTAAAGTACTTTATTGAAGACAGGATAAACATACATGGAATACTTGAGCAATTTAACAAATTATATACATACACGCACATATATCACTAATAATTAGAGTAAAATAATAACTATTAAACAATATTATTATGCACCAAAAATATATGCAATACAATTTACAATTAAAAATTGATAAGTCAAAACGAAATAAATCTAAAATGAAAAACGATGAGACTTGAAATGAGAGGAGAAAATCACAAAAGGAAACGCCGGGGCCGAGAATCAATCCGGCGCTCCCGAGATCTCTAGGCGCGCGTGCTACTACTTGAGCCAACGCCGCCCTATTTCGTCACTCTCTATCCTGCCTCAATTACCGGCGTGGCGAGTGACGTTGTTCCTCGTTACAATAAATATAACTAAAATAACACTATTAGTAATCAAAGGCAACTTCACTTCTCACAAAATTTGCTAGCATGACTCCATGGCTTTTACTGATGTTGTAATGTGTGAATTTACAATAGTTGTAATACACGAAAAGGTACTCGTCGCGCGATCTACTGGTTGACAACGATTTCGCGTAGCGAGACAAGCTCAAGCGAACGCGAGCATAGTACGTATGTGTGAAATTCTCACTTTCTTTCGCATTCTTTAAATACTAAAAACTAATAAAATTAGTTATTATAAAGTAAATCCATCGATACCCTTCCTAATAGAATGCAGTGTTTACTAAGATATAGCAAACTCGACAAATTCAATATTTAATTTAATTAATAAGAATAAGGAACGACAACGTAAGGCGAAGTAAACATAAAAACATAATTAAACTCGAAGTAAAATCAGTTAGGAAAATCAATAATAATAGTAAATTCACGTAAAATAATGAAGATAAAATAGAACACCGAGATGTATACACACAGTACGACTCTACGGCAAGAGGCGAAGCGAAGCACACCGATACGCACACATACATTGCAGTTCTATAGCGGAGGCTCAAAGCTAAGTGAGGCACGCCAATATACACGCACATCTTACGACTCCACGGCGAGAGATCAAGCGAAGCATACCGATACGCACGCACACATCTCGGCTCCACGGCGGGAACACAGCGAACGCAAGTAGAGAGAAAGAAAACAAGGGGCCTACTGTACATCATAGCGCGCATACCCGAAAGCGATGCACGTGCAATGAAGAGCGGCCGCGGAACGCGCAACGCTATCGGCAAGTGACACATAAGTCACGCGCTCTGGAAGCTCGAGGAGCCGCCAAAGAGGACACCGAGCAAGTCGGCTCAAAATGCACAGAGGAAGCTTCTATGAGCCTGCAGATAAGGAAGGTAAATCAGAGGCGAGTTTGACAGGAGAAGAGCACGAGGGGACTCGATGTACTAGAGGAGAGGATTTTTACTCTGGTTTTCTGATTGGCCCTCTCTACAACGTCACATGCATAAAAAGCTCCAAATAAGGCAAGAAGCTGCATCTAGGCCTCCTAATTGGCCAAACACCCACCCCGCCGAGGACACGAAAATCGGAGATCGCCTCTCCTACGAGAGCATAAAAGAGCCCAGCAACAGGTCCTCACATCGTCGTCAGTCTGCTTAAAAAATCGTTGCCACGCGAAATTTCTGCCCGAGCCCGGTCCGGTATAACATCTTGGAACTTAGAATATTTTCGACCGTTCGGGACTTAGAATATTTCGGGTAGTGCAAAAACTTAGAATATTTTCGACAGTATGGGAATATTTTTGATCGCGCCAGGACTTAGAATTATTTCGACAGATCGCGACTTAGAATCATTTTTACGAAAGTTTTAGATAGTTGCGAGCGAGAGTTATTTAAATTTTGTGGCAAATTGAATAAACTGTTTTAAAATTTACATCGCAAGTGCACATTTAATTCGAAAGCTCCTGACCCCCGACGCCCCGTTCCAATCGAAACCATCCGCTTCGGAAGCAGGGCCAAAGCCGCTGAGAGGACGTGTTGGAAGCAGAGCAGGCCCGTCACAGAGATACAGGAAAAGGTAAGTAATTTTAATTAAATAGGCTGCATGCCTCT
This sequence comes from Nasonia vitripennis, assembly GCF_009193385.2. Classification (NCBI taxonomy): domain Eukaryota; kingdom Metazoa; phylum Arthropoda; class Insecta; order Hymenoptera; family Pteromalidae; genus Nasonia; species Nasonia vitripennis. The sequence continues at coordinate 491,690 of NW_022279629.1, read as the reverse complement.
ATCGCGTACTTCTCTCTTTTTCTCTCATAATTAGAGACTCAATTAGCCCACCATATTCGCGATATTACAATTAGAGTAACGTCCTTACCACAAATTTCTCGGTAGTTTACGGAATCAACGTTAAAGAGTTTAACTAAAATCAGTGCGTGTAACGAAAACAATGCAATTTTGAAAGATTTTCCGGCGGCTACTGGAGGCCGTTCTATTAAACAGATGACGAAGGTAGTCAAGCACCGACGGCGCTCAGCTTCGCGCTCCGAAGCTTTGTCCTCGTCCGTGCTTATGAAAGCAAAATAACCTGTAGAGTTACTGTCCGGCGACAGCTTTCAAAAGCTTAGAACATAACATATGCCTCGCGTATATACTCTAAGCGCATACTATACTATACACTCGGCTTTGTGGAGTCAGACTATGCTCTACCGTACTATATGTAAGACTCCAAGCTGAGCGGACATACTGCCGACTATGACTATTGCCATGTATTAATAAACATACTATTATTTATTAACATTAACCTCAGTGTTCTCTATTTACCCATGGACTACAATAACGGAAAATCTGTAAATTACTAATTTGCTAAAATACATTAGCTTATACTTTTAATGCACAGAATTATATAATTTGCTCTTTAAATTTATATCTTATTTAACCTTAGTAATAGAATTAAGAATTATTTATATAAGAACACATCTAGTCGTAGATGGCGGGACTAGGACTTTATTCCCTAAGCCAGTTACGAGAGTGGGAGCTGTTGAGAGCAAGATATCTTGTAACTGTCACCACAGTGACGCCAGAGATTTACGTGTTAATCAAATAAGGTGAAAAAATTTGGAACTAAAATTTTTTAAAGAATTCTCACTATCACTGAGTCTCACTCTCGTAACTGGCTTATGGAATAAGGTCTCTGTCGTACGGCTCCTGCAGTGTCGTACTGCTATTCCAGCTCCGGCATAGCCATGGCTGCTAAACAGATGGAACTGTCGCCACTGTCGTGACGGAAGATTAGGCCCGTTACACGCAAAAAGAACAGAAACAAACAAATACTGATCCCCTCAACGAGAAAAATCACGTGATTTATCACACAATTAATCAGGTGATATATCACTTTAATTCTCACGTAATTTATCACGTGACTATTTGGTGTGATTTCTTCCGTCAGAAATCACTCATAAAATTGAAGTATTTGTTTTATTTAAAATAAATTAGATTGTTTTTACTAAACAATTACGAAAAATGTATTTGTTAATGCTAATCCAAACAAATTAACCGCAAAAAATGAATAAAAACTTTGCCTTAACCGAGACTTAAACACTGGTCCTCAACTTCACAATCCATTATCTTATTCTCTTAGCCATTTTTACTTGCCTTAATAATGATGGCTTGCAGGTCATATATGAATCTTAGTAATATATCATTTACGTGTATAGACTATCTGCTGTTATTTGATGAAATAAGAAAAATAATTTTATTATATAATACAAGAAATTAATTAATTAAGTTAACGTACATTTTTTTTGTGGCATCTTCTGAACATAATATCGAGATATCGGCATTGTCTCAATGATATAACCGTTAAATCGTATCCTCTCCAGTCATTACGCGTCTTTCTGCAAAAGCAGATGGCCTGCACGTAAGTTTCACCATAAAACGTTTGCACGAATGAGTGTCCTGGGAAACCCCAGGGTCTGAGGAGGCCCGCCCGCTGTCGGCCGGCGCAACGGTCCGGCGGCTGCCGGGCCCACGCCCCCCGATTCGAGCCAGGCCAAGTACTTTATGACTGGTTTAGCCCCCGCTTCAGCTTCTCTCTCCGGACCGCTGCGAAGCTTGGGTGGGAGAAGCGGGGGAGGAGGACCGAGGTAATTTGCCGGCGACAAAAAAATTTAAAAGCAGTCTAGTTTGGTCAGTGCTGAGGTTTAGTTTGATTCTTTGCAGAGAGATCTGAAGCTCGGAGCATCTATCACATTAGAATTTCGGGAATTCAAGCAAGTCTTGTTGTTTTTTCTCGTTTTTGGTTCTTGTCAATTCACGCGCGCTTGAGAAAGTCGATTCTCGCCAAACCTAACACTGAGGCGCCTGTAACAGTTAAGGTTTTAGAATTGCCGACGCGACAAGAGCTCTCGCCTTCCTATCCCGAACATCCCATCACGCGGTTATCGAGACCAGCAGAAGACACGTCACATGCTCCCCAATCGTTCGACGCGGTCGCCAGGCCCGTGGGAGACGCACTTCGCTCGCCTTACATACACTTACACTTTCACACGTCGATCCATGCCTTATTTTCGTTCATAAAATTATCTTCTATTCCATAAAAATCAGTTTCGAGAGAGGTTTTATGCCGCAAGGCTTTCCTCTCTTTAGAACCCAAATAAATATTATTATTGTGGCTCTAAAATAGTAGTTTATTTACCTAAATTCCTAACCAATTTCAAAAACATTAAACATTGAGTATTCTCCATGTTGGAGCGTTATCGACCTTCAGAATAGGGTATGGCATTTGTTTGAAACAAAGTAAGCGGAAACATATTCAACGAAAACGTTCACAACGAAAAAAAAAACTTCTTTGATGTTTACATACGTTTAACACATCGTCCATTAGCTGACTATGATTTACTGTGAAATACGTGCGCTTATTAAAAATTCCAAATTTTTGAGGAGTCTTCGTGAGAAATGATTCACCTGCAAATAAAAGTCATTATCGAGAAACTGCAATTTTAAATCTGGATGATAAAAAAGGAGCCAGTATTCACTGGGTAGCTTATCGTAAAAATAGTAATAATGTTTTTTGCTTCGACAGTTTTGGTGACTTACAAGCACATGAAGATCTTATGAAATACTTCAAAATTAATAAAGTTAAATATAATTATAAAAGATATCAAGAGTTTGATTCTTTTGTACGTGGTCACCTAAGCCTAAAATTTGTATGCAATCAACTCGGTGACACAGCCGATTTTCGTCAGTATAAGAAGTGATTGGATCGATAAACTAACAGTATCTTACTTCCATTCAAAATGATTCAATCGCTGACTTTGAGCCTGTCAGGCACTTCATCTGTTCTGGGAACTCAATACTTTCCGCAGATTGTACTCGATTCAGATAAAATGTACGTTCTCGGAATGGTTGAATTATTAACTTTCAACTCCATACCTAATGTGGACTTCAAAAGTAATAAATATTATGTTGGATAAGAAATCATTGAATTACCAACCGGTAGCTATGAAACAGAAGACATTGAACGTACTCTGCAAGAAATTTTTATTCAAAATAATATCACACAAAGTATTAAACCTAATAATAATACATTGAGAAGTATTATTACATGTAGTCATGAAGTAGACTTTCGCCCCAAAGACTTGATAGCTTGACTACTAGATTTTACTCCACGACTGCTGAAACTTTATATAACTCATAACTCTGACTTGCCTGTAGCCATTCGTACTAATTGTAAGCCAGAGTAAATATAATGAGAATTCTGGATAGACTAATATTGATGATAATAACTGATAACAATGGAAATTTTGACATCACTATATCTCTATCAATGATTTTCGGTTTCGCTGAAGATAGTCGCAAAATTATTGTGAATGCTAAACATGGGCTTATTCTCACAAAATCGAGGAGTAATGTGAATACTTTTATACAGGATGCAACAATAGTTGATAATAAAGCTACGTATGATGATTTTGAATGAAGGATTTCTCGTATAGAGTGGCTTATGCCTTATGTGGTTTTGACAGACTAAAGGAAAATACAACTTCATAACTACATTCAAAAAGATATACCCATTGCTATGAGTTTTCGGTCTTGGGGATTGTACAAATATTCAGTACTTCCACGTACTACTCAGCATGTATGGACCGTCAAAACATCAAACCAGTTGGAAAAACCACGCTTCGTTAGCCTAGCCTTTCAAAGTACTAGAAAAAGATATAACAGTAAAAATTGTAGCCATTTTGATAATTGTAAGATTAGCAATGCAAAACTTTTTCTCAACTCGCAGAATTATCCATACAAAAATCTTAATCATGATATTGATAATAATCAATTTGCAATGTTGTATGATATGTATGTACAATTTCAAAGTGATTATTATCATGAAAATATGGATCTTCTTTTAAGCAAGAAAGAATTCTTCATCACATATGCACCGCTTATAGTTATTGACTGTTGCAAGCAGAATGAATCGTTGAAACAAACAGCTGTGGATGTACGTCTCGAGTTTAAAACGAAAGAAAATATACCTACTGATAAAACACTATATAGTTTAATTATACATAATCGCATTGTGAAGTGTAATTCTATAAGTGGAGATGTTAAAACAATTATTTAAGAGAACACAACACTTTTAAATCCTGAAAAAAGAATTATGAGTAAAAATGACAAATACCGGTATAAATCCATGTATTTATACAAAAACTGCAGGTGTAAAAAGTATCGTTCTTGAATCTCAGCCCAAAAGAACCATTTGTACACTTGGAATCCTACGGACAATGAAAAAATTCACAAAACATTGCACCGAGTGCTACAATGAGCCACCGGGGATAATTAAGGTTTTAGCACGGTAAAGTTAAAGGTATTTATACCAAATATCACTAAAAAATTTTCAAATAATATACTTCAATTTTGACAGTTTTACTCATAATTTTTTTTCAATATTCAAAGGTGTTGTGTCCAAAAAATTTTCCTCGCTACCTTTTCTTTATATAGAGCTATGTAAATAACCATAAGATCTTAGTGTGATTATGACTTTCTCTAAAATGAGTCGATATAAAGCTTCATTACACCTCTGGTTAAGGATACAAATTTTATGCCGAATTCTATTCCAGAACATCAAGGTTACAAGTGTTTCTGAGATTTTCTCTTTATTATTGCTTTCCTTTATCTCTTCCTAATTTTTATAAGTAGGATAAGTCTTACTATATTGATACAGAAACAGAAATACAAAATTCGCGTATTTATTTAAACTCTCTATATACATTGTGACGTTGCACTATTTAATAACAAATTTCTCGTTACGCAACCCGTCAGATTACAATAATTTTTACTCAACTCTTCATGTACTCGGCTGTGTTATTGACGTGTTTCATAATAGGAGACGCACTGAAATCAGGTCCCTTATTATGAAACACGAGCTTCTAGTGTTTCATAAAAAGGATCCTGATAAAAATTTGGAACCTATTATGAAACTTCTATTTAGTTATTAATTCTTCATAGTTAAAACAAGAACAAAGTTATTAATAAATTCTATGTACTCTTATCTACAAAACAAATCAATTTTTATGAAAGAAAATAATGATATAGGGATGCAATCAGTAAAATAGTAAACGGTTCCATTCATCCATGACTAGCCACTTGTCTGGTGTTAGTTACCCATTATATAGGTGCACCATAGAAAAGTATTTTGTTTATTTTTATAATTTATCTATCGTTTTTCTTTTGATTGCATCGTAAGGAGAATATCATTAAGTTAACCTGTATAACTTTTTGTCCTGCCAATCAAATCAAAATTTGTCATAAAATGGAATATTTAAGAGTGTTTCATAATAGGACCCGAATTCTGAAGTGTACCATAATAGGCGACTTTTCCTGACGCTACAACCATAATGATTGTTCTTTCATTATTCATTGTAATTTGAGAAGCACACAGATCGCCAGTCGCTGATTAGGCAACAACAATATCATCAGTATTTTATAGTGTGAGATTTATATTTAATGTAGTGATATATAAATTGCTGTCGTTTTGATACATGACTACTCCAACAGCCTTAAAATACAGTAGTATCTGTTACTGAAGGATACATATTTCGGAGAGGTGTGCGAGTAAAAAGTCGAGTTTTACATTTGGTTACGACATTATGGTGCAAATAATTAAACTATGAAACGGTCACCACTCTTTTCAGTCCTGTGCGTCAGTCCTTGAATAATCTATCCAGTGCCTAAAAAGCATATTTTGATGTCATTGTAAAATGATTTTAGCTTTTATTGAAGAGTAGTTCACATTTCCTGATCTGCGTCGTAATTATGACGACAGATCATAAATAGAAATTTAATTCCATGTTTGAAATCTACTATTATATGAAAGTGCTTAATGTACCTGTGTGTCGTGAATCTATTCACATCTTTTCTCAATAACTAACATATTTTATGAGTTTATCATTAATTTAATATTTTATGATAAACGATATTCTCGTATGTATCTTATTTGAATCTTCATTATTTTTACTTTTATTCTCGAAACTTGAATTTTTTGAAAGTGAAATTGTTAAATTTTTTTTTAACGTTACCCCGGATGCTACATGTAATTGACCATGACTGAAAACTGGATTTAGTAAATAGACACCAACTTTGTTAAATGTTTGACCTTGTGATTTGTTGATTGTCATGACATATCTTAATCGTACTGGAAACTGTCGTCTTCTCATGTCAAAAGGAATTTCTTCTTTTGAAGAAGTCAAATCAATCTGTGGTATTAAAACAACTTTACCAAATTGTTTACCGCTAATTATTTCTGCCTGTATACAGAATTGCACCATGTTCCTTACTATTAATTGAGTACCATTACAAAGCCCATCATTTAGATTTAAATTTCTCAGCAAAATAATTACAGCACCTACTTTTAAACGTAACTTATAAGGCGGTTGGCCATTTGAAAATTCTATTAGTATCATCTCTTTATTATAATCTTCACATGAATCTACACTTAGATACTCTCTTATAATTCTCTTAATTTTGAGTACATCATTGTTTTTCGGCGCTAAAATTACTCTTTCGCAAAGTTTATTGGCATTATTATTATCAAAGCAATCTCCATAAATTTCCATAATTATATCACTGGTTGATAATAATTCTTTTGGAAGTAAAGTTATATCATTGTCCATTTCAAATTTGTTGGAAAATTTTCCATCTCCAATTTTTAATAGCCATTGTTTAAACTCTTCGTCACAATTACTAACTCTCATTTTATCTTTTAAAGTCATTATTTGGAATTTACTCCATAAATTACTTTTTTTAACACAATTTTTAATAATTTTTGTTTGATTTCCATGTTTGATAACAGATAGTATTTGTAAGAAGTCACCTGATACAATCATTACTTTGCCACAAAATTTAATGTCAATATTACATAAGAATTAAATAATCTATCCACTGCCTAAAAAGCATGTTTTGATGTCATTGTTATTTCATCCCAAATTATGATTTCTACATTTTCCAGATTTTTTCTATATCTTTAATTGAGAGTAATGTTGCTCGTTGAATCTCCATTTATATTTAATGGTAATTTAAAAATTACATGTGAAGTTCTTTCATTTATTAATAAATTTGCTGCTATACCAGTCCATGTGTAGCACACTTATTTTTCCTTTATTAAAATGAGTGATAATTATCTTTAGTATAAGTAGCTTTTTCCACTTCCTCCAGGTTAATCAATCAAGAAACACTTTACTTGATTAGCTTTATTGATTACACTATATATTACTGCATCAAATCTTTCACGTTGTTTATTCGTTAAAGAGTTTATATTGTATAATCAATCATTTTTAATTTTATTTGATGCATAAAATTCTTCATAATTGGTTTCCTCAACATCCTCACTAAATTTAGATATTGAAATCAGTCAGCATATACCCGTGACTTGTTAAAATAGAATTGATATGTTTCAGTGAGATATTTTCGCGTATTTCTTTAGTTAACGATAGACTGTAAGAATATGCTTATATTTTTTAAACAATTCTTTAACATTTACTGGGTTATGAAATACGCATATATAACCAAACAGGTTACACAGAGCTTGAGGTAATTCAACCTTGATTGCTTATTTATATGCCAAGCATTTGTCTTATTCTTCATCGGTGGTTATTAATTTTCTAGCTAAAACTACTTCATGAAATGTTGCGTATGTAACAGTTTCCAATTTTTGTAATTCTTCATAAGATTGAGCCCCCTATACATGTTATAATAATAATCTTAAAAAAAATCTTTCACGATCCTTCGGATTTACCAAGTACATTCCACTTCTAATTGGTTTCCAAACTCTTTTTCTTTGTGTCCATTTCTTTGTTTTTTCATTGAAAACGTAAAAATATGGTATATTAACATGCAAGTACAGCCTAGCTTGGGGATCGTTTGCATTTAGTTCAAACCATGCAATCAAAGTTGCGTTTAAGTTTTTATTAATCAACTTTTCTTCTGAGCCTTTCTTAAAAAATACAAACTATTCAATACAACTGTTAAATGTACAGCTAATCGGTAAATTACATGTGATAAAACGTACATTGCATGTCTAGTAGACGATACATTGCTTCTGGAAGGCTAACATATATTGTATTTAAATATTGTTTTATTTCATCGTAGTCAAAATTTTCTTCTTTACATTCGTTTTCATTATTACCTTGACTCATTTTTATAAATACACAATCATGTCCCTATATTTAAATAATATCAAATAATAATAAACTGCAACATTAACATGACAATTCACTTTCAACAATAAATACGGATTGTATGGAACTACAAATCGATCATTAGCTATATTGTTTTTATTGAAACGATCGTGGACTTCTTGAAAATGTTGAAGTTAATATAACCATTTTTTCAATTTTTACGTTGTCATCGTTACTTTTATTTTTTAAGTGATCTATGACACCTTTGTATTAATTGTAACGAGCGGCGAGATATTATATTCTCGCGCGCTTGTTCGTCACGAGAAATCAGGATAGACCGGCAGACGACACCGTCGGACGGCTGTACCGACGGAAGACCGAGGAGAGGGAGGTCGAGAGGGGACTCGAGCGCGTCGAATAATAGAATCGGCAGACTTTCGCTACCAGCGCGCGAGAAAGGAGCTCATCTCCAGAACCGCGAGAAGCCCGCTAGTGGGACAAATCCGACTCGTGTCCGTGAGGGATCTGCAAAGGGAGCGCCGGAAGGGACCTGGAGGGACGCCCCCATCGTTTGAGGGGAAACGCTTCCCGATGCCCGGGATCACATCGCCACGGTGAGAAGTGCGAGTCGAGACCGACTCCTCGCACCAGCGTAAGTCTCGCGTGTATTTACCGCGGAAAAGCTCGCGCAAATCGTCGCTGACTGTTGCTCGTGGCCACCGAGCTTCGGTCCAGTTCGCACCGGTTATCGCGTCTCTCTCGCGCCCGTATTATACGCCGTCGCTTCGGGTGACGCGTTTTTGTATTCATGTTTATAGTTGAGTTCAATATAGTTTATCATTCTATTGTTAACATTCCCTTGTTCTTATTTATTCTGATCCCAGCTACCCAGTTCGAGTCTCACGGAAAACCCTGTAGCCGGTGCAAGTCTGAACGCGAAAGCGAGGTGAGCTTCTTTCACCTCGCGTTTGTCAACGAGATTCTCTAAATTGACCGCGGAGAAAGAGTGAGGGTTGCACTCTCGTATCAGATAGAAAAACTTAGAATAATTTCAAATCTTTTGTATACTTAGATAATCGTGATCTAGAGCCAATAACGCAAAGTGAAGCGTATTGACTTATAAATTATATTTATATAAAATATATATATATAAAATCAAAGCAAATATATACATTTTTCTGTTGCCTAGAATATCTGCAATTTACGCAATATTCTATCTAATAAGACTATTAATTGAATATATTTATTTTTGCTATTAAAACGAAATAACAAAGTATTATTATTGTAACATTCCTCCACTACCTAATATCCCGAACCTCTTTTATTATATTGATATACTAGCAGGGTCACCTCACTCCTAACGTCGCTCGGTTGATTAAGTACATATATTTATAACCCTAAAGAAAATAAAAAAGTAATAAGATTATAATAATAACTACAAAAAATTAAAAGGTTACTCTATTAAAAATTTCAATGAATTTTCAATAACAAAATTGGATACCATGTTCGATTTCGATTTCGATGAATCAGCAATTATGGAGAATGATTTAGGTAGTATGAGTGAAATATGTGAATTCTGTAATGCTAAACATTTCAAATTTGAAATATTATGTGATAAGAAGTTTTCTAATTGTTGCAATAGAGGAAACGTTGTATTATCTGACAATATGACTTATCCTTAACGTTTAAAAGAATTAGTTTCTGGAAATACTGACGAAAGTAAACGCTTTTTAAATAATAGTAGACAATATAATACACTTGCCTTCGCATATTTTGGAGCTAGATTTGACACTGATTTCGGGAAAGGCCCTTAATTTATTCGAATAAGTGGTAAAATTTTCCATAATAATCATACCTTGTATCCAGACGAAAACGAAGCCAGAAGATATGGGCAACTATACATCATTGATAATGAAATCACCTCGCAATCACGATTACAAACTAATGTGTTATGTTCTTTAATGCTATTCGAGGAATTAGATAATTTTTTCAAGAAGTAAACATATACGCTAAATCATACAAAATGATGCACGAAGTCAAAATAAAAAAACAAAATCGTTCGAAAAACAACAACATTAAGTTTAATAGTAAAGAAATTATAATGTATTTGGCACGCAATTCTAATTATGATAAACGTAGATATAACGCAGCTATATGTGATAAAGTAACTGTGGTATTTGTAGATACAAATGGTAAACCACCCAAAGATCGAGATGTATGTATATATTCAAAACATAGAGCACCTAATATTATACCGTATATTAGTAAACATGTAGATCCTATGTCATATCCACTTATGTATCCTAATGGAGGTTTTGGATGGATGCCCAATATGAAAAATAAAAATAACAAACACGATATTTCAATGCTACAATTTTATTGTTATAAATTTAGCATTAGAAACGATTCTAATCCTTACATAAAATTGAGGAAAATTAACTCAACAATACATTGTTGATGCTTGGGTAAAAGTTAAAGATTCACGATTATTTTTTTAAAATAAACTTTGTAAATTTAAAGGATTCTGTAAGATTTTATTTAAGATTATTATTATAACATGTATAGGGGGCTCAATCTTATGAAGAATTACAAAAATTAGAAACTGTTACATACGCAACATTTCATGAAGTAGTTTTAGCTAGAAAATTAATAACCACCGATGAAGAATAAGACAAATACTTGGCATATAAATAAGCAATCAAGGTTGAATTACCTCAAGCCCTGTGTAACCTGTTTGGTTATATATGCGTATTTCATAACCCAGTAAATGTTAAAGAATTATTTAAAAAATATTAAGCATATTTCTACAGTCTATCGTTAACTAAAGAAATACGTGAAAATATCTCACTGAAACATATCAATTCTATCTCAACAAGTCACGGGTATACGCTGACTGATTTCAATTTATCTAAATTTAGTGAGGATGTTAAGGAAACCAATTATGAAGAATTTTATGCAAGAAATAAAATTAAAAATGATTCATTATACAATATAAACACTTTAATGAATAAACAACGTGAAATTTTTGATGCAGTAATAAATAGTGTAACTAATAAAGCTAATCAAGTAAAGTGTTTCTTGATTATTCGACCTGGAGGAAGTGGAAAAAGGTACTTACTAAAGACAATTTTCACGCATTTAAATAAAGAAAAAATAAGTGTTTTACCTGTAGCATGGACTGCTAACAGCAAATTTATTAATATGAATTATAAGTAATAATAATAAAAAAATAAAATAGATCAATTGTTGAGAAAAGATGCGAATGGCTTTACGGCACACAGGAAAATTTAAATAACCCAAAATTTTTATAGCCCAAAAATAATAAAGTTAAAATTTTTGAGAGCCAAGGATTTGACGCACAGTTTATATTGAAATATATTATGGAGACGTTTAATGAAGTCGTACCATCGGTAGTGATGAATGAATCAAAAATAATCCTGATGGAGGTACTACAGGCAAAATTCATCGACAGCTTGAATTACTTTCACGTGTCTTTATGCAGCTTGCCCAAAGCCTACGGATTACCCGATATGGAAAAAGGTATTTTTCTACACCTATTCAATACGGAGGGAAATCAGTCCTCCGATGGTCCACTACCACCTCTTGAATCACCTTTTTAAAATAGTACATCGATCAGCACTGAAGCGGAGTCGAGTCAAGTTACTCGAGTTTTTCGAGCTGTTCGTAAAACTCAAGCAACTCGAAAGACTCGAGTAGCTTGAAAGACTCGAGCAGCTCGAAAAACTCAAGCAGCTAGAAAGACTCGAGTAGCTCGAAAGACTCGAGTAGCTCAAAATACTCGAGCAGCTCAAAAATTCAACTATCTCAAAGATTTTATGTCGCTAAACTCAGCTGTGCTGCTTGCCACAGGGTACCTGTATTTAAAACATTTTTACTGAGTTTTATCTAAATAGAATCGAATCTAGTTAATCATTAAAATTAAAATATTTATACTATAAACATGAATAATAAAAGTGCCTACCACCTTCTTGGGCAATGGCAATCAAAAATGTCAAAAAACATCCATAATTGATACGCATAGGGGAGATGCGCCCAGTATGGATATCCTTAGCTATTTCGGGCATCACTTTTAATTGACACGATAAAAGTTTAAATACAAAATTTCTATGTACTTTCTAGTGCATTTTACATAAGGAAAAAAAATTGGCGCAAGTCGTCATTTAAAAAAGTTATCTACATAAATGTACAACGTTGATTTTACGAGTATGCAAAAAGTTGCCCCCAGTATGGATAATTTTAGCTCATTGGCTGTAAAATTCTATTCAATACTCGTGACCTAAGTAGCACTTTTTTGCACGGCGTGAGATCCTACTTACGCTTACAGAAGTGTTACTTAGATCACATGTATCGTAATGTTATACTATATCATATGGATTTGTTCCTAAAACAGCCCTCTGTAATCGTGATGCAGCCATTGTGCGCTCAAAACTCATACTTTCTTCATAAAATCTAACGCTCTCGTCAGTTACTATTAAATCTATCTTTATAACGCATATGCCTATGTCTCATAAATCTTTCGATCTCCTGAAAAGGAATGCTAAGACGTCTAAAATGTAGAGAAATAAATGTAATCGTCGTTTAGTTCGTTGAATTATTAAAATCCTCTCCCAACTAAATTAACAACGAACATACAAGACTCTCTTTTTATAGAAGTAAATATTTTCTACATTTTTAAGGATCTCATGTCCAAATTAACTCGGGAAGCCTAAAGTCTGCATAAATATTATTATATAGTCATAAGCGTTCGTAGGAAGAAAGGGCCTTGTAAAATAACTTTCCACGCTCTTAAAATCAACAGTTTACTTATTTCTTATGTACCGGATTCGAAAGTATGTCTAATAGTCCACAGATATGTGCAAATCCACGGAAAACCGGTCACTTTTGGGGGTCTAAGCGAATAAAATTCAAATTCGAGGGCAGACCTATCGAGCCAACTTTTTTAGGTCATCCAGAATACGAAAAACCTTGCATTCTCAAAATTTCAAAATACTTATTTTTTTGCCAAGCAGTTCAAATTCTCTTATGGAAATTTAACATGGAAAAAATGAACGAAAACTAACCATTGCTCAACTGTACATACTCAATGTCCGAGATCACAAACAGAAAAAAACATACTCATAGGATCAAAGTATAAGAAAAGATCTGTACTTTGAATCCCGGTGGGTTAAAAATGGTTGCATGGATAAAAAGTTTTTTACATTTAAAAACAGCAAAAAATCATAAATATCTCGATTATTTACGAAAATCAGCGATTTTTCCCATATCTAAAATCCTTATAACTTTTGATCTGAGCAGTCAATTTTAACCATCTGACCCTCAAATCAAAGCTCTTTTCTTCTATTTTCGCTTTTAAAATTTAGATTAACATAATAGTTTCATCAGCTATATATATATATGGCAGTGAAGAAAGGTAAAAGAACAGCCATAATTGATAGGCAAGAATTTTTTCTACTTTCAAGCATAGACAACTTTTTACCTGATCAACCATTTTTAACCCACTAGCGCTCAAATTCAAGCTCTTTTTCAAAACTTAGATCGTAGTAACATGCATTTTCTGATTGCACCTCCAGACGTTAAAATTAAAATATATGATCCTAAAAATTAAAAAAATCATCAAGCTCTTCGAATTTCCCGTTCCCCAGTTTTTCGATCTGCTCAAGTTTTTCGAGCTACTCAAGTTTTTCGAACTGTTCGAATTTTTCGAGCAGCTCGACAATTCCATGTAGTTCGAAAAATTCGGGAAATCGACTCGAACTCGGCAAAAAAACTCGACTCGACTCGACTCGAGTTTTTCGGGAACTCGCACATCCCTAATGTGGATCCTTTTTTTTAGTGCACAATCATAGCTTTTTCTTCTATGCGAGTGTTTAGGAAGAAATTTTTGAAAAAAGATCAAATAGGTATTTTACTACAACCTGGCTATAGAATGAATGACAATCAGTCTGAAATTGCCTTACACTGGCTTACTTGGATAGAGCAGCAAGTTATTCACCTTCACATCGAGCATGCGGGATGCGGTTAGGTGAATAGACTGACAGAAGGCATCGTAGTTGATGGTTACTGTGAACCGAAAGAAAATGAGCAACACCGTGGTATTGTACTTCAGTTTCATGGTTGTTTTTGGCATGTTTGGCCTCGATGCCTCACGATAAACAGAAATTTGACAAGTGGTAAATCAATAGATACGAGATACGAGACGACATTGGCAATCAGTAATAGAGTAACGACAGCAAATTAAAAACTTGTTGAAAAATGGAAAAGCCAATTCAATACTAAAATATCATAAAACGAAGAACTATTTCGATTTGTTGATAAAAATAAGAGAAATATAAAGAGAAAACCGCTTGATCCACAAGATGCGTTTTTCGGTGGTCGCACTGGAAACACGGTCAAAATAATTGATTGTCAGGGGCAGGAGAAGATCAAGTATGTTAATGTTTGTTCTTTATATCCGTTTATTTGCAAACATGGAAAGTATCCCGTGAGTCACCCAAAAATTTTTTTTGGTGAAGAGGAGTGTCGACAGCTGATAGGTATCAAAAACGACATTTTACAAGTAAATGGATTAATTTCGTGCGATATTTTACCAGCACAAAATCTATATCACCCATTATTACCCGTAAAAAGATACAGTAAATTAATATTTCTGTATGGGACAAGACTACGTTAAGGTTCAAAAATAAACTGTGAAATCATTGTTGATCAGATATTTGACTTTATTGAAATCTCCTAACGATCAGGTCCTTGTGTGACCTTCTCTCACAAGTTGTCGCCGAGAACTGACGCTCTACTCATTAAACGCCGCCTATATCTATAGCTATACACGCCTCTATATCTATAGCTATACACACCCAGTCATGTGCCCGCGCGAACGCCTCTCGCTACTCGACTCTCTGGCCTGGCAGTCACAAATCGGCCCTTTAGCCTCTCCGCACTGAAAGTGACCTTCAAAATCCGTGGAGTAAACTCCCTACTGAGGTCGTGGCAGTCTAGGAATGATTATAAAACCACTCCTAACCGTATTGGCCTGAAGCCACGAATCGCCTTGTCGATTCGCGCATATGAGAGCCAAATAACGGAGAAACGTTCGCTAAAACTACTAATAGGTAGAATATATTATTAATAAAGAATAAATACGCCGCCCTTGCTATTATCCCTAGTAGCCCTCGGTTACGTCCGGAACAATTTCCATTATGCCGAACGTGTTGTGAACAACTAACACAAGATGACTGTCCTCGTGAGGATGTGAAAGAGCGCGTATTGCGGGGGACATGATTGTCGGAAGAGGTAAAAGTGGTTGTCACATTAGGCTACACTGTCAAGTCTGTGTATGAAATTTGGGCAGTACGAGATGACTCAGTACAACCAGGAAGAAGGAAAAAGTGGTATTTTTGCTGAATATATTAAAGAGTTTTTTACGCAAAAGATTGCGCGTCAGGATACCCACCAGTCTGTATCACAGAAGAGGATAAGGAATGCTACGTTGAAGAGTTGAAACACAACGAGGGTATTAGTTTGACTAAACATGACACATGTTTTAATGTGGTACTGCGATCTGCAGCTAATCTCTGTCTCAATTCTCTGTGGGGAAAGTTTGATCAACGCAAGAACTTGACAAGAACACTTGTTGTGAAAAATCGAGAGACATTGATAAATTTACTTACTAGTGCAGAGGTGAAGGTTAGCGGTATTTTACCTGTCAATGACGATACGCTCTACGTCTATTGGTGCTACAGAGACGAGGCTCTGACATCCTCAGTAGCGTCATCAATGACAAACGTTGTCCTGGCTGCATTTACAACGGCACAAGCACCAGTCAAACTATTTGACTACCTGTATGCTTTGAGTCCTCAAGTCCTCTACTACGACACTGATTCGGTATTTTAACAGAAAGAGAAAAAGACATGCAAACCCGTATATAACAAAATAAGATTTGTAGCGCTTGACAAAAGTTACCCATATGGGTATAAGATGGGTATGTAGTGAAAGACAAAGCACAGATGGTGTTATAAGACACGCTCCTCATTGGACACTCCTGGTATTGTCATCGTGAAGCTGATTGGTCGTTTGCCACACCATCAATGTGACCGGAATGGCTGTTTTAAGTAATGCTGAATTCACCTCTCTAAAAAACTGCGGTGACAGTGGTGGTGGTGGCGGTAGTGGTGGTAAGGGTAGCAGTAGCGACGATGGTAGAAAGTTCTAGAAAGAGTATATCAGGTGTTCGGCGAGCGCAAAAAAGTTATCTGAGGGCTAGTCACTAGTACTCGAGAACAAGACAATAACGACAATAACCACAAGTTTCTTCTTCTTCGATAAAAAAGTATGTATATTTATAATTGTGCGTTCATAGCGCCTGAGTGTTGCATTGCGTTTATCGATGAGAATCCTCAACCCTGGTCCAGACCAAGGAGCATAATTTTTACGCGGGCAAACCGTTTTCAACGGCGCCAATTCATCAATAGCTAATTTTAGATTATTGTTAAGGGCACTTAAAGCGCCCTCCAGGTCGGTTTCAATGGAATTCATGGCTGTCCAGTCGCAACAAGACAAGACGTCGACAAGAGTAGATGTATCAATGCTCTTGTAGTCACGCTAACAAAAAGTCTCTTTCACTGGAGTGGAAGAATAGATGTCGAGCGAGACATCTATGACACAATGCTTGCCGAAACTAGTGTGAGAAATACGTATGTATAGAATGAGATATGATGCGTGGGACCATGCCGGATTATCTGAAGAGATAACTCCTCAGATAGATGCTTGATGGTGGCAGCGTCATCTGAACCAGATAGTAGGTCTGAGTTCAGATCACCCATAATGATTTTATGACTAAAATCACCGCATAGGTCCCGCAGGACACTAAAAAGGTCCGAGTCCTTTTGCATCGGAATTTTTAGAGGTCTATAGATAACCCGAGCAATACTGGAGGTGAGTCGCCCCTCTGTACGCTACAGAAAAGGTACTCTGGAATTCCAGGTTTACCTATACCCAAAGTGTTAGATTAAGCGAGCTTTTTAATTTTAAACCCGTTGCGTACAAATAGGGCGATACCGCCTCCATTAACATTACGGTCCTGCCTGATAATAGTATATCTCGCGACGTCAACGAGGCTGTCATCCACAATCGGACCCAGCCATGTCTCCGCGAAGCCAAAGACGTCGTACGACGGATGCTCCGTCAAGTAATTCCGGACTATCTCAATGCGAGCCATAATTGAGTTTACATTGAGAAAACCCGCCCTTAAGCATCTCCTAGCCCCCGGCGCACTGTCGAGAGGCCTCGCCAGTCATGTGGAGTGCGCAGTTGACGTTGAGGGCGATGTCGATGATGATGAAGATAGTGATGACTGCAATAATGATGGGGCAGATATTGCAGACGCCGATGATGGTGACGATGTTGGCGAGGTTGCTGCCGATTTGTTTGTCGGGTCCGGCTCAGGTCCGTTACGTGAAGTAGTGTCGGTATTTTCGTAATTTTTTGTGAATGTCGTGTGTGCGGTCTGACGCCGTGTATGTTTCGAGCCGAACTGACACGCCGTGAGTTTTTAAAAAGCAAACATTTTTCTTGGGACAACATCATTAATAAATACTTTTTGTCCAGTCAGGCAGGCAGCAGCCTCCGGGCCCAGGACACCAGACTTGACGTTGTCTGTGATCAGGTACTTGTTAGCAAGCGCGCATTTCGCTTGCATAACGTCCCGGACCAGCCCCGGACCAGCAAGCCTGGCCACGATTGAGGGAAGAGCGCTACGACGCCTCGCCGGATTTTTCGCGTTATCATCGGCCCTCTGAACCCCGTCTGGTCGACGCAGAGATCGAGAGAGAGAGAGAGAGAGAGAATTATTATTATTATTATTATTATTACTATGAAGGGGGTCCACCAAGATCCCTGGCACTTAGGCTGTAAACCCATTGTACCACCCTTCGTCATAGCATCCCCTACGCAGGTAAGCCTGCCCTTCTCCAGAAGGTCAATATGGCTACCGCGTCGAGTGTCCTAATCTCTTCATACGTGGGGAAAAGCTCCCCCAAGCACTAATGTCTGAGCTGCGCAAATTTTGGGCAAACAGTCAGTACATGGGTAGGCGTTTCTTCCGCCCCCTCGCACCACCTGCATATACCCGTAGCCTCCTTGCCCATCTTCAGACCGTGGTACCTTAAGCGGATGTGCCCGGTCACTATCTGTGTCAGGAGTCGGGAGTTATTTCTGCTGCCTCCTGCGATACACTTGTTCCAGCCGACATTGGTGTCCTGTCCCATTACCACTTTGGCTTGTCTGCATCCTTGAGTTCCTTGCCATTCCTTAGTATGCTCCCTCTCAACCCAGCCCCGGATTTCGCCCGTTAACATGCACCTTGCGGCACCTGTGTAGGGCTCCGGCCCGATTGGAGGGTGTTTAGCACCCAAAGCTGCAAGTCTATCTGCTATTTCGTTACCCCTGATCCCGGTGTGCCCTGAGACCCAGAGCAGCCTGACCTTGTTATTGTGAGCGGTCAGCTGATTTACAACCACTTTGCATTCCCAGACCAGTCTGGAGGTCGTCCTATGAGCCATAAGTGCTCTAAGTGCCGCCTCACTGTCTGAGCAAATGGTGATAAATCTCTTGCGCCGAGTTCAATGTTCCTCTGAGCGCAGGTCAGTATAGCATATATCTCGGCCTGGAAGACCGTAGCATACCGCCCCAGGGAAAAGAAGGTTCCCCTTCCATCCCTTTGGCAGTAGTACCCCGAACCAGTACCAGTCTCTGCCCTAGAGCCATCTGTGTACCAGACGTCCCCAGTTCCTGGTAGACTGTCCCTGCGGGCCTTCCATTCTTCTCTTGTCGGTATCACGATCCCGTATCTTCTTCCAAAGAAGTATATATCCATTTTTGATGGAAAATTCCGGCCCCACCCCACCCGGGAGCCGGGTGTGCCTCGTGCCTTGTGTCCATTGTCCGTACGCATTGAGTCTGTGCGCTGCCTTAGCAGCCATCCCAATGATAGTAAGATGGAGTGGTTCCACCTTCACAAGGACTCCAAGTGCCTTGGTAGGCGTCGTCCTATAGGCCCCTGTCGCCCCCCTTAACACCTGTATAGCCACAGTATAATCCGGGGACTTAGTCCCCATGTACTGCCAAATGCCCTGCGACATGTCCAGAGAGCCATCATGAATTTATCGCACTGGTCCGTGAGATGCTTCTCCCAGGTTAACTTTTTATCCAGAACAATGCCGAGATACTTAGCTGAGTCCTTTACCTGTAGGGCGACTCCAGAGAGTTTGGGCGCTCTGTAGGCATCTAACTTGTACTTGCGGGAGAAGATCACCATTTCGACTATATCCGGGTTAACCGAAAGTCCCGTCGAGCAGCACCATCTCTCCACTTTCGCTGCGCCAATTTCACTTCCTTTTATCAATATCAGGAAATCGTCCCCGTAGGCTTCAGCATAGCAGCCCCACCCATTCAGCGCTTCCAGTAGCCCATTTGCCACCAGGCACCAAATGTTGGGCGACACCACCCCACCCTGCGCGCTTCCCTTACTGACCTTGCCGGAGACCGTTACGGTTCCGAGACTCGAGATCACAGTCCTGCGTGTAAGCATGCCCTGAAGCCATTTTATTAATGGCCCGGGCATCCCATGTAGTCCTGCCTCGTTGACAACTGCTTCGATAGAGGTGCAGTTAAACGCTCCCTCTATGTCTAGAAATACTCTCACCATTACCTTCCCCCTTTCCAGCTGCTCCTCAATGCGCCAAACCGCCGAGTGTAAGTCAGTCTCTGTAGAGAATCCCACCCTGTACGCATAGAAGAGGAAGCACGGTTAGGATATCGTCTTGAATAAATCTATCCACCAATCTTTCTAGTGTCTTAAATACAAAGGAGTTAAGACTTATAGGTCTATAATCGTTGACGGTGGTGTGACTTGACTTCCCTGTCTTAGGAATAAATACAAACTTGGCCGTTTTCCATATTTCAGGTACATGAGCCAAAGCTACACTTGCTCTGAAGAGCTTTACTAAGGGGCCAACCAGTTCCTCCAGCCCCTCTTGAAGGAATGCCGGGTAGATTCCGTCGATGCCCGGCGCCTTGAAGGGTTGAAAGTTCCTTATGACCCACTTGACCTTTTCCGGTGTGACGACCTTTGCCGCCAGATCCCATGCCGCCCTCTGCTGCCTATTCCTACCCGAGCTCTCATCCCCCATCTCATGGGAGAGCCGAAAGCCCGGAAAGTTGGCTTCCAGAAGTAGTTTTAAGCACTCCTCTTCCGAGGTTGTGCATTCTCCTGTAGGCAGTCTGATTGCTTCAAGCCATACCTCAGGATTTTTCGCGAGTATCCTCCCCGCGACTAGCCAAGGTTCTTGTATTAGGCATATGCCTGTGTGCATCTTAGCCATGCGTCTGACCAGTGCGGCCGAGGCGCCTTTGCTATGATACAAGTTTATTTGTGTAAACACTATCTCGTCGCCAGCCATGGTGATTAGGACGGGACAGTCTTGCTCTGTTCGCGCTGCCCCCGGGGACCCTCATCAACCCTGACGGTAATCCGGCCCAGGCCCCAGTGCAGTTGAAAATTGCGCTGCCGGAGCAGCTTTACCGAGGTTTCGGATATGCTGAGCACCAGAAAAGTTCCACAGTCTGGCCCCTCCCTGCTTTCGGTACTCAGCACCCTCCACCTACTAATCAACAGGTCCGGATGCCTGTGACTCCGCCGGCTCAGAACCACTCCCGGCTCAAGCCTCTTTCCAGGCACGCGGAGAGTGGCCCTTCGAGGCTTCTTGAGCTCTGACATCCCAACCATGAGGAGCTTTGCGCCCTCCCAAGGTCTAGCCGGGGGATTGTCTCCTCTAGCCAGTCCCTCAAAAAGGTGTTGCTGGCTACCACGACGATGGACCCCATATTCACGAGTAGCTAGGGAAGTAAAGGTCCGCCACCACAGAGCCCCGCATGTGGCAGTAAGGCTAGATACTCGGAGATTTCGCCAGGTTTCCCCGAGGCATCGATTGCGACCGACTAGTATCCCAGCGGCCAACTAGTCCCCTCAGCACGATGGCTCACACCTTGGGATTAGGGGTTGGATGAAATACCCATTGCGCCTCCTCCCGAACGCAATGGGGGGCTGCCCTTAGCCTCCAGCCAGTCCAAAGGTCGCCCTCGGGAACCCCGAGGCCCGACCTCGGTCAGGGGAGAGGCCTGACAGCAGTGTCCGTTTTACGGGGATCCTGCCAGGGAGGCTACTCTTGAGCCCGAGAGGCGATATCCCGCATCAGCCCAATTTCGCCGCCACGCCAGGATGACCCGAGTTCAGGACGTCACGCTCCCATCACCGGAGCCGAAGCGACCACGAAGACTCACGGGACGAGCCCCCACACCAGGTCCTAAAAAGCGGACACTCGACAAGGTGGCAACCCCCGGTGGAGGGAGAGAGAGAGTATATATTTATTAAATGACTAAGGACACAAGGTCCCTATTAGCCAATAGCAAGATACATAGAATAGCGTAGTATATACATATTTCCATGAAGAGGGCAATAAATAAGTCCTGGCACGTGTATAAAAAGCAAAAAATAACAATAATAAAATCATTTAAAATAAATTAACAAAACACGAGAAAAAATAAATAAATAACATAAAATCAACGCAAGCGAATTGGACCAGTAAAAAGACGCTATTTACAATTTATATACGCTGTGTACAATTGTGTTTTGAAGCACGGTTGTTTAAAATTAGCACGGATTATGGTCGGCAGACGATTCCAGAGGTAGCAAGCCCCGATACGGAAAGAATTGCGCATATATTCGGTGGAAAAATGACCAATATGGAGGTCTAAAGGGGAACGTCTGCTTCCGCCTGGTCGATCCGTCGAAAAAAAATTGAGAGAGAGGCGCCCAAGTAATCAGGTGTCTTAGTGGAAAGCACCATCGCAAGTAAACAAAGCGCAATAAAGTCGCATCTAGTCTTAAACGGTAAAATTTCTAGATCAACGTAGTCCAGCGTAATAAGCTCAAAAATCTTTCTGCGCGTAACAAACCATATGGCCGCATTTTTGCACCTGCCTAATTTGAGCGACAACTCGTTAGATATACCTAAGAACAAACCAGCCCAGTAATCGAGGTAGGGAAAAATAAGACTCTTAATGAGAAGAAGTCTAACATCATACGTTAGATAACCCTGACACCTTCGGAGTCGGGAAAGCGCAGCGAATGTTTTCCTGGCGGTCCATGTGCAGAGAGCCCTCCAAGATAAAGTGCAGTCAAACATCACCCCCAACACCTTTAGCGATTCCTCAGTACATACAGCAATTCCGTCTAGTAGGATTGGAGGAAGGATGCTGCTGTTAATACGGCCGCTGCCCATGATAGCCCGGGGGCCTATCCACATTGCCTGCGTCTTACTCGCGTTAATAATCAGGCCATTATTGACTGCCCATGTTGACTTTGTAGATAATCTCATCTAAATCCGTGATCATGCCTTTAAGGAAAATTACGAAATCATCTGCATACAATTGATAGTCGCAATAAGTAAGCGTGTTCGGAAGGTCGTTGATGAACAGCGAGAATAATAACGGCCCAGGTAGGCTGCCCTGCGGTACATCTGAATTTCTACGCAATGGAGCAAAAACGTCGCCATTGGTGAAAACGATGATTTGCGAGCGGTCGGAAAGATAGGACGAGACCCACGAGCAAGCCGTGTCAGAAAAGAGCGTGGCAAACAAGATGCCGTGCTTCGATATGCTGGGTACCAGCGTTTGCTTAAAGAAGGTGACCTTGGCAATATCCGACACACACATGTAATCAATCGTACTGTGCGAATGATCGTTTGTATGGTGGGTAGGCGCGAACGGCACAGGCACCAAATGACAACTGACGAGAGAGTCAGCCAGGGTGCTCCTCGTGGATGACCAATCGATATTAAAGTCCCCCATGATGATGGTGAAATCTTAGGAGCCGTTACAGTTCACTAATGCATCCTCAATATCGGCCCAATACCCAGCCTTAGGCGGGCTGTAAATAACGCCGCAAAGAATCCTGGTTCCTGAAAAAGATAACTCCAGGAAAATAAATTCGGGCCTTTTCCGATAAATCTCTGGCTGCGCTGAACGACAAACCTCTTTGACCGTTATCGAGTTGTGGACGTAAATTACCCCCCCCCCCCCCCCCGGCCAAGGTCTATGCGATCGACTCTATGAATAGAGAACCCCTGGATTTCAGCCCTTACAGACGAGTCAGAAGGCTTAAGGAAAGATTCACTAATGCCTAGAACATGAATATCGCTTTCGCAAACCACAGCTTGCAGATCAAACAGGTGAGCGGTGGTAGACACGGCATTTAGAATGGGCGAAATTAATAAGCGGCGGAGCAGAAGACGGTAAACTAATCGCGGCCATAGTCGATTCTGCTGGATTTGCGCTCAATCCTGCTTCGGAGCATTGGACATTTAGATTTATCGAAGGCGGAGTGGTTAACAGACTGACGTCCCGCCGATGCGCAATTAAGATAACGCACCCTATCCTTCGACTTGCAATTTTCATGAGAATATTCTCCAGAGCATTGGCGACGGTGTACAGGGTCGACGTAAGTACTCGCTTTGTGCCCAAATTTCAGACATCTAAAACATTGCAGTACAGAGATGTGATCCGCAAACCGGCAAGACACCCACTTGATGTGAATCCTGGACAAATTTTGCATCGCTTTTCTACATTGCGGACTAACCTCGATAATGCAAGATCTAAATGTTTTCTCTCGCGCCGGGTACAAGGAGACCAGTTTGATGTCGTTAGCCCCTAACTCCGAAAGATTCAGCTCGATAATGCTTCGCAAAATCTCCTCTTCAGTATAGTCGACCGGGATGTCGTCAATAATTACACGAGGATTAAGTTTCTCGTCCTCCTTAACCTCAAGACCCGCCTTGGCCAGGGAAGGACAGTTACGAAGTGTTTCAACGTCAATATTATCTGCTTCTATTACTATAGTATTATTCTCAGTATAGTGGATGCGATTGGTTTTAGAGAGAGAGAGAGAGAGAGAGAGAGAGAGAGAGAGAGAGAGAGAGAGAGTAAGGCAGCTGTCAGTGGACTAGACCTGGGCCTGAGGCCTGTCGTTTGCTGCGCGAGTGCGGCTGGCGTGCAAGTATAGTTAGCCCTGCGTGGATACATTGTGCGCGGAAGGCACTACAGCCACCGCGTTGTAGGGAAGGGCTGGGCGATATACAGAGTGCAATAAACTGTTTATATTGTGAGTGATTTTTTTCCTCCCTTCCTAGCGTTTTTCCAAACGTGGCGATCACGCCAAATCCTACGGTTAAAAAAAATTCTAGTCATGCTAGGCGCTAGGTGTTGCGCACCTGTGTTGGGAGGCACAGCATCGCACTTCTATGTGACTTACAGTTAATATGTATAGTAGAACTCGCACCTACACACTGAGAACCACGCAGCTCACGACACAAACTTAAATTTAGACCAGGACGTTTACTTAGAGTAAAGATTAATTAAGTAAATATTAAGAGCTTAGCATTGGTAATAATAAGGATAGCTATGACACAAGTATATTGGAAATGTATGCGTTCTCATTAAATTTAATGACCTTCAATTACTATACTATACATTTTTTGTACAGTTTGCTAATGTATGGTTTATATTGAGGCCGATATTTTATTTCCGAGGTTGCCCAATAGTTTATCAGTTGGGGGGTATGACAATCATTTTAAGGTTAGCTGCAATCGCGTAAACATCCGTTCATATTTTCAAATGTTTAGAAAAAATAAAGTCCTATCTACATTTTCTTTGGTAGAACGATTCATGTTCACGTTCCGTTCAATGTTTATGTTAAAAAAGGTGATTTAAAAAAAAAATGTAATAAGGTAAAAGCACCAGTACCAGGACATTTTTGATATACCCCTTCGGAATAAATGTAAATTATGAGATTCAATCGCAAAATTGAAAAAAAGCATATTACTATCGTGTAGTCAGGGAAATTTCCTATCGAATAAAAAAAAAGTTTGCATTTTAAGCCTTTATTAATGCTGATAAATAATAATTTTTATAAAAGAGGCGATGACTGCAGTAGCGGGACACGATTTTCAAGTTGGCCGTAGTAGCGGGACAGGCACTTGTACCCATTACTGGGACAACTATTGAGTTATTATTCCTTACTTTTTTATATACAAACACATAAAAGCTTCATTTTTCGTTTTATTTGACGATACTAATCGATCTAAATACTTTTAGAGTTAATTTTCAATCGATAAATTGAAAATTCCAAAAAGTGGTAATCAGAGACGCGTAACCTCACTTTTTGAGGTTAGAATTACAAGCAAAATCAAGAAACTTTGAAATATATAAATTCTATTTTTTCCCAGGTACATTCGATTTGATATTATCAATTGTTATTAGAAATACTGTTTAATATACTTTAAAGTACGTTTTAGTTGCTGAATGTTATTAAAATTTGTGAACTTTTGCGTGTCCCAGTTCTGGTCCTGCTGTAAAATATTGCAGGTGTACTTGGACACTTAATTTTAGAAAAAATAATTATTTTTTTTCACTAAAAACAACGCGAATTATATTCATTAGTGTGTCATCTATCATTAAAAAGCATTATATTAGTTCGGTTAGATTGAAATATTTCTTTTATACGCAAAATTCGATCCTCCTGAATCAGTGAAATCTGCCTGATTCACTCACAATAAACCCGCGTATATAGTAGCGCGAGCTACTCGTGTGGATAGCGCAGCGAGACTAACTCTAGTCGCGGTTCTCCCGGCCGTCGGCACATCGTTGTCATATCTCGCCAACGCTGTGCGGCCAGGCGGCAACCGCGCTACCTATGCTCTCACTCTCTCTGTCTCTATCTTGCCTCGTTTCTCGTTCTCGCTCGTTTTGGCGCTCGTTGGCAGCTTGCTGAAACAATAATCTTATTACAATTAGTACATGATTAGCCGTTAGACATTTGACGTGCACTCGGCCGTCACAATGTATAACAAAAAATACTACTTGTGTTAAAACTTATAACTCGCTAACTAAAGTTCAGAATGTTTTGAGAAATTTATGATTTTATGAGGTTATGTTATGGTATTTAAAATATTGAGGTTTGAATTTTTTCATGAAAATTATATGATTTTATATTGTGACAGGTGCTCCTTATGTAAAATAATTAAAATTGAAAGTATTTTAAAAATTATTAATATACTGTATATTTTAACAATATTTCATTTATTTGAACTATAAATTTTGTTGGAGGAAGCTACTTGCCAAAGAATTGGCAGCGGTTTTTTTAGTTGTTAGCTCATATAAAATTCGATATTTTACATTGACAGTTTTTTTTTAACTAAAAAAATAATAGAATAAGTGCCTCTATAGGTTTTACCATTTTATTAATAAAACTAAAATCTGGTTGTGAACTCAAATTAATTATCTTCAATAATTTAAATTTAAAAAATTTTTTAATATTTGAAAATAAAAATATCGGAGTTTACATCCAGAGTTTTAGTGTATTAGTAATATTATTTTTTTACTTTTAAGAATTTTTTGGAAAGTAACAGGAGACCGTCTAAATTTCGTTCAGAGATAAGTTCAGAGATCTGTGCAGAAAATTCTGCAAAAATCTATGCGCATATCTCTGCACACTATTTTTGTAAGAGTTTGCATTAGCTACCGTGATAACACAAAATAATAGTAGAATGATACATATTTTTTAATAATTGAATCATTTCTTCTTTTAGAATAATCGCTATCTGATGACTCCGTGGATGATGGTTATGATGACAATAATTGTAGCTTTGTTTATATCTTTGTTTCTCGTTCAACAAGATTGTCCATTTATTGCCGTAATTGGAGGAAAAGCTAATGTTATCGATCGTAAGCTACGATTTGGTTTAAATTTATTATTTATCACTCACTACATAAGACAACTAACCAACTTTATTCTATTTATAGGCCTTCTAGTTTTAATAATTGCGTTGATATGCTTATATATGTGGTTAGTTGTATACAGTACATACCGATATTTTGAAATAAAAAAAGGAGTAATACATGAAGTACATACTGTAAATGACCAAAAGTATAAACACCCTGTAATTATGGATCAAAGCAGAAAACAGCAGCGTCAGAACATTTCTCTGTTTCAGCCTTACAATGTTTAAACATATTGTAACTTGCATCACAGATAACGTTTTTTATGATAAAAATTTATAAAGCCAACAAAATCATCAAGTTGAAATTGGGATTTATTTCTTTTAATGTTGTTCGCTCTTTATGCTATCGTGCTTTCTGTAGTCTTAAATGCGAAAATTATGTAAAATGAAAGACTGTAAGAAAAAGGAGAGAAAAAGAAACTTAAAGATTCGAATCTATTTTATCATTTGTCAAAGATCCGTTACTATTAAAGTATAATTTTGGTGCTTAAAATAAAAGTATTTTTAAATGAATTTAACTCTTGCACATCGCTAAATATTGTGGAATATTTTCACAAAATTTATAATAATAATAATAATCTAATATTATAATAATAATCTCTTCAACAATTTCATACAAGTAAGTAAGAATTAAGTAACAAATATATGGTTGCAACGAATCTCAAACGTTGCGCGATTTCGAATATAGGAATAGCGCGACTTTCGCATTTGTAAGTAAGCTCAGTTTAATGCAAACCAAGAATAACGAGCAGTTTGTCATAAATTTCGAGCTCATATTAAGTAAAATATTGATTATTTTATTGTAAAGAGATGTACTCAAGTAGGTTCCCTCCCTACACTATCATTAAAATAATGACTAACAGCCCCAACCAGCGATTTACTCTTGAATCATCGGACCGAAACTTCGAGCTCGAGCGTTCTTCAAGTACTTTATTTTTTGCTAAAAATTTTAGACGCGGCGGGCGACGATTAATTTGGGAAAGATCTACATTTCGCGATAAGCCAAACGCACACCGCAGTCTCAGGTTATAAGTACTTAGATCCGGCGCTGTTGCCTTCCCTTGTGCGTTCTCCGATCATATCGAGCTGTAACGGACCGCCCTTCGTCTATTAGCATAAGACCCGGGATCGTGTAATCTAGCTACGTTAAGAAAAGAAGTAAGCAACAAGGGATGAAGTGCAGCTCAAGCGTAAGGCGCATTCATTCAGAGTTACACAGCCGAGCAGTCCGGTTTGCGCGATTTATACACGTGAAGTTTTCTAGAAGCCAAATAAACTTTTTCAAGCGAAAGACGACATTTAATCATTTCCCCACACCTTTTCTTCACTCCAACAAGGTAAGAATTTTTATTATAATGTATTGATCATTTGGCATAATTGCCGACTTGCCAGAGCGCTAAATTCCGTAGTCCTAGGCCCCTAGGAAAAAACACTTTCGCCTCAGATATTTGTATTTTTATGCGTGTGTGTGTAACACACACTAATACATGTATATACCGTTGTTCCGTGCGACATCTAACACAATTAAGTTTTACAACGATATTCTACTATGAGATACTGGATGACTTCGCTTTTTTAGGCAGACTAAATGGGGCGTTATCGATGTACTGAGTATAAAAAGCATGGTACACAACAAGGGGTGAATTGGCTTTTTTAGACTCGGACGATGGTAGAGCACTCGTGTCCGTCTCGTCCGCTTGCGGCGCGCTCGACTCCCACTCGTGCTCAATCATCATCCTCGCTTGAAAAAGCCATCTTTCGCCCTTAGTTGTGTAATGTACTATTGTACTCTTAAAAGCCGAGCATTGCATCGCAAAACAAAAATAGTTTCACTTAATGTGTAATCGACGCATCTGTTTTAAGTTTAAAATCTTGGATGACAGTTTTACACACTACCCAAGAGGTACATTATATTAGAGTCATAATACTTCAGGCGCGTTGATTTTTGTTTTTCGTCTTTTTTTATTTTATTGTATAAATAAAAAAAGTGGAAAGTAGTAAAATCATTCAATTACAGTGATAACATAATAAAGATTATTTAAACTTATTCATCATCTTTTGGCAATTCCAAAAATAGTACATATTAATAATTTTTGAATCATAGTTCAAAAGTTATTCACAAGATTCAAAAGATTTTAATCAGTTTTTCGTGGTTTTCAATTTTAGAAGATAAGACTTTTCTAATAGCTTCTAAACTATAAATCAAAACCTATTGATGTGTACTCCTTTTGGAATTGCCAAAAGCTGATGAATAGTTGAAACAATTGTGAAATACGCAATTTCACAACCAATAAAATAATCGTGACATAGTTCGAATGTAGGCCAACGCCTTCCCGTAGGATGAGGGAAAGTGAACGCTAGTTTAGAGACAGGTAGCCCACGGGACAATAGGCCACAGGGGAAGAATGGAAGCCCCGTTTAGACTAATTAGGAAAAGAAAGGAAAATAGAGAGAGCTGACAAAACGGGTGACGAGTAAATAGAAATTGATAAATAACTATATAAATTTAAAATCACGCGCAGGTAAAAATTCTTTAATTTGTTCATTATAGTCTCTCGGATTACAATATTCTAATTCTTTAACTTTACCCCTCAATTTTACATAATTTTCATTATCTGCTTGTTGAGCACAAAAATATACACATTCAACATCTTCAGTTAAACAATATCAGCAAAAGAGTAGAAAAGGAGGAGAGTGCATGCGAAGACAGGATGAGAGATACTCGCATTTGCCCCGTGCATTGAAAATCGAGCTGCACGAGAAGAAAATGGCGATTATCGGCAAAGGAGAAGAGTACATGCAGAGACAGGAGGGAAGGCATTCGCGTTTACCCATACATCCAAAATTGAGCCGCACAAGAAGGAAAAGGCGACAATCAGCGAAAGAGGAGAGTCCATGCAGAGAGAGGAGGGGAGAACTCACACTTGCCCCGTGCATTGAAAATCAAGCCGCACGAGAAGAAGAAAGCCACTATCAACGCAAGTAGAGAACGCAGGTAGAAGATACATGCGCAAGCCTCCGTATACATGGTATACTCCGTATACAAACCTCCGTCACGTGCACAACAAAGGACTACACAGAAAAACTGGTCCACTATAGAGTACGGTGACATCGAGTCATCTTCAAACGTAGCGAACAAACACGGCTGTTACCACAAATCGAGGTGACAGGCAGTCACTTCATTCTATTATGACGTTCCTCGTATAATATAATGCACACGCATATAAAGCGCGTGCATTATATTATACACTGTACAAATATTACTACACGCGGTTATAAATTATTACACTTGTATACTTAACTATAAAAAGATAAATTAACAATTATTATTAGCTGGTAAATAAATATCTGTGCTTTTGCATATTTTCTTATGTTTTAATGAACTTGATGCTTTTTTAACTCGTATGAACGTTTTAATTTGTTACACAAGCCTATTTTAAACTTTCTTTTAAACTTTTTTTTGCAGTCTAATTCGTCATCCATTATAGAATCTATATCCTCTTCACTCATCTGATAGAAATTTTCATCATTGATTTTGTGAACTAAAATATGTAATTTAATGATAGAATATTTAAAAGTCCAAATATACCAAGTATGTTATGCTAAAATCTATGACGCTTAAAAATAAAGTTTATAGGTTATAATACTTACACTTAAATATATCAATAAGGAAATCAAAGCCCCAAGTTGTCAACTCTTCTACGAAATTCATTGTCGTCACAATAACTATAATATTTATATCTATAATGTTAATTATTACATTTTATGTAATAACGATCTCGCAAACCGCAAACACGCGAAGACTTTGAGGTGGCGTCTACACATAACTTGTTGACTGCTGTGCACGTAGTTCGTTGTGCCTTTCAGTCGTCGAAAAACACGTGCCAGTCACAACGAAAAGCAGTGCCAATCCCCACAAAATGTGGTGACATCTATGTCATCACGCACTAAGGAGACATTCGTAAGGAAATGAAGTGACTCCACCATAGAGTATGACGATCGATATTTTCGTCCTCATATTCTATAGTGGACCAGTTTTTCCGTGTACGAACAAAGGAAGGTCAAGATGCGTTGCACTTGACTACGAACCATCCAGAAGCCATTGGCAGCCTAGAAAAAAGAAGATGCTATGCATATCATAGGGGAGCATGCCAAATAAGGAGATATGTGACATACAAGCCCCCTCATTGGTCGAACGATCCTCTCCTAGTTACTCCTATGCGCTATTCCTGAAGCGGAGGCGAATGACGAAACCATTCCAGCAATCACCACAGAGGAATTACTGGCAGCATACAAAAAAATTATGTACGATGGCGTACTTAGGCTAGAGCTACCCGAAGGTGCAACAGTTGTAGGGTTTGCAGATGACATTGCAGTAGTGGTAGTAACAAAGCAAAAGGAAGAGGTGACGGAAATCGCTAACGAGGCAGTAAGTATAATCCACGATTGGTTAAAGCAGACTGGACTTGAGCTTGCTAGCCATAAAACGGAGGCTATTCTTATATCCAGTAAAAAGAAAATAGAGACAATAACGCTGTCAGTGGACGGACACGAAATAAACTCTAAGCCGACCATTACGTACCTGGGAATCACCATAGACGCTAGACTAACGTTTGAGCAGCATCTTAAAAGGGCGATCAATAAGGCAGCAAAAGTCGGTGCTGCACTATCGCGACTGATGCCAAATGTAGGTGGGCCAACGCAGGGCCGAAGGTTACTCCTAGCCAGTGTAACTACATCAATTATGTTATACGGTGCCCCAATATGGGCGGACACTATGTTGGTGAAGTCCTATGCACGAAAGCTGTCAACAGTTTATAGGAGAAGTGCATTGCGGGTCGCTTCTGCCTACCGAACAGTATCAGAAGATGCAGTATGCGTTATTTCAAGTATGCCGCCCATTGACCTCCTAGCAACAGAACGAAAGAATATATACGAAGAAAACCGGCGTGGTGACAATACTCTAAAGGAAGTTTGGAAATCCGCAAAGGAACAAACCCTAGCAGAGTGGCAAAGAAGATGGGACTCCAGTGGAAATGGGCGATGGACGCACCGCCTCTGACCCCAGAGTCAATGATGCTAGCGTCAAAAGATGGTTGGTGCGCCGTAAACAACTATGTAATGACTATTATCAAGAAGGTTAGAAATGACGAAGAGAATAGAAGGGAAGAACATGGCGAAACAGCTGAGTAAAACTGTTGCTAGACGAAGGCCACTATGTAATAGATACAAAACGCTCCTCGGACTGATGCAGAGGAACGTATGTCACAGAGTTAAGCTTTCACTCCCCTACCCGATGCAGAGGAATGTAGGAGCTAGGGTTGAGTACCTCTAAGTGCTGATATGACTGGGTAATTCTTAATTAACAAATTAGAGCCAAAAATAACTATTTTCTGACTGTAACTTTTGGAGATACAGGCTTATAAACAATGGTTTACAACTTTTGGTTCCAAGTATATTTAAGGCAGGCGAAGCGTATACCAGTAAAAAATCGCGAAAATTTCAATTATTTTGTGAAATAACACTATTTATTTATTCATACACACACGCACTGCCACCAACCAATGTTCTCTCTACAGACACTTGCCGTCGGCTACCATTTAGCAGTCGCGCAATATGAAGGTAGAGATATTGTCCCACCATCACCACCACCACCACCACTACCATCCATACAAGGCTGTTGTCTCTTGCTGCTACACTTTGGATCTAAGAAAATAAGAGAAACAAAATATTCGCGAGACACAGTTCTCATAGTCGTTCCGCGACGAGAGCACATTCGCAACTGACAATGCAGTGCATCCGCCTCACTCCGCGATGATTCATCGCTAGTGGTAGTGGTGGTGGTGGTGGCGGCGGTGTTAGCGGTAGCACGTGTATTTTTGGAAACACACACACACACACACATACTGCTCTCTTTCAGAGGTATGATGCTACGACGTTTTACTGGTGCTTCAAAAATTCAGAAACAATGCTCGAGTCGCAAGAGATTGTGACGGCAGGCCCAGCCCGGGGATAAGAAGACAGCAACAGATAACTTGCCTGGCGTAGGCAAGTTATCAACCGAGTGGCGCTAGTAGCCAAATGTAAATAGTCTACCTATGCGCGGGTAGATGGCGTACGCTCATGTAACACAGGAGAGAGGGAGCAACTCGGGTATATAAGGAGCCCCGGAGCCAGCAGCGAGCATTAATGATCTGGCTATCAACTGAGTAACGTGCGAATGGTAGTACTCGCTGCTTGCTCCGGTCTCCTCCATACCTAGTAGTCCATAAGCCCCAGGCTCTCGAAGAGTAAAAGAATAAATGAACAACTTTTTGCTAAATATAAATAATTTTGACCTTTTATTAGAACGTCCTCTCCCATCCCCCCATCAGTTGTGTCATCGGTGCAGGATGGTAGTACCCTGTTCTTAGGTGGCTCATCTGGTCGTAGATTCATGGTGAGATCGTAGTACCTCACACATCAGTCTAATAGCTGTGTGGTTTACCTAAGCGTGCGGGGCATGCGTAGTGGATAAACCCTACTCACCTCCTTCAACACGCGAGCAGCTCTCCTCTGGTGGGTCTCCCAGTTCAGAGCATAGGGAAAGCTTTTGTCCACTCAACAGATATTACCGGGTGGGTCAGAGTTCGTTATCGTTCCGCATATGCGCTTGTCTCCTGATTTATTAACCTCGGGTCACGAATTCCTCGCTTTCGCGCTCTAACCCTTCGCGGACCATTTCAAGATTTGTACGTGCATTAAAGTATGTACTATTCTACATGAAACATGAGTCTAAAATAAATTGTCTTCTATCAGCAGTATTAGCGAAAAAAGAGCAAGGGATTTTGCACTGCATCCCCACTGTTTACCCTGCACCGAGAAAGTATTTAAAGAGCTCCGGTCGATGGTCTTGCCAGTTTCCTTTGGATAGTCAAAACATCTTTTTTTACAGAATGATTCGAGCAAGCGTGACACATTTAGTAAAAGTTTTGCATGAAGCATTAAATATTGCAAAAGTTTTAGATTCGTACATTCGTACAATGTGTGGTGCAGTGTGAGCTTTAGATCTTCAGCAGCAATCGATAGATAATTTATGTAGGAAGCTGCGGTTCGTCCTACTACATTGTAGAATAACTACGGTCAATCGTATGTTCACCAATTATCTATTCCGTAATCCGGATGTTCTGTCGATTGCTCTGAAAAGCATACGCCAGCGTAACGATCATGAACATCCACTAGCGCGTATAATGTTTCGTCGCCTATGTAAGTGTGAGATATTAACGTATTTTTTTAATCATATTGATCTTTTCGATGAGTCTAGAGCTTCACTCAAGTTTTTTAGTAATTAACGAGATGATGAGAGATACCAAGGGTGATGAAATCATAATGACGTGTAATGAGCACGAGTTACTAACTCCCGAAACAAGCAATATTAATTATAAGTATTGAGTCAATTAAAATAAAAAAAATAACTTTTTATTGCTTAATTACACGTTTTGACTGTCTCAATACTTAGTTTCAGAGTCTAGTCAACGACAACAAGGACAGCATAATCATCAAGATGATATATCGAACGGTGAGTGGTGTAAATGCGATACAGATGATTTTTCTTTTTTTCTTAATTATTCAATTATGGCACATACACCCACTCTAGTTTTTTTAGAAGCTGTTCCATTGACGTTTGGCAACCAGCAACAGTAGCAGCTGTCAAACGAAAATAGATGTAAGTATTAAGCTTGTCAATATAGATTTTATTCTATTCTTTTTTACACTATTATGCAAAGCCTAATACTTAAGTTTCAAAGTCGTCAATAGAGAGAGGTTGCAAACGCAGAAGACGGGTCAGTAGTGGTAACAGTAGTGGCAGTGGTTCTAATAGTAGTACCAGTAATTCTAGTGGCAGTAGTAATTCCAGTACCATCAGTAGTAACGGTACAGACACAGCTGAAAAAGGTAAGACTAAAATAGTGTTTAAGTTTTTTGTTACATTCAATTAATTTTTCAAACTATCTTGATCAATTTATAGATGTTTCTTTACAGACCAGTAAAGGAGATGAGCGCTCTAGATTTGTAATTGAAAATGAATCGATACGATTTTATCGTTACTTTGGATACGAGGGTAGAGAGATTAGTGGATACATACCACAGCCACCAGTGAATGCAGACTTTTACGCCTGGTTGGAGGGCTGTGTACAAGAACTTTATCAAAATATTTGCGAGAGAGGTAGACCAACGGACTTTGTTGGTATCACGATTAATTCGGCACAGTTTAATCATGGTCCCATCTGGCTGTCATTTAGACTTATACAAAACTTCTAGCTTAAAGATCTTTGGAATCTATTAAAAAGCGCTGTGCAAAGTGTAAATAAATTAAATATTAATGAGAGATTATCTGTTAATTGCTTTGTTGTCGAAGGTATAGTCCATTGTGATGAACATATTGCGAACAAATTATACAAGATGACTGTCCTTCATACAGATGGCGTTATAAAAGGAGATGTCTATTGGCCGAGCATCTTGCTGAATAAGCGTGACACACCGTCATCTACCTGATTGGTCGTAATTTGTAACCACCAAGGTGGTTACGAACGTGGTAATTCGTTATTCCGACAGGTTATGTCGGAATAAAGCAAGGCGCACGTAAAACTCGACAACGCCATTTTGAATCTGACGCGTGCTATACTTTAGTACGTAAGCACAAGAACGGAGGGAGAGTTGCTGTCAATGCGTTCACACTCAGTAGCAAACACGATACAAATTGGATAATGTCTGCACAACATCGACACACACGATAAAGCGAGAGCTGAAAAGAAGCCGTGTGCAGATGGCAGGTCAAATGATCACTCTACACGTACGCGGCAATTTCAAATCGCCAACGCGCGCTAATACTACCAGTGCGAGTCTGCCTGCGTGCTGCGCTGCTTGCAGACACCGCGTAGGTGGGGCTGCTGAAGTATAAGCGCACTCAGCAATAAATTAATTAAACAAAGATCAGTTCATAATGCGATATAATACGCGTGAACGGAAAACTTATACGCCTAGTGTAAGTCTGCCTGCGTGCTGCGCTGTTTACAGACACCGCGTAGGTGGGGCTGCTGGCGCGTAAGTAAACTCTGCGGTAAATTAATTAAGCAATTATTTAAAAAAAAAATGACTTCAGTTTGCAAACGTGTAAATAGGACAAAGAAAAGACAATCAAAGAGTAATTATTGATTGCGAAATGTTTTAACAGATTCAAGCTCAAGCTCGGACTGGGAAGAGATACGAGAAAAGATCCCGGATAAGTTTAAACTGCACTACGAACGGCCCGACGAAGAACTCTGGCTCACGCTCTACAGCGGAAATATATTGATAATCACCAACAGAGATAAAAGACTCCTACTAGGTAATGAAATCATGTCTGTGCATAGTATATGTATAAATGAATGTATGAAAAGTTTAACGGGCTCGTAGCCAACGTAACGTACGACACGGAGTCTATGCGGATCTGTGAGAGGTTTAACACGAAAACATGTAATTGACTTAGTACGTGCGCACGTACAGACACTTAGTCAGTGTCTCATGCTCAATAAAAACTAGACCCTCACACAAATCTGCCAAACTTGGTTTCGTGCTCAGTGGGTCTCGGACGGCAGGAGCCGTGCATTAGCACACATTCTGCAATAAGAGACTAGGTTGGTTGGAGAGCTTTTCTCTTAGAAAGTGCCTTGACTAACTGCAAGGTAGCCCGGTGCTTGTGCATAAAGCATTAAGAGCCTTGTACGGGTATCCTCACAACCGCAAACTAACGCCCGCGTGTATTTTTTACAGCTAAAAAACAAGTGGCAGAATTGAGAGGACCCATAAGCCACTGTAGCGACGTACAGAGAGAGAGAGAGAGAGAGAGAGAGAGAGAGCAGGAGCCACTACGTCTATGCCCACGAGTATGCCTTACGTTCACGTCCACGAGTACACCTTACGTCCATGTCTATGTCCACGAATACGTACTACGTTCATCTCCACGGGTACCCCTTACGTCCATGTCCATGTCCACGAATACGCACTATGTATATGTCCAAGCATACGTGCTACGTTCATCTACACGAGTACGTCTTATGTCCATCCCACGTATATGTCTTACGTTCATGTCCACAAATACGTTTTACGTCCATGTCCACGAGTACGCTTTAAGTTCAGGACAAAGGAAAAACGAACGATAATTTAAATCATTAAAAGAATCTGAACAAGCTAACGAGATCAGTCAACAACTTGAAGTTAAAGGATCAGGGCATAATCACAAGTAAAAGCTGGTCTTAAAGTTAAATTTTCTTACTAAACCTGCTATGGTCACTACCAACTTAGTCAATCCTAAGGTGATAAGTGACGTACGTACTAAGGAACCGTATTATCTTCTGCCGAAAAGACAAGATCTACATGCGACGATTAGTGACCATTTTCTATTTCTGGTGACAGAAAATAGAAATGCAGCAAGGTCAGGTTTCAGGGCTTTAATCAGTACGAATAAAACGTTGAGTTATCATGGAAAATGCTGTACGAACCGCTACAAAGGCATGTCTCCATGGAAAGATTGAAGGAAGCTGCAGAACGCCTCGGGACCGGATTTGACGATCCGAGACTGCCGGTATGGACCTCAAAAAAATAAACGATTGTTCGGAGTAAGGTAGTATAAGGATAAAGAATAATTGTTCGAGTTCTGTCTGAGATTTGAAAATCTAGTCAGAAAATACGAGAACGATGAAAGATTCTCCAAGCTAACAGAAGTAGAGAAGAAAAGCCTGCTACAAAGCAGTAATGCAAGTTTTTCCAGAGATAGTCACGGCAGAAAATCTAGCCGTTTATAGTACGGGTAATTATTTATAGAGGAGATAGGAGATTACTTATATAAACAACTAAAATACTTAACTTTTCAGATTGACAACGAATAACAGAAAATTCCAGAGAAGCCAGCGTTATTTGGAGAGATGCTTCAAAAGCAAGGACAGGCAGCACAAGCGACACGAGTGATGTGGCAGTCAGAGCCATGTGACCGCAGATTGTCCATCCCAGGATATGAAATGTTTCAACTGCAACAACTTCGACTATATATCAGCTGACTACACCACACCGAGAAAAGGGCATGAGTCTTCATGCAAAAGAACACTCGAAACAAAAACAGAGGAAGAACGAGAGCCAGTCGCCTCATCGTTTCAGGCAATCGCCCTACAAGTCGCTAACTGGACGATCAGCTTTCCGATCGCCAACGCCAAAAAAAAGGTACTGCAAAATCAGATCCTATAAGCATACAAGTGAGTTTAAGTGAGAGCAATAACGCGATAGAAAAGTTCGTTATTGATACAGGCTCTACTAAGCATATGATCAGCTCTAAACTCACTCCAACGCAATTGAATGAAAAGACAAACCGCGTAATGGGACGTGCTAATTAATATAAAAAGTTTAAAATAAACAGATATAAAATCAACTAATCAAGGTCGAGTCAAGTTTGAATTGTCAAAAGTCAAAGTAATAAATCTAGATAAAGTAATATACGCGAAGAATTTAAGTAAAAATCCTTCTGCCACTCAAACGCTTTACAGATCAAGGCCTACGTATGTATCTGGACAACAAAACAATAAATGTCTATGAACCAAACACGAAAGAAAAGATCTTAAAGGAAAATTTGAAAATCCGTTTTGTATGATTGATCTAAAATTAAAAACAGATGAAAGCCAAACGATACACACAAACGCAATGGTATCTCATTAAAGCGACAAAGAACTATTAAGAAAAAGGTAACATTCTACATGAAGTTCCTTGGTGAGCCTGAAGAGTTTCTAGGAATCACCATAACCAGGAATAGAAACGTAAGAACCACAAAACTGGACCAAATTAGGTTTATAAACAAGATGCAAACGAAATTTGGATACGCACAAGCCAAAGGCCGATTAACTCCTATGGTAACCAACCAAGTGCTCAATAAGCAAAGGAAGCAACGAGAGAACGAACTGACGAACGAGAAAGTTGTAAACCAGCGTGAATACAGAGAAGTGGTTGGCTCTCTGATGTATCTGGTATCAGGTACAAGGCCGGACTCGGCCTATGCAGTCAATCTCCTAAGCAGACATCAGCAAAATCCAACCGAGAACGAATAGAAAATGGTTACCAGGATATTCAAGTATATTGCCTACTCTGCAACTTGGCAACTAACGTACAAAGGCCTGAATGAGGGAATAGAAGTTTTCTGAGACGTAAGCTTTGCGGATTGCAAGAACTCACTCACTACCAGCGGCCACGTAGTCACGTTATACGGAGACACCATAGAGTGGAGAACGCACAAACAAGTCTACGTAGCTCTGTCTACGTGCCAAGCCGAATACGTAGCCATGAGTGATGCTTGTAGGGAATCCAGTAGCTTGCGCAAAGATGGATGGAAGTAATAAACTACGGCATATGCCAGGAGTGTGTGAGGACTATGTCAAACAACGCGCCCAAGTAGGATATATAACAATAGAATGGATCAAATCAAAGAATCAAAAAGCAAATATTTTAACTAAGCCTTTGGTCTCTGATAGGCATATTAGATTGGCCAAATTGTTACTAGGTAATTAATATAATTTTCATGTTATAGAGCAACTTCACTAAGATGACCACGAGCATAGGCGCAATAGAAGACAGCTAAGTAGCGGATCAGGAAAAAGACTTGACGATGTCAAGTGTAATCGGGAGAAAGTGTTGGAATATAGGCGCTAACACCCAACATACGTCCCATACCGACCGCTCACAGCGCTGATGACGTCGAGTCGACTCAGTCACGTGATCTGCTGCTCAGCTCGGCGGCGCGCGCGGGCTACCGCCTCACTGTTAGCCAGCTCTCCGAGCAAGCAACATCTTCCGTACCATGCCACGTTTTTCATACCCACGCTCTGTCATGTTCAATTAATAAAGCCACGTTTATTTCGTTTATTCTATTCGAGTGTGTTCATTTCGTGTCTTATCCTGTTCCTCAGTATACCACGCATAGGGAATATTCTTCATTGCGACATTATTACTAACGCTCAAATAATATAATAATAATATTATTGTATATTATAATAGATGGGTTAAGAAGGCCTCAACAAGATTGCTAGCGGAGGCTACCTTCTTGCGAAGAAAATATCCGAGCTGGAGATTGCCCGTCATCATATGGTGATATCACTGAAAGAGGTCAAGATACGTTTAGGCTCGAAGATTGTCGCAGTCCTTGACGAAGAATTCTAAATTTTTCTCCCTTCTCGGGTATCTTTTGCACTGATCAAGGATTCTAAACTGTTTAACGGCTTAAGTGCTCAAGCTAATAAACTACAACTTTTCTTAAATTATAAGGGCAATAATGGCATTAAGTTCACCACAGTTTAAAAATTTTTCTGAAGAAAATAAATTAATATGAAAAAGCGAGTACGTTTTCAAGAGAAATCGGTAACTCATTTAATGTGTACGTGGTTATATGCCTATAAAAATGTACGTCGGGGAGAGTGGGAGCAAATAGCCCGTGATCGGGAACGTTTCCAAATGAGGATTGAGAGAGCTGATAAAATTATTACGGTTGTAGTTTTGAAAAAACTCGATAAATCGGTTGTAAAAGATAATATTGTTCACAGTGGTGGTTTTTCTCAATAAAAGTATGTTTCTTTTCAATGCGTCTATTAAACATTTCTTAACCTTATACCAAACCTAATCATCATGCAGGTGGACGCAAAAACATATATTTTTTACAATAAGTACTTATTTCACCAGCTATAATCATAGATGGCGCTGAAAACAGTCAAATTGCATTTATGAAGGAAGTGGGAAAAGGAATGAGTAGTCGAGTCCTTAAATATAAAATGCAGCAATTTCGCGGTTAAACTAAATATAAAACAGTAACTTGCTTAGGCATAAAAACCCTCACAGAACAGAGGGAAAAGCCTGAGCAAGCTAGTGAAATAGAAATTATTTATTTATCAAGTAAATTAATGGATGTATATAAGCATAAAATACAAAAGTCAAAACTTATTATCTAATTTAACTTACGCAGTGGATGATCGATCCTTATATTTACAGAGCGCTCGCTTACCTAATATTTCGGGGATCAGCCCATAGAATAACGCAAATATCGGTGCGCTGTACGTGACGGACCACCCTCTCTTCTGGGTAGGTTGTCGGTCGAGAAAATGGAGATATCCCGGAATGGCAACGCCCAGCACATCACATGACCCCGACGTCTCGGGAACGGGTCCAGCCCTCACTCCGTGAACGACTTGAGACGACTCGTCGAGTCGTCGCGACCGGGACCTATAGCGAAAATTCGCTATGCGGTGACAGCACGCTTGTGTCTCGCCCACACGGAATTGCAGGCACTTTATTTACACGATTTATATAAATAAGGGAGGAATCACACGCGAGTGATTCACTAACAAATATAATTCAAATTACAGCGATTACTACAGGCATTATAAAAAAGCTACACGTGAATAGAGGCTAGGCTTCGGATCACACTGCTCTCGATCGATGCCGAAACGAATCTGACGCTCTCGCGCGCGCTAATCGATCTCAGACCGCAGAAGGGCTTACGCATGCACTCTTTCTTTTCTTCGCGCGCCATAATTAACGCGTCATCAAGAGGCGCGAGAATCAAACTGTGCTAGGTGATGCATATATTATCCGGAGACCTATAATACGCGAACAGGCGCTATGCTACTTTGAAAGTGATTGGTTGATTATTCCACCGTCGCTAATCTGATTGGTTGTACTTATGCAAGTATTAGTATAATCGCACGAGGTTCCATGTAAAGGGTAAAGTAAGGCAACGGACACGTGATTGTATTAGTAGCTATTATGGATACACGATGGAAACATCCGTTAACTCTATGCTGTGTGGTCCAACAGGATGTGGTATAACGATGTTTGTAAAAAAGTTCTTAAAGGATCTCAAGCGTATGTGTGATACCCTAATCGAGCGCATCATTATCTACTATGCAGAGTGGCAGGCAGGTTATAAGGATCTTCAAGGCAAGAACGTGCAATTTCGTGAGGGCCTTCCCCAGACTAGTGACTACGCTAATGATTCTCGTCCTAAACTTGTAATCATTGATGACTTGATGCGTCATCAATGATTACAATTAATCATCGTCCAATGGTGGTATAGTCGACATTTTCTCAAAGGCATCCCATCATCACTCGCTCTCGGTGATATTCATCACAGATGTCGCTTACTACTACTACTACTACTGTAAACATATATAATATGAGAGAAGCGGTCCTCCTCTCACAGTCATCTTTTATCCGTTTGCTTACGTTCACCCCCTATATTATACACTCCATCAAACATGGATGTGGTCATTGACATCTAGTTCTTCAAAGGTCCCTACTATCGAAATATACCGAAAGAGGTTGCTGTAGTGTCTGTTAACGGTGGATTCAGCGGTCATTGGATAGTGAAACCTGCAATACCTCTTCGTTATCTGAGTAAAGATGTACGAAATCAGAACAATTGGCTGACCCAATTTCATCACGGAATCGACTACTCAGAGGGTGAGGTATCACTGAAGACGGCTCAAAAAATATTAAGCGCAATTTTAGAAAGAGTGCGAAGAATATATGTTAAAGGTAATGATAAATGGATAGCGTTGTGCAAAATCATAACTAATCGGAATATTTTTAATATCGAGTGCCGTAAAGATTGTTCACCTTTTGATAAATTATCGTCCGATACGTACTGCATGCATCACGCTGTGAAAACGTACCACATGAATTATCGTTGTGCTTTAAATAATGCTTACAAGCTGAAATCCTGTCTATCGACGTGTCAAAATTCGAACACTGTTATTAACGAAATTTGTAATGTACAGTCGTCAAATACTCAAAAATCTATCGAAAATCCTGTCGCACACCGTCGGTGTTTTTCCAGCCGATCAGATACCGAAGATGTGGACAAAACCGACAGCGTTCATTCTTAATACGGATGATCATACGAAATCAGGTATGCATTAGGTCGCTGTATATGCTGACGAATCTTGCAACGCTTTTTATTTTATTAGTTTTGGTCTAGCCCCATATATACCCGATCATATAAATCGATTGCGAAAAAATTGTAAACAATTTCGTTGGAATAACATTCGACTGCAGAACATTCCGACGTGTGCGGTCAATATTGTATCATGTTTTTGTGACGAGACACGAGTCTCGCACATATAAATACACATGAAGACGGCCGTAATAATCATAACATGCGCAGCGAGCGAATACACACGACGCGAAATGGGCGCGAGCGCGCAACATTCACAAGGCGAGTCCGCACGAGCGCGGAGCGCGACAACCGACGAACAGCTTAGCAACGACGCGCCAGGTGGCGCGAGCGGCGTACGCGCTCATACGTATCCGCACCGCGCGCCTTTATAAGACGGACAGCGCAACACGGTAGGGAAGTTCTACTCGAGCTCCAGTCCAGGTAGTATCGTGCGCACACGTTACTACAGGGAACAGCGAGAGATAGATCTGTGCCGACGAAGTCGTCTCGTTAGCACACGTGACGATTTGGTAGACGAACTGAAACCCGTATCTCCGAACCCCGAAACTCCGAATTGCCGTCGTGAGCACACGAGGCAACCCGGAACACCCGAGCGACATCGAGCCTCGACTACGTGA
Source organism: Nasonia vitripennis (assembly GCF_009193385.2). Classification (NCBI taxonomy): domain Eukaryota; kingdom Metazoa; phylum Arthropoda; class Insecta; order Hymenoptera; family Pteromalidae; genus Nasonia; species Nasonia vitripennis. The sequence continues at coordinate 447,784 of NW_022279629.1, read as the reverse complement.
GCACACGTGACGATACCCGGTGCCACCGTAAAAATCCTAACCAACAAAGCCAGCCTTACGCCGGCATCTCACGACTCGCTTTATCTCTGTGCGCAGACAGGATACAGAGAGAAACGAAACGAGCGACGAAGACTTGTGAAACCGTGCGCACACGACTTCATAAATCCGAGGGATAACCTCAAAACCCCGTTACACTATCCTGGCCGCTACTGTGCGCATACAGGGCGGTCGAGATTGTTGTTACGTAAGTCACCCGGATCGGTGTAGCCGTGCGCACACGACTCCACCGTACCGAATGAAATCCTAACCTTCAAACCCATCACCGATCCGCCATACCGTCACCGTACCGAAACACCGTAGCCGTAACCACCGAATCATTGTTATAGCGAAGTCGCGTAGATATTTTCATAAATTGTTAACAGCGCTAGTTTAAACAATTCCATTTGTAAAGGCGAAATATTCTTAACCAAGCGCATAATTGATTTCTGTTTCAGACGGGATTTAACAACTGATTCCCAATTACTATTATCTACTTAAGGAAATATATTTTGTTAACATTAAAAACATAAGAACAGACTCTTTTATTGCCCCTTTCCCCAATCCAGATCCTGGAACCGACTGACTGTCCAACATCCTCGGGAAAGTTGAACCGTTACATTTTTCTCGAGAATTTCACTGACAATATGCAAAAAAACGATGATGTAGTCAAACGGTATGTAGGCTGTAAGCAGAGAAAAAGCGTCGACGAGAATTTCATGGGAAGCGGTGGCTGCATTGTCAGGTGCTTACAAAGCTGCAATTCTAAGATGTCATTATTATAGTGTAAAATTACTGTGAGACAAAGCGTTTTTATTTTCATTCTCCGGATGTTTGTGAATCAGCGTTCATTTAGCTGACACCCGATAAGTGTCATACACCTGGTGTGGCTTCCTCCACCACAATCATAAATTAGACGCTTCGTCCTTAGCTTCGCCCCCGAGACTAGCTTCCTATTTGCGTGCCTGTTTTTATTTTCTTTTCTTTACTATTTTCTGTTCCCGAGAAGGCATCGGTATTTGCCGCTGGGGCGGACCCCGCAGCCGCCCGGTGACTCTCCTGGCAACTTATACCGGTATTTACCGTCTTGACGACAGTCGCCCGGTCTTCCAAAATACCGTCCGTTAGGACTTGGCTTCAGCTGGGGAGCTCCTGTGTTGCTAGCACTTTTGCAACTGTTTCTTGTGTCTTGCTAAAAGAATTTTACAATAAAGATCTCGACAAACTAATGAAAAGTTGTAAAATTAATTTATACTTCACCTTTAGTAATCTTGAAGCATCAATTTTTGAACGTTTTACTCGCACTCTAAAAGGCATGGTGTGAAAGTAATTTAGTCTGCGTGGCAGCTACAAATGGTTGGATATTTTACAAGATTTAACTTTGCAGTATAATAATAGTCGATATCGGACAATAGGAATGAAGCCTGCAGCGAATAAAAGCAAAATTAATCATATTCTTAATCGAATTAAGAAAAAGCCAAATAGCCTGAATTTGTTTAATTGAGCTAAATTTAAAATCGGAGATAAAGTAGGTGTAAGCCGAATCAAGGTGGTTTTCGAAAAGGGCTATACACCCAATTGATCAACTGAAGTCTTTAGAATAACGTGAATTTCACCTACGAAGCCCTATACTTATCATCTACTGGATTATCAAGACAAACCAATAGCGGGGGGATTCTACGAGGAAGAACTTCTTAAGACTAAATATTCAGATGTCTATTTGATTGAGAAACTTTAAAAAAAGTGGTGATAGAGTTTATATAAAATTGTTAGGTTTTAAAAATACTCACAACAGTTGGATGAATGAAAATGATATGTAAAAACTTTATTTTACATTTGTTTTACATTTGCTTCAATTTTTCGCCACACCAAGCTTCATGATGCACCAATTTCCATATATACGTCAAGTGTATGGTTAGCTCTTTCTTGAATCGTACACACTTCTCTTTGCTGGAATCAGACGTTTCTGAATTGAATTTTGCGTGAAAAATGTGCGTATGTGTATAATTCGAACTTACCCATTTTGTGATATTTTGTAGTGTCCCCAGGTAAGCATATTGGTAGTATTGTCTTGAAGAAATCTTTCATCGTCGTAAGGACTGAGAGCAATCTTCCTCTATCTATTGGTATCCACCTTGTGAAGTTTTGATCGTATAGCGTACTGTTCTCGACTCTAAATGCATGAATATCGTAGACAGTCCAAGTAGTCATTAAGTTCAATGGTTTTCTTTACAACTGAAGCTTTGATACCCTTGATTTTTTCATACTATCTCAATTATTAATACGGGTACTGTACATTTTGCTTCTCAATCCAACAAATTCTGTAAAAATTTGACTATTACATTCATCTTTTATAAATCCCACTACTTTTTTATTAACACGTGGCATATTAAATACATTGTCTGCAGGATAATCTAAAGTATCAAATTTATGAATATTCTTCTTCATTCCTATCTTCATAAAAATCATTACATTTAACAGCATATATAAAACTATCAGTATCTGTGTACAATAATTCACAATTATCATTGTACATTTGTCGTACTTAATTATAATAAAAATCATACATCAGTGTCTTGGAGAGATCTAAAACTGTAAGACCAACATATATTGGTTTATTCAAAAGTATATCAGTCTTATTTAAGTGTATTGCAGCTATATTTTCATTAAATATGGAACTACTATGAAAATTGAAATTTGAAATTTCTGCCTCTATACTATATCTTCCGTCATATTTTCTCACTACTTTGACTGTAACTCGTTTTCTAATATTTTTCATGGTCTTGCCAAATACTGCATTATTCATTAATTTGAAAAAGTTATTTTCAAATTCATTTTTAAATGAAAGATTTGAGCCATGGAGACTGCTTAAATTTTAAAATTTTATGTATTTTAACGAGTCGAGGACCGTTTGAAAGAGTTTGTTGCAGAGCAATATAATGAATAAGGTAATTTCTTTTAGGTTAAAATGTAGCTAAAAGTTTTTCCTGCTTAGATCCAGGAGGTTTTGCATGTTTTGGATAAAATGGCAAATAATTATGATCATCGTGTATTTCACTAGGATAATCTAACTCGACTTCTAAAATATATCCATGAGATGTGATGGAAAACAAATCAAAATTTTCAAGCCACTGAAATTCGTCATACAGAAGACATTGTGAAGGTTGTTCGAATATTAGTTTAATATGCGAAGAGAGAGCGAGAAGGTTCGAGAAGCTTGTCACCTTAAGTTCAAATTCGACGGTTTTCGCTAGCCCGCATGGCACCAATGAGGTTGCCATGGCAACGCGCGCTCGCTCGCTCCTACTCTGTCTCTCTCCGCCTGTTTCGCGAGCGGTCTTCTGCCGCTTTGACTCGCCTCACAGTATCAACCGTTAAACAATTTCGTTTGTTAACGCGTAGGTGCTCTAACACTCTTCTAATACTCTTCAATTTTCCATAGTCAATACATTTGTAATCACACTCTTTTCTTTTCAATAAACATCAATAGTTTGACGGTATACATAGTATACCTTTTCATCTCAAGTTTAAAAAGCGTGTTATTATTTTCACATTAATTGTTTTGATCCACAAATCTCTATCAAAGTTGAGAGACTATAAATAAAGGTTGAAATCCATATAAATTATTTGCATCTAAATAAATCAACTATTCATTTTCTTTATATTTATTATACTTTTCAATCGTGTACTTATGATTAGCTGCTGCATACCAATTAGAGCACTGACTCAAACCACCTCAAATTTCTCGCTCTATAAAAAGTACCAAGTCAATGTCTCTAAGAAGTTTTAATTGTTTAATTGTATGTTTTAGGTTAAGCTGTTTAGTTTAAGCATGGAGTAGTGCAATAATGAGCAGGATCGAGATAATAAACATTCATGCTCTGATTTCGAAAATTTTCAATACCGTCTGCTAACAGCAAAACATAAGTTTTCATATAAAAATCTGAGTACTCGCCAAGTGTTCGAATATTAAATGTACTTCATACATATTGTGCATGCTCATAATCTCGATCTTCGTACGCGACTTTTAAAATGCACATGGCAGTTGCCTGTAATTCTTTTATTGTCCAAATAGACTATAATTTAAAAAATTCAATCTTTCAATTTGTATACATGGCTAAGCGGAATTTAAATATTCTATTGTATAATATTGAAATAATAACTTTAAAATTACTTCCAATACCATACTGACATACAAAACGAAAATTGCCATCTTCAGCTTCGCAAACTTCCATGTTGAAGTAAAATAATAGATTTTTTAAAAGAAAATAATTTATATATAAAGAAATTCTTATGTAACGAAAAAAGAAAGATTTTATTTTTTGCAGAAGATATCTGAATTGCTATAAAACTCAGGATTTGTAAAAACATAAACTGTCAGTTTTAGATTTAAAAACAATGAACTTGTTATTGAGTCTAGATTGGAATTTTATTCGGCCGCTTAAAAGATCATGATTCGAATGAAAAAAATGAATTATTTTTAATTAAGGGAGAAACAGTTTATAGTTTATTTTTATTTTATTTTGTAATAGATTTTTGTTTTTGCCATATTTTAAATCCTCCTGAAATGTCAGACAAAAAATTCAATGCACAAGACCAGCTGAAATTTGCTAATGTCCGGGCTTTCTGAGAATAACGATGATGAAAGAGATGCTACTACTACTAAACTTTAAACTTGATCTACAAAAATTGATTGGTAAATTTATTTTTTAGCATTTTGTTCAATAACGTTGACAATTTTTTTTTAATTTTTGGGTTGTAACAATTATATTTTGGGTACAGTATTTCATTAAGGTTGCACAGAATTTTCATACTCCAACGAGAAGAAGTATATAGTTTTGTGCAATACGTGTAAGAAGTGCACTACGTTGCTATGAAATACACTTTGGTGTTAATAGCTGTTGGTCTGGGTCAGGTGAAAGGTAATATTTACATCAACGACTAGGTCAGCTTCAAATAGGGGTATTACAAGTACCTTTACTGTAGGTTGAAACTCTAAAGCAAATAGTTTACTTCGATCTTAAACCAAAAACTTGTTGGATACAGTTTAGAGAGCTGGATATAATTCGTTAACATTATTAATTTGCTATAGGATATCAAGCCAAGGTAGTCCTAGATTCCAAACTATTTTGACACGTTTTCTTTAATTTAATTTTATTGTAATATAAAACAATTGTATTTTAGGTACAAAATCGACGCGTTGTATCGTAACGCGTGAGTTTCAGGAGTCATCAAGATAGAGAGCGTGGGCAACGACCTGGAGGAGGTGATGGCCCACCTGGGCGAGTTTAACAAGTTTCAGGCCTGGCAGTTTTCGCTGCACATAATCGGCGCACTGACAGCGGGTTTGCATATGATGACCCTGATAACGGTGGCGGCAGTACCGGAAGCTTAGTGCGAGATCACGGCCGGGAAGTTCGCGCGCTACGGTAACGGCAAGTCCTGAACAAGTGCCAATTCGTCAAACTGAGCAACCAAATCCGGGCCTGCAGCACCTGGAGCCACGATACTACCTACTTCCAGTCGTCCTGGGCCATCGAGTGAAACTTCGTCTGCTCACAGCGCTGGATGGGAACGCTGGCCCAGTCGGCCTACATATTCGGCGTGTTTGTGGGCGCTGTGACCCCCGGTAGTATGGTGGATAAGTACGGGCACGAGATCATCTTCTACGCATTCTCGGTGGCCCGGCCCGTCTTAGGCGTGTCCGTAGCCCTGGTCCTCGAGTACTACACCTTTCTTGTGGTGACGTTTCTCTACGAGATCTTTGGCTCGGCTGGGGCCTACATCACTGGCTTCGCTATTACGATGAAACTCGTCAGCGCATCTAAGCTCACCGTCTGTGGACTTATGTTCGAGCTGCGGCCTTCGCAGTGGGCTTCATGCTCGTGGCCGCCTAAGGCGCTGTGGCCAAAGACTGGATATAGCAGATTATCTGCGAACTGCACTGATGGTTTATGGGCGAGTCAAGGTGGCTCTGAGCTCAGGATCACATCAGCGAGGCCCTCGATATTGTGTTGAAGGCCTTCCGAATTTATACATCCGTACAGCTCAACGTCTAGAGGTACAACTTTAAGGGCAAGGTCAATGAGATCAACAACAAGAACGGCGAGCGCAGTGCGCTCGACCTGCTCAAGACACCGAACTTTTGGGCCAAGATGACGCAGTTCGATCGTCTACTACGGCATCTCGCTCAACACGAGCAATCTCGTTGTCAACCTCTTTCTCAGGAGCATAATTTGAATGATTTTGTACAAGTAATACTGAATTTTAAAAATAGTTGTGTTATTATCAAGGGTATCACGCGTAGCTTTTTAGTAACACTAATTTATTTTTATGGTGGTTTCCAGCATGTATTTCGAACTGGATATATGTGTGTCAGCAGCATAGCAAACCCATAATACAACATCAGTGTTTACTGCCAAGTCTCTCTGTCGACGTTAAGAAGCCGCATCGCTATAGGCCCTGTACCGTATATAAGCCATCCGTGAGATCAGACCAGAGTTCACGGATACCAGAAGTCTATGGATATTCTGATTAGGAAGATGCACTTCCAGCGTCTGATTCGTGAAATAGCGCAGGATTTCAAGATCGACCAGTGTATCCATAGCGCAGCCATTGGCGCTGAGTAGGAAGCCTCTGAGGCTTACCTGGTCACTTTTTGTGAAGATATGAACTTGTACGCTATCCACGTCAAGCAAGTCACCATTATGCCCAAGGACGAATTCGCGGAGAGCACGTTTAAGTTGATCGCGACGATGATAAGTTATTATATGATTTCGGCGTTATACTTTCCATTTCACATTGTTTTCATACGTTTAGATATTATTATTATTTACTGTTATATTATTATTACTACCTCAAGAGATTATTAGAAGCATTTTATTTCGTGGTTCTTCTCATGTTTTCAATTATTGCGATTCTCACTGCCAAAACTAAAAGAAAGAAAAATAATAATAGTAGAAGGCGGTACATTCTATGTCTCTAGCTATAGTATCGGTGCACTAACGTCTATTTCTATTTTGATTCGTTCAGAGATTAAAGAAAAGTGTTAATCGTTTATTTTGTCTTTTTTCTGTTTATCGATTAGACTATTTCGACTGTAAAATATATATATATATACTTTGTTTACCTGATGTAAGCTCTATATTTTTCGAGAATGTAATTCAATTATCTCACGTAAAAGAATGAAGAAATCGAAGCTAAAGTGACACGTGTACGTGTTCGATAAAACTTTCAATTTCTTCATTGTAATTTTTCACGAAAAAAAAGACATATTCATTATTAATGTAAAGAACACAGCGTAGCTTATGCTTCCAAGTAGCGATGTAAGTCTTCTATATATGGTATAGAATAAAATATGATGTGTCGCATTGCAAGATCGAGCTCGCTCATGAGTTTGATTGAGCTTTTTGAACTCCGATTCGTCTGGTAACACAAAAGTAAAACAAAAATCAAAAGAGTTAAGCGGATCTTGCACTGAGATACGTACTATTCTTTCTTTGTTACATGCGATTTTCACGTGAACAAAATGAAAACTTTCACAAATTAGGTAATTCCTATTAGATTTTAGTGTTAATACGTAGTTCGTTAAGTTGAAGAAAGAAAAAAAATCTGTTTGTATAAGTAATTTTAGTTCGGTTATTTGGACGAAACCACGCAGCTTGTAATTCTAGTTTTGTGATTGTGAAAAATCTGCATTGTGATATATACGGGAGATTTCAAAATCGTCAAATATATATTATAATATAAACTCCCTATGGTATATCGTCTTGCATTTATTTTTATATCGATAATGTTTTATCTCTTTCCAAAAATCGAAAGAATGTTGTTTAAATCGCGCGATCTAAATCAATTTGTTAATTCAAGTTGCGAACAACTAGCAACTGGCGAATGATGAATTAAGTATGTCTATCGTCAAGAAAAAAATCAATAAGCTATAAAAGTAGCATCGGATATCAAGATCTTCCGATATAAAGTGTTTATATAAATTAATATTAATTGATAATATCGCGATGGCGCCACCCGAAAGTAAGCCGCCTGACAAGGCTGATATAAATTTTTACAAGTGTCATAAAAATAAAAAAGTTTCAATTGTGATGTGTTTTATTTGTGGTGGTGTTTATGATAAGAGTTGTTTTGAAAGATTGAATAACACAAAATTCATTGGAGAAAATATGGTAATTTGCCCTGAACACAATGCCATAACCTCAAACTACGATGAGTCAACACTAAATGAAGATACAAGAAAAGTAATTGCACAGTTAAGATTAAGTATGATAAACGAAATAAGAGAAATGGTATTAAATGAATTAGAAGAAGATAATACCTCCAGTGCCAGTCAGCAGGAGGATGATGATGAAGCAAAAGATATACATAATCTAAAGAAAGAAAAAAAGTTACTAAAATTATTAAACATTCAACTACAAGATAAAAACTCATTACTCAAAGAACATCTGAATCATGTTAAACAAGTTAAGAACAAGTCTTTTTCCCAAGTTCTTACTGATGAAATTCCTAAACAAAAACGAATTCCCAAAATCATTATAAAAAAGAAAAATAGAGATGATGGTAATGACCTGAAGAGAAATGTCACTCATTATTTGAACAAAAAAAAATCAATTCAAACAAAGAAAGTGATATTCAAGAATGATGAAGTTATTATAAGCTGCATGAATGAAGCAAGTGCTATAGATACCGAAAAATCGCTAACTAAGAAATTATCCAATACATGTACTATTGAAAAGGAAGAAGTTAAAAAACCCAGGCTAAAAGTAGTCGGATTTGATAACTATGAACAAATGGACATAAAAACTATAGAAGAGGATATAAATACTAGAAACTTTAAGAAATTTGAAAGTAAATGTACAGTTGTGCACACGTACGTAAATAAAAAAACAAAATTACAAAGTGTAATTTTAGAAGTTACTGCTGAAATATACAAACACATTAGAGAAAGCAAAAACAGGATTTTTGTAGGATACCAGAATTGCAGAGTTTATGATGACTTAAGCCTACAACCTTGTTTCAATTGTGGTAGGTTTGGACATAATGGAAATAAATGCTTTAATGAAAAGGTGTGTTTGAAATGTGCTGGATCCCATAATAGTGTATACTGTAACAGGATAAATGAAATGTGCTGCGTAAATTGCCTATACAGTAACAATACGTACAAAACACAGTACGATACTAAGCATGTTACAAACGATAGTCAACACTGCCAAGTTCTAATAAACAGAATTAATAAGTATATAGCAATTACTGACTATCCATTGACTCCAGTTATCCAGAGATACATCGGTAAGATAGATATCTACAAAAACACCGGAGCTGAATCAACAAATGCAAGACAGAAATCACAATCCATGACGTCACTATCACCACGAAGCAGTATTCTTTCAATCCCAAGGAAAACCGACGCAGCTAAAAAACGGTAATACGATCATGGAGCAGAACATCGAGTTAATTGACAGTGTACAAAAAGATATAATTCAAACAGAAAATACTTTTCATAGTGTTATCACTGTCAATAATTACGTGAAATATAAAAAAGAATATATTTTATACTTAAATATTCGCAGCCTTAATGGTAATTTTTTACAACTTCAAGCACTTATTGAGAGCTTAAATACTAAGCCTAGTATTATAGTTTGCGTCGAAACTTGGATGATAGATTATTGCAACTATTTTAATCTGAACGGATACAAATTATATTACAATAATAGCAAAATAAACAAATCGGATGGTGTAGTGATGTATATTGAGAATTCGATTATTGAAAGTACTGAAATTATTGAAATAGGTAAACATAAAATAATTAATTCAATCATTGAAACTGATAATGGCAATATAAAGATATCAGCACTATACAGATCACATGACATTCCAAAAATTGAATTTATTACCAATATAAAACAATTACTATATAACAAGAAATATGCTAACAATCACTTAATTATAGGTGATTTTAACATTGACCTACTAAATCTAGATAATATTAGTCAGGAATTTCTGAACAATTTTTTAGATAATGGTTATCTACCGGGATTTCAAGGTATTACTAGACCGTCCGATAGGAATAATAACACTGGAACATGCATTGATAATATATTTACTAAAGCTAAGACAATACACACTTTACATTTTAAATTATTAAGTACAGTAACAGATCATTACCCATTATTTACAGCATTAAGTAAATTAAAGAAAAAAAAATATAGAAGAATAAATAACCCAAATAAATTATGATAAATTAAGTAGCATAGCCAGTAGAGAAAAATGGAGTACAGTATTCTCAATGCATGATCCTAATGTAGCTGTGAATACATTGTTAGAAAAAATAAATAATTGTGTACAACGGGCTACTTTCATAAAGAAATTAAACAATAAACACAATAACAAAGTACCCAGAAGTAAATGGATCACTAAGGCAATACTAAATTCTTGCGAAAGAAAAGAAATACTATACAAATTATGGAAAACTGAACCAAATAATGTGAATCTAAAGATAGAATATCGGAATTATATTAAAATTTTAAATAGGGTAATTTATAACGGTGTACTGGATGCAGTTGCTCAGTTTCCAGCTCCGCTATAATCAAGGTCCGTAGACCTCGTTACTCTCGAGAAAGAGAGTCGTCGGGATAGCACCTAGTGCTGAATAGGTTCCGGCCAGGCCAGTTATGCTGCGATCTCGTACATATGCGAGACGCAAGCCCGCGGAGGCGGCTGGGTCGGTGATGGAGCGAGGTACAAGTATACGCGTAGGAACATGCAAAATAACGACTGTCGAGATTGTTGAGGAACTGTCACAGCGTTTATTGACAAACTATATACAGTACTTGCATGCGAGCAAGCGAGGTCGCAGGTACGAGGGAGGATAAGGGGAGCGTAGCGTGAGAGAGAGAGAGAGAGAGAGCTGGCACTTACAATTAGCCGGTATCGCCCTGATGTTCGCTGTCAGCAGTCGGAACCCCATCGGTGCAGTTCCGGATGCGGTAGCGAGACGCAATGTCGTATACGCACGCGCACTCACACACTTCAACTTTTACTCTCCTAACAGATATCTCCCGAAAGTACTGAGCGTCTCGCGAGGAGTCAGTTCAAAGGTCGGATCGTATCTGGCGGCACGCGTCTCAGTCGCGTGTCGCCGAATTTTCTCTCTCTCTCCCTCTCTCTCCGCCTCTCTCGCGTCGTCCAGCGGCTCTCCCCGCCTTGCCAGCGCTGGTACCTGTAACAGTGTGAATTTAGTACAAGTCTTTCTTCTCGCGGCATGCTGAGCTTATGACGTGCTAATATCGCCCGTCATACACCCCCCCTCCAGACGCTGGGTAACCGCCAGGTGTACCAGCTCTCACTCTATAAAACTCGCCAGCATGCAATAAAAAGGTTAGTAAGGAAGGGTAAATAAATCAACATTGAGAGACGGAAAAATTTTTGAAGAGGCTTATTTATTGAAGGAAACTGTATTTAGAGAGAATGAGAAAAAAATAAATAAATAAGGGAGTAGGAGAAAAAAATAGAAGAAAAGAGAGAAAAAAAATTTTTGAAGAGCCTTAGGCCCTTATTTTAGGGTGTTTCTTCCCGCCGCTTGACGAGCGAGGCGCAGCAAATTCCCGTGGTTCCGGGCGTTCGGGCATTCTCTGCCCCTCTCCACACCTAGCATGCCGCAGATGTAGCACTGCGGTGCTTTCTCTCCCTTCAACAGCGCTAGGTTGAGCCTAGCGAGTCGCAGTTCTCCCAGGAGCTTGGGGGGAGGGTGACCGAGATGTCGCCGGTCCTCGTAGGCTTGGTTGAGCTCCTCAACGCAGCGCATCGAGGAGGGGACCCGCTTGGTTGAGCTCCTCAACCAAGCGGGTCCCCTCCTCGATGCGCTGCTGAAGCGCTTCCTTGGCCTCCTCGGCTGCGCGGCGCTTTTTCCTCCCCTCGACGTATTCTTGGCGGCGGCGTCTGACGTCGCGCTCGTCCGCCACTAGCTTCAGGTAGTTACCCGCGAGCGCACGGCCGTCCTCCCCGAACTTCTCCAGGAAGTCGTCGAGGGCCAAGAAGGCTTCCTCCTCGGCTTTGAGGGCTTCCCTCTTCAGCGCCCTGGCTTGCTCCAGCTGGTTCTTGGTGGCCTCCCAGGCCTCCTCGGGTGTTCTCGTGGGCGCTGGTGCGTTGGAGCCGTGGTCTGTCGAGGGGGTCTTTGCCATAGTGGAGGGCGTAGCGCCCGCCGACGTGGTGCTGTCAGGAGTCGGTGGTAGAGGCAGATCCTCTATCTGAACCCAGCGGGTTCGGCCCCCCTCCACGACTCTGATCCAGCTGGGGTCTGACGCCATCATCTGCAAGGTCAATAAGAGGGAGTTCTAGGAAGTTTATGAGGGTCTTTTGGACCGAGTACGACGAGGGGACAGGACAGGAGGAGTCTCTCGCTTGTTCACGGAACCTTTTGGGCGACCTCGCTTTTTCAGGGGTACTACTAACGGGGTTACCTCCTCATTCTCGATACTAGGAGGTGGTTCGCTAGTTTTCTTTCCGCGCGTGACTCTAGTTATCGCACGGTTAACAACGATGCGCGTCTTCCGCGGTCTACCTCCCTTACGTGGCGCTTCCACGTTTACAGACGTATTAGTCGAAGCCGGGGCAGCATCTTGTGGATTCGCAGTCGTCGTTGTGGTGTCTGTTGGTTCTTCGTCGCTCGATGGGTCTTCGTCGTCCTCATATTTCTTCAAATCGACTACATGTATCTTTTCGAACTTGTCACCTTTGTCGTTCTCGAGGGTGTACACATCTTGTCCAATTTTGGCCGTAATTCTGAATGGGCCAGCAAACTTCGGCGCGAGCTTCGCATTTATGCCTAATAGAGCGGACGAAAGAATGCGATTACGCTTCCAGACTAGGTCACCGACCTGATACTCGGATTGTCTGCGTCTCGCGTTATAGTAAGTTGCTTGTTTTTCAGAAGCTCTCTGTGCGTGTCTCGCTGTACGGACTTGCAGATCCAACAAACGTTGCATTCTATCTTCCCAGTCCTTGATGGCTTGTTCTTCTACCTCTTCTTTCTTGAGAATCTCTTCTGCTCGGCGGCTGTTGTGGGGTGGCTCTAAGTGCCGTCCAAAATTTAGAAAGGCCGGACTAACACCTGTGGTTTCTTGGATAGCCGTGTTGTATGCAAACATTAGTTGGGGAATGTGTTTATCCCAGGACCTGTGTTCACCTTCGATAAACGTCGTAATCATTGTCTTGAAAGTGCGATTGACACGTTCTACCGGGTTGGCTTGAGCGTGATACGGTGGGATAGTTCGATGTTGTATCCTCAGTTCTTTAAGAAATTGGGCTAGCACCTTGTTTCGAAATTCCGTCCCGTTTTCAGATAAAAATGCCTCGGGCACTCCGAAACGTAGAATAACACGTTCATTTAGGTTTTTCCGGATCGTTTTTCCATCCGCCTTGCGAATTGGGATGACTTCGATCCAGTTCGTGAAAACATCTAAGAAGATGAGGATGTATTGGTAACCTTGAGTCGACCGGGGGAACGGATCCATAATGTCAGCGGCGACAATTTCCCAGGGTCCAGGGACTCTTCTCTGACCCATTAACCCAGCGGGTAACGCTTGTTCTACCTTGCACTGCTGGCAGACCGTCCAAGTACGAACAAAGTTACTTACATCTCTATACATTCCCTTCCAGTAGAAGTATCGTGCGATTCGCTCGTAAGACTTGCGGCGGCCCAAGTGACCAGCTGTGGGCTCGCAGTGCGATTCCCGCATCGCTTCTACGGTCTTCTCTGGTGGCAAAACCATTTTCCATTCGTCCTGTTCGTCTAGGATATCGTCTAAGAGAGGATCAGGACGTAGATGATACAGTCTGCCCTCCGAAGTCTTCCAGTTTGGATGATCGGTTGGGTTTTCCCTTACCTTGGCACACATGTCAGTATACCATGGGTCGTCTGTAAATTTTCCTCCTATACCGAGTGTGGCTAAGGGCGTATTCTCGTCTTCATCCTCGTACATTCGGGATAAGGCGTCTGGTACGCAATGTAATGAGCCCTTTCGATGGATAATCTCGAAATCATAGGCTTGCAATTCGAGAGCCCACCTAGCTAAGCGACCGTTGGGGTTACGCATATTACGCAGCCACTTCAGACTACTGTGGTCGGTAATAACTTGGAAGTGATAACCCTCAACATAGGCTCTAAATTTGCGTATCGCCCACAATACAGCCAAACATTCGCGTTCAGTGACAGAGTAATTTCTCTCGGCTTTTGACAGGGCTCGGCTCGCAAAGCTTAACACGCGTTCTTCGCTATCATGGACTTGAGTCAACACTGCACCCAGGCCGGTGTCACTAGCATCCGTCTGAATCGTGAAAGTTTCGTCGAATGATGGACTATGTAGGATTGGAGCCGAAGCTATCAGCGTTTTAATTTGTAGGAACGCTTCTTGCTGCGATTCGCCCCAGTTATATCTCACGTCTTTCCTGGTTAACTGAGTGAGAGGATCGGCGAGTGTCGCAAAATTGTCCAGGAATTTCCTATACCAAGAGACCATCCCTAGGAACCTGCGGAGTTGTTTTAGATTCTTGGGGGCCGGGTAGTCTAAAATTGGAGCAACCTTATCCGGATCGGGACGGAAGCCATCTCGATTTACCATCACCCCAAGGTACTTAACCTCGCTGCAACAGAATTTGCTTTTCTCCCAATTAATCGTGAGTCCAGCATCGCTGATCCGCTTGAGTACGACTTCTAACCAATGTAAATGGTCTTCGAACGTGTCGGTAGTGATAATAATATCATCCAGGTACGAAAAAGCATTAGGTTCCAACTCAGGCCCGATAATCTTATCGCTAAGCTGTTGGAACGTCGCAGGGCCACCAACCACGCCATAAGGAAGCCGGGTGAACTCAAAAAGTCCGAGTACGGGCACCGTAAATGCCGTGAGGTGCATGTCTTCCTCCTTCATGGGGATCTGGTGGTAGGCACTACTCAAGTCGATCGTCGAGATGTAACGAGCATTCTGCAATTTGCTAAGGATGGAGTCCATGAATGGAAGCGGATACGCACTGGCCTTGGAAACGGCGTTGAGTTTACGGTAGTCTATGCAAAACCGGTAGAATCCATTGGTTTTTCGCACCATGACTACGGGGCTCGACCATTCACTGTTCGACCGTCGAATTATTCCTGCTTCTAGCTGCGACGTTGTACGTCGCAGCCGAGCAAATCGCGCTTTGCTGTTTGCGCGGCAACCTCACTCGATGCGAGGAAGAAAAGACGATCGGTTCCAGCGAGGCCCGCGTTTTCTCGGACGCGAACTACGTCCCGGGAATTCGTGGAATTCGCTGGCCGACGTACGCAAGGGGGGAGCTCGCCGGTTCGAGCTGGCGCGAAACGAGCAGCCAATTAGCACGTCTCGCGCCTCGCGCAGCCAATCGGGCTACGTTATCAGCCGGGCCCGACGGACGACGGCGAGACGCCGAGCGCGCGCGGCGGAGCGGCTCGGCAGTTCCTTTCCGAGCCTTGTCGACGACACTTCGAAGTGACGAGAGCACGCGAGAGGGAATAACGAAGAGAGTGAGAGTGAGAGATAGAGAGCAGCAGCGCCACGACCTGGACCATCGCCCCGAGGAAGAGATCCCTCCCCGGAGACGACTATCCAGCCGTTCAGCCAGAGGAAGGAAGCCGGAACGGGAGCCAGGCCTTCATTCCCCTGTCTGCAGAGAGAGAGAGAGAGATTAGATTAGATTAGATTAGATTAATTGCTCTTTATTTTTGTACATTTTGTTGTACATATAACAAATTATAGTATATTATAAAAAGAATAAAAATTTTGTGTAAGGGTGCTAGTGCGTGTGAAGAGTGTGTAATGGAATGAAGTGAAATGAGATGAATGAGAATGTGTGTATGTTTGTGCGATGTTTATGTGTTTTCCAAATTAAAGAAATAATTTTTGGCTGCTTGTTTGAAGTGTGATATGGATAGTGTGTCGCGAAGTTGAGATGGAAGGCTGTTCCAGAGGTAGGAGGCGCTGATGAAAAATGAATTCCTCAGCGTCTCCGTCTTGAAGGACGGGATGTCCAGTGGAGTCACCTCGCCCCTGACAGGCCTGAGTGCGACGTGGAAGTCAAAATAGGCTAGTAGATAAGCTGGTATTGAGGTGTTGAAAATTTTTCTAAGAAAACAGGCCATGAAGTACTTCCTACGTCCGGCGGTGGTGAGCCATTGCAACTCACGCCTGTAAGGGGAGATGTGCTCGTCCCTCTTTACACCATAGATGTATCGGATTCCCGTATTGACAAGCCTCTGCAGTTTTAAGTCAAGCTCTTGAGTCAGGTCGCAGTAAACAAGTGAGCAGTAGTCGATGAGGGGAAATAGGAGTGCTTGCACCAAATGTTGGCGCAACCTGAGGCTAGTGCTCTTCCGAAAGAAATATAGCCGATACATTAAAGAGTGAGCACGTTTACAAGTTTGTGTAACGTGCTCTTTCCACGTAAGTTTTGAGTCAAGCACCAGCCCCAGGTTGCGCACAGATGATTCAAAGTTGACCTGGGCCCCCCCTATATTTATATAGGTGTTAGCAGTAGAAGGTAGAGCATTG
Organism: Nasonia vitripennis; assembly: GCF_009193385.2. Taxonomy (NCBI): domain Eukaryota; kingdom Metazoa; phylum Arthropoda; class Insecta; order Hymenoptera; family Pteromalidae; genus Nasonia; species Nasonia vitripennis. The sequence continues at coordinate 431,180 of NW_022279629.1, read as the reverse complement.
ATATAGTAGGGTGAGCCCAGGACGATCGCCTTAGTCTTACTAACATTCAGCTTAAGTCTGTTTAGTGCTGCCCAGCCCATTATCCTCTCGGCGTTAGCACTCATCTTGTCAGAACAGGAATCGAGCTCCTCAAGGGGGCATTGACAGTAGATTTGCAGATCATCCGCGTAGACTAGATGGGATACATCTGAGTCAAGGCAGAGGCCAATGTCATTGATGTATAACGCGAACAATAAGGGGCCCAAGACTGACCCCTGTGGGACACCGGTGTTTAGTGGTAGGAATGTAGAGAGTTCGTTGTTGTCACCAATGACGGCCTGTTCTCTACCAGAAAGGTAAGATGCAAGCCAGCGGATAACCTGCTTGGAGAAGCCGAAGGAGGAGAGAGAGAGAGAGAGAGAGGAAGAGCGAGAGAGAAAGAGTACGGGAAGCCAGCACCTCCTGGGCTAGCGAGGCTTCCACTGGGGGACGAGAGACTGGTGTTCGTCTCTCCTACACCAGGTAAGAATTCTTGGGTTGCTCGGGATACTCTCGGTGCGAGCCATTAGGCCGCCGAGAGAAGCGAGAGAGAGAGAGAGAGAAAGTCGCGAGTGTGTCTGAGAAAGAGTGAGTGAGACGAGAGAGCGGTGTACGGTGCGGGCGTACACCTCGACGTCGTCTACGCGGGGCATCGGGCCAGTGTACACGAGAGCGGGAAAAGAAGAAAACAGCGTAGCGTAGAAGGATCGCGGGAGAGTGTGTGTGTGCGAGAGCGAGAGAGAGAGAAGCATCGAGGCGTTCGAGAAGTCCTCGCTGCTCGGTAGCAGCAGGTCGGGCTTGCTGCCAACGCGCGGCAAAGTCGGTGCGCGCGAGCATCGAGAAGAGCGGGAGAGAGTAGAGAAGGAAGGGGACAACCGATAGCTACGCCGGCGTCGGTTTAGGCCTCGCCAGGCCGGGACCGCCGGCGCGAGCTGTTAGTGAGCGCGCCGATACGTGTGTGCGTGCTCGAGAGTAGAGAGGGGGGGCCGCGTTGGTTCGGCCGACAACGCTGCCGTGAGCGCGCGCTGTGCTCGCGAGTATCCGTGCGGGAGAGAGAGAGAGAGAGAGAGCGAGAGAGAGAACGAGCGCGCCGGCCGTATCGCTACTCGAGCGGGTCGCGCCGAGCCGAAATTCGGAAGCGGGAGAGAGAGAGCGCAGACGGGTCAGACTGCGCAACGTCAGAGGCGAGAGACTCGAGGCGTGCGCGCGTATATGAGAGTAGAGGTGTGACGGCGAGCCCTGCGTGGCTATTGTGTGTGGGCGGCCACGGCCACCACGCTGTAAGGAAGGGCTGGGATAAATATACGTGCAATACAAGTTAATAAATTGTGTGATTACTTCCTCCTTCTTTCCTCCACGTTCTCCCAAACGCCGGCGATTACAGTAAATCCCGAGATTAACGAAAAATCTTGGCGCGTACGAGGCGTCAAGTGTTGCGCACCTGTGTTGGGAGGCACAGCGTCGCAATTGGCATCCCTTGTGGGGAATTCGTGATCGCCGAGGTGGAGAGGAGGAGAAATTGGGAGCGTAGAGAGCGTGCGTGAGAGTGAGAAAGCGCGATGAATCGAGCGGCAAGTAACGAAACGCATGCCGCCGTAATGCAACGGCTGATGCATAGCTCGCGCGAATTTCGCGCGATGAAATTTAAAATCGGCCGTTTGACAGAGTACGAACTCGATGAAGAGCTCGAGGCCAGAGGTTTTGGTTTGCGTGGCTCTGTTGAGGTTCGTCGCGATCGATTATTGCGCGCGTATATTTCGGAAGCCAACCCGACTTTGGAAGGAGTGCCGTGGTATGAGTGGGATATCGAAGGCGAGAGAGTTGCGATAGCCAGCGAGGAAATAGAGCGGCGTATTTTGGGAGAAATTCCACCAAAGAAGGGAAAGAAGAGAAGAGTAAACAATGACAACCAGGTAAGGTTGATCCATCCACGTTCTAGTGAAAGCGAGAACGGAGGAGACGATCGCCGAAGTGGTGTCAATTTAAACGTGCCACCGAGTACGGCAGTGGCGACTACGACGTCGTCGAGTGTAGTCACTTCACGGGCTGGAGCGGCCCTGGTGACTGCTACGGCGGCGCTATCAGGACGACCGATTACCTCGGCAGTAATTGGGAACTTGATATCGCCTCCGACTCCAGCACCGCGTGGCTACCGGTTTGAGAACCGCATGCCAGGGAGACATCCGGGAGCGTGGGAGTATTTCTCGGCTCGAATAGTACGAGGTATAGGCGAATCACCTATCGCCCGACCGGGACTCAGAGAAATTTCGAGCAGAGTTCCTGTCGCCGAAAACCGACCTCCGCTAGGAAGAGAGCGGTGGTATACGCCATCGACCACTCTAGCGGGAGGAAATGTTTCTGCGACAGCCAACTGTAACGAGCAGAGAAATGAGGAAAGTTCGTCAGTAAGCTCAAGAGCGGGAAGAAGTTCGGCTGAAAGCGAAAGAGAGAGTGAGAATCGGTATCGGGAAACGAACGAACGCTTGAATGAACGCGTGACTCGCATAGGGGAACTCCGCGCGAACGGAATGACCTACGAGCAAGCCAGAGAGAGGGCCCTTGAAGAGGAGCTCGAACTTGAAGGCCAGCGCGTTTTTAATCAGGTGATGAATGAGTTCGATATCGAGGAGGAGGAAGAAGAAGTGCAACGACGGCATCAACGCAATCTCCAACAAGTGCGCGAAGAAGCATGGAACAAAGCGTGCCAAGTGATTCGCCAGCAAAACAGTTTGCGTAGAGAGGAAGAGATGAGATCGGAAGGTCTCCGACGAACCTCGACGCAGGCTATAAAACGGCCAACCTTGCAGTGTCCGAGGTGGGGAAATGAGAGAATAGCGGAGCCCGTTAGTCAGTCAGAGAACCAGAGAGAAGAGAGAAAATTGTTCTTCGACAGAACGAGGCCAAGCGACAGGAGTTCGGAGAGTCAGTCGGAGGTTCCTCACACGAGCGAGAGTCGCGCGAAGAGGATCCGGAGAAGCGAGCGAGGACAGGCAGAGAGGAAAGAGAGGGCCGCGAGAATACGAAGTCCGAGAGGAAGCTTGAGTTTATTGAGCGGCAGCGACAGCGAATTCGAGCATAGCTCGAATCATGCGTCGACGGGAAGACTCTCGGTGAGAGGTTCTCGGAATGAGAGAATGGACAGCGCCCGAGATATCACAAAAAAACTCAAAGACTGGGGTTTCCAGTTTACCGGCGAAGGCCGAAACGAGGACCCAGAAGAGTTTTTGGAAAGGTTAAGTGATTGCCGTAGAGGTACTCGAGCTTTAGATGTCGACTGGATAAACGTGTTGCCGTGTATTTTCCAGGGCGAGGCGGGCCGTTGGTTCCGAGCCAAAAGAGAGAAAATTCAGACGTGGACGGAGTTTTGTCGAGAATTCAAGCACCGCTACGTTACTGAATATGACAGGGAGGATTTAATGGAGGATTTGAGGAGGAGGACGCAACACAAAGGTGAGAAAATCACGACGTTTCTCGCCAAATTTGAGTACATTGTGTCACGCTTCCATCGATCCCCATCAAAAAGAGAATTGTTGCAGATAGCGTATCGCAATATTCTACCCGAGTATCGGAAGGCTATCGGTGATAAACTCATTGATAGCTTAGAAGATCTTGAGAAGTATGGTCGCCGGTGGGAGAAGCAGCGAGACTTGGACAGTCGTTATGCTCCGCCATTGCCAGCTGAGAAGATGCACGTTCCCGGCGCGGCATATACAGGAGGGGTGACTAAGCCTAAGGTCGCTGCAGTCGAGACGGTAGACAAAGAGAAAGAAAGTGAGGAGACTCAGAAGAAGGGCAAGAAGTCGAAAGCTAAGAAAGCTACGATTTCAGCGTCCGCTTCTGAGTCGGAAAAAGTCGCGAGCGCAAGCACTAACGTCGACTTTGGTAATAAATCAAAGTCGACGGGAAAAGTTGCTGCATCAAGCCAGGATTTGACGAATAAACCGAAGGGCGGAGGAAATCAGCCACGCACTGGAAGGAATCCAGCGGCGGGGGCGGGTAAATCGCCATTAGGACCGACCAACGTGAGCGCGGGAGAGTTTCTCGGCGCGTGCTTCACGTGTCACCGTGTTGGTCATCGCGCCTCACAGTGTCCCGAAGTAGTCTGCTATAGATGCAGAGAGAAGGGACACACCTCGAGGAATTGCACAACTCCTCCGACGGCGCATACAAATTCAACTCCTGCGCACTGGACTATGGACGCTCCTAAGACCCATTGTCAGTGGTGTGGACGAGAAGGCGTCACTTTACTCTCGTGCCCCGACTGTCGTGTGATAACTACAGCTCTGGGAAACTTGAAGTTGGGGGCCCAGAAATAAAGAAACCGGCGCCCCCAGAACAAGGAAGAACGGGAGGAAAGGAGATTAGAGGAGTTACGTTCGCTCAGCCACTCGTGAAGCTCGACGAAACCGAGAAGCAAGACGAGGAAGAAGCGCGTCGGTTTGCCGAGTTGAGAAAGGTTGAGGAGAAGGCCACGAGGTTACTGAGCGAAAACGAGAAGAACGAGAGACGAAACGCTGCGAGTAGCGAAAGACTTCAAAGCTCGCCAAAACCGCTTTTTGTACCAGGCATTAGCACGAGGGAAAGTGCGGATGAGGGAGAAGTGGTGGCCGGAGCAAACTCGGAAAATAGAAATTTCCTAACAGTGAGCCTAGGCGGGCATGTGTATCAGGCACTGCTCGATCCCGGGGCAACTCTATCGTTGATTGGTCCAGAAATCGCTGAGAGATTTCGGGAGCGGTTAACGAAGAGCACAACTAAGCTCCGCACAGCCACGGGGCACATTCACTCAGTGCTTGGAGAATTGGAGATGATACTCGATATAGGAGGTAAAGAACAAGCCATATCTTTCAAAGCTGCACCGTCGCTCGAACAACCAATGATCCTCGGAATGGATTTTTGTAAGAAGTTCGATTGCGACGTGCGACTGGGAAGAGGTTTGTGGCGTACGGAAGAGGGCGAGTGGCGACCATTTGCTGATATAAACAACAAAGAGGAAGCTACCGTGTACGCGGAGTGTGCCGGCCTGTCGACTATCACGGAGGAGGAGCGAGCGGAGGTGAGAGAGCTCGTGGAAGAGATCCTTAAAAACCAAGGCTCATCGATAGGGCTCACGCATCTTACGGAGCACCATATCGAGCTGATGGACTTCACGCCGATTCGGCATAAGCCTCGGCGTGAATCTCCAGCAAAACAGCAAGCCGCGGTCGAGGAAGTTGAGAGATTGTTTCTAGAAGGGATCATAGAGAGATCGGCGAGCGATTATACAAGCGCACCTGTCATGATCCGCAAAGCCGACGGAACGTGGAGGTTTTGCGTCGATTATCGAGATTTGAATCGGGTCACTATTAAGGATGAGCATCCAATCCCTAATATGGACTCGATTACAGATAGGCTACGCAGTGCTCGATATCTATCTAAGATCGATCTGAAACAATCCTATTATCAGATCCCGTTGTCGCCAGAGAGCAGGAAGTATACGGCTTTTTCTGTGCCGGGCTCGGGCCTTTGGCAGTTTAAGCGTATGCCGTTCGGTCTGTGTAACGCGCCCAGGACCCAACAGAGATTAATAGATGCTTTGTTTGGGCCTGCGTGCGAGCCAGCAGTGTTCGCCTACCTCGACGACCTGGTGATCGCCACGGAGACTTTCGAAGAGCACCTGGAGTGGCTCGAGTTTGTCCTGAAGCGACTCACGGGCGCGGGGCTAGTCGTGAATGGGGAGAAGTGTGAATTTTGTTGTTCACAGATCAGGTGGCTGGGTTTCTTATTGGACAAGGAGGGACTGCGTCCTGATCCCGAAAGGGTAGAGCCAGTGAAAAACTTTCCAGCACCGAAAAACGTCAAACAGTTAAGACGATTTCTGGGTATGTTGGGCTGGTATTCGCGCTTTATCGAGCGCGAATCCGAGCTCAAAGTCCCGCTCGTCCGACTGCTGCGAAAAGATCAGAAATGGGAGTGGGGAGATGAGCAACAAGAGGCTTTTGAAGCTCTCCGACACGCGCTCACCGTGGCCCCTGTACTTGCTCGGCCTGATTTTATAAGGCCGTTCAAAGTGCAATGCGATGCCAGTGGCGCAGCTATCGGGGCCGTTTTGACTCAAGACCATGACGATGGCGAGCACCCGATAGTGTATATTAGTCGTGTACTAACTTCTGCCGAGAGAAATTACACGACGACGGAGAAAGAATGCTTGGCAGTGGTCTGGGCTATCAGAAAGCTGAGGCCGTACATTGAGGGGTACGACTTCAGCGTGATAACAGACCACAAAAGTCTGCAGTGGCTGAGGAATTTGAAAGATCCCAGCGGTCGCCTAGCAAGATGGGCAATTGAATTGCAACAGTGGCAATTTGACGTGATTTATCGAAAAGGTGAACTAAATCATTTTCCGGATGCGTTATCCCGAAGCGACGATAATGGCGAGGACGCTGTTGCCGCTTTTGAGGAGGTACAAGATCCGGAATATTTAAAATTGCGAGAACAAGTTGAAAAATTCCCGGAGAAGTACCTAGGATGGCGTATCGAAAATGGAGTGCTTTATCGTTGGCACAAGGATGCTTTGCTGGACCCGATAACACACCGCGAGGAAGCGTGGAGATTAGTAGTGCCGGAGGAACAGAAGGAGAGAGTAATAAGAGATGCACACTGTCCGCCTTCCTCGGGTCACTTGGGAATAGAGAAGACATATGACCGAGTGGCTCGAGAGTACTATTGGCGAGGAGTCTATCACGACGTGTACAAGTTCGTACAGTCGTGCGAGGAGTGCCAAAAATATAAAACGGCGCAAAGCGGAGCGAAAGGGCTCATGGGACGGCGAGTCGTCGAGCGGCCTTGGGCCATCGTCGCAGCTGATCTCATGGAGTTTCCTCCGAGCAAAAATCGATTCAAATATCTAGTCGTGTTCCAAGACTTGTTTACACGCTGGATCGAATTGAAGCCGTTGAGGAAGGCGGATGCGAAGTCAGTAGCCAGAGCGTTTGAGGAGTTGATTTTATTCAGGTGGGAAACCCCTGAATATTTTTTAACCGATAATGGAAAGGAGTTCGACAACCAACACTTGAAGAAAGTGTTGGAAGTCTACGGTGTGAAACATATCACCACTCCGCCTTATCATCCTCAGGCAAATCCCGTCGAGCGTACGAATCGCACGCTTAAAACGATGATCGCGATGTATGTAAAAAACGATCATCGCGACTGGGATTTGCATCTCCACGAGTTTCGTCACGCCATTAACACGGCGACGCAAGCTTCTACTCGAGTCTCTCCTGCGTTTCTCAACTACGGGCGACATCCTCGTCCGGTGGTGAGTTTGCGACGGGAGATCGAGGGAGGAAAACCCGTGGAAAGAGGGGAGCCAGATAAGTGGGTGGACAGGATGAAGAGATTAGATATGCTGCGAGAATTGGTGGGGAAATACACGAGCGCTGCAACCGAAAAACAAGAACGCGTTTATAACAAGGGGCGGAAAAATGCGCGATTTCAAGTAGGAGATGAGGTCATGCGAAAGACCCATGTCCTATCCGACGCAGCCAAGAGTGTTTCTAAAAAACTAGCTCCGCACTGGGAAGGCCCGTATGAGATTGTCGAGGTTAAATCCCCGATAGTCTATGTACTAGGCTACAGTGACGGAAAATCGCGACGGTTGACAAAGGCTTACGTGGATGAACTTAAGCGCTGGGTCCCGCCGCGAAAGGCTAAGCAAAAATACTAATTCATTTGTGTTTTTAGGATGAAACGAGTAGAGGACGAGAGAGAGACGGTGCCGACAGGCCCGCCACCGACCAACATTGCACCGCCACGACCAACGTTCGCCCAGGTAGCAAGATCACCAGCTAGACTGCCAACGCCAGCAACGTCGTCAACGCCTCTGCAGGGTTCAGGGGCGGGGATAACCAGCTTGAGGATCGGCGCGACCACACCAAGGCTGCGCCTGCGCCAATCCACAGCTGGTCTGATGACGAGGCCAGAGAGCAGCCAGCAGCGAAATGGGAGCAACGAGGAGAGGCCAAGGACAGAGACGGTCACAAGATTAAGCCAGGCGATCTCGACAGGGGCAATTCCCCGGCGTATGGGCTTAGTCAGAGAGGAGGTTGCGAGAGAGGAGGAGAGTGGGATTCGGATGGAGAGGCAGAAGCCATCCGCCGAATCACGAGGGAAAGAGAGCTCGGAGGCAGAGGAAAGCAGACGGGCGCAGAGGGAGTTGGAGTTATACGTCGCCAAATCCCCTGTTGTTTCCGCTGCCGCCCCTACTCCGAGGGGCCAGACTAGAGTAAACTCGGGAGGGGGTCCACCGACGAAGAAGAGCAGGAAGAACAAGAAGAAGAAGAGCAAAAATCCTCCTCAGCTCACAAAGGAAGATTATGTCTCGGCATATCTGTCCAGCTCGGACGACGATGAGCCGGGTTCGCCGATCAGAGGATTCTTCGGCGGTGTCTACTCTGGGACGGCCGAGATAGACTGGGATAACTGGTCCCCGACCCGTCATCCAGAGGAAGTAAACCAGACACCGGAAAACAACGAAGACGAGAGGAGGAGAGGAGAGGAGCGACAAGAAGAGGAAGAGAGAAATCGGCGAGAAGAAATGGAGCAGAGAGGAAAAGAGGCCAGAGAACGAGAAGAAGAGCGGCGAGCCCGAGAGGAGGAACAGCGACTGCGCGAGGCCCACGACGATGAAAAGCGGCTCAGAGCAGAGCGAGCCGCTGCCGCAGCAGAGGAGAGAAAGAGAAAGAGCGAGAAGGAGAAGAAGGTGAGAGAGGAAGCCGAGCGTTGCCGTCAAGAGGAGCAGCGGACACGAGACGAAGCTGCCTCCATGCTCGTCGACCAGGAGCAGATGGAAGCAGATCCACCAGCATCTGCTGCAACCCCGGAGAACGACATGAGCCGGGAGGAGGCTGTAGCAGCAAGGAACGCACGACGAAACACAGCCAGAGCCGCCCGAAGAAGAGAAGCGAGGCGTATTCAGAGGGAGACGAGAGAGGAGACTGAGGCCTGCCTACCAGCCCGAGACCAACCAGTCCCAGTGGCGAGGACAGCGGCCAACGGCTCCGACGAGAGAGGTAGAGAGAGAGAGAGAAGAGACGCGAGGAACGTCATAGAAGATCGCTCGGCGGATCGAACAAGGAGCCGCTCCTCCAACCGCAGGACCCTGCCTGTAAAGGAAAGGGGAGCGTGGTTCGGAGGACTCCGACCGATTCCAACGAACCCGACGATCGACCCGGCCCCGTACAGTTGTTTTAACTGTTGGCAGCCGGGCCATGGTGTTACAACATGTACTAAAGGGATCACCCGTGACTTCTGCGGTAACTGCGGGAGACACGGAGTCCAGGTGACCAGCTGTCCGCGGTGCGCCGAGGCCTTTCGGAGCCGCCAACAGCGAGGAGGAGGTTACGTTCCTATCGAAACGGCCAGTGGCGTCAACTTCGCCGAAGAGAACTGGGACGAACCCGATAGCTGTCAGCGAGAGGAACCGGAGAGACGGGACCATCGCCACCGAGAAGAACGAGAGGCTCGTCAGCGTCAAGAGAGAGAAGAGAGAGAGGAACGAGAAGCGAACGATCGCCGCATACGAGAGGAAAGGCAGCAGCAGGAAGCGACGTATCGGAACGAGGTCGAAGGGCTGGTGACACGAGAGCTGTATCAACAGCTATACCAACAGCAGGAGAGGGAGCGTCTCCGCTGTCTCCGCCCCGAAGTGGACACCCCGAATCGCTCGATCCACGTCGTCAGGGAGGTCCCTAACTATAGCCAGCAAGAGGAGAGGAACATCCTCCTTCAAATCTTGCGAGGCTTAGAAGGAGTATCACCTGAGACGAGGGAACTCGTCCTTCGGCGCATTTACGGAGGACGGTGGGAGGATTGAGCAGAATAGAGAGAGAGAGAGAGCCAGAGAGAGAGGAGTACCACAAGAAAGACAAGAGGGAAGAGAAGTCGGGGTTGCGGTTGTGCTCCAAACGCAACCCCGGGGCGAGTGGGAGGATGTAGGGTGGCGCCCCCGCCCAACTTAAAACCCACTCCAATGGGAATGAGTTGGACGGTCCTCTTCCTGGACCTACGATGGGGTCCGTCTCTCCTGGGGGTAGCAAAGTGAAGGGAGGGGGATTGCGACGTTGTACGTCGCAGCCGAGCAAATCGCGCTTTGCTGTTTGCGCGGCAACCTCACTCGATGCGAGGAAGAAAAGACGATCGGTTCCAGCGAGGCCCGCGTTTTCTCGGACGCGAACTACGTCCCGGGAATTCGTGGAATTCGCTGGCCGACGTACGCAAGGGGGAGCTCGCCGGTTCGAGCTGGCGCGAAACGAGCAGCCAATTAGCACGTCTCGCGCCTCGCGCAGCCAATCGGGCTACGTTATCAGCCGGGCCCGACGGACGACGGCGAGACGCCGAGCGCGCGCGGCGGAGCGGCTCGGCAGTTCCTTTCCGAGCCTTGTCGACGACACTTCGAAGTGACGAGAGCACGCGAGAGGGAATAACGAAGAGAGTGAGAGTGAGAGATAGAGAGCAGCAGCGCCACGACCTGGACCATCGCCCCGAGGAAGAGATCCCTCCCCGGAGACGACTATCCAGCCGTTCAGCCAGAGGAAGGAAGCCGGAACGGGAGCCAGGCCTTCATTCCCCTGTCTGCAGAGAGAGAGAGAGAGAGAGAGAGAGAGAGAGAGAGGAAGAGCGAGAGAGAAAGAGTACGGGAAGCCAGCACCTCCTGGGCTAGCGAGGCTTCCACTGGGGGACGAGAGACTGGTGTTCGTCTCTCCTACACCAGGTAAGAATTCTTGGGTTGCTCGGGATACTCTCGGTGCGAGCCATTAGGCCGCCGAGAGAAGCGAGAGAGAGAGAGAGAGAAAGTCGCGAGTGTGTCTGAGAAAGAGTGAGTGAGACGAGAGAGCGGTGTACGGTGCGGGCGTACACCTCGACGTCGTCTACGCGGGGCATCGGGCCAGTGTACACGAGAGCGGGAAAAGAAGAAAACAGCGTAGCGTAGAAGGATCGCGGGAGAGTGTGTGTGTGCGAGAGCGAGAGAGAGAGAAGCATCGAGGCGTTCGAGAAGTCCTCGCTGCTCGGTAGCAGCAGGTCGGGCTTGCTGCCAACGCGCGGCAAAGTCGGTGCGCGCGAGCATCGAGAAGAGCGGGAGAGAGTAGAGAAGGAAGGGGACAACCGATAGCTACGCCGGCGTCGGTTTAGGCCTCGCCAGGCCGGGACCGCCGGCGCGAGCTGTTAGTGAGCGCGCCGATACGTGTGTGCGTGCTCGAGAGTAGAGAGGGGGGGCCGCGTTGGTTCGGCCGACAACGCTGCCGTGAGCGCGCGCTGTGCTCGCGAGTATCCGTGCGGGAGAGAGAGAGAGAGAGAGAGCGAGAGAGAGAACGAGCGCGCCGGCCGTATCGCTACTCGAGCGGGTCGCGCCGAGCCGAAATTCGGAAGCGGGAGAGAGAGAGCGCAGACGGGTCAGACTGCGCAACGTCAGAGGCGAGAGACTCGAGGCGTGCGCGCGTATATGAGAGTAGAGGTGTGACGGCGAGCCCTGCGTGGCTATTGTGTGTGGGCGGCCACGGCCACCACGCTGTAAGGAAGGGCTGGGATAAATATACGTGCAATACAAGTTAATAAATTGTGTGATTACTTCCTCCTTCTTTCCTCCACGTTCTCCCAAACGCCGGCGATTACAGTAAATCCCGAGATTAACGAAAAATCTTGGCGCGTACGAGGCGTCAAGTGTTGCGCACCTGTGTTGGGAGGCACAGCGTCGCATAGCATTTCCAACACTTGCTTATGCATCTCCTCCTCAATCTTCTTCGACACGGGGTAGTACCTCTGCTTGATAGGTCGAGCGGAACCCACATCAATGGCGTGCATGATCAATGAAGTGCAGCCAAGTGGTTGTTCGTTCTCTGGTAGCCACCTATCCAGCAGTTCGTTTAAATGGTTACGCTGCCGCGGCGTAACATCAACTAGGCCAATGGCCGCCAGGGCATTACTCTCGCCGTCTGTGAGACTAGATAACTCCAGAGGGATAGTCTCCGACGTGCCCTCAATCTCTAGGACATTCTGATGAGGTCTAAGCGTGGCGCCAAATGCACGGATGAAATCCGTCCCTAAAATGCAGGAGGAATCAAGTTCGCTCATGATCATGACTTTCAGTACTTTTCGACGACCCTGTACGTCAAAGGGTAGGTCGACGTGACCATAAATCGGCACTAACTGGCCGTTAGCGAGCTTCGCTCCTGGTCCTTTATAGGGCGTAATAGTTTGTCCACAGGCCGAGGCAATCTGAATGCCGACCGGGCCAATGGCGGTGCGTGCAGCTCCAGAGTCGAACAAAGAGCGGACTCTGAACCCTGCAATTCCAACCTGCACCCACCAGCGACGGTGATCCTCCGGACTTGGATCTTCGGCCTTCAACGGCATGAGTGCGTCCTCGCTCTTTAAATCGAGCGATTCGCTAGAGGCCGTTGTTACCTCGGGAGAAGTGTTGGCCTGACTCACTTCTTCCCTTGGTCTTTTCCCGACTTCTGGGAGCATTCTGGGCACGAACTTTTTACGTGTTGTGGCCAACTGCAACCATAGCATTTAACGTGGGGCTTATATGGCCCACGAGCCTTCTGGTCTTTATTGTGGTCACTATCCGGTTTGCGTACCGTTCGTTTCGTTTTCTCCTCTACTACCTCTTCAATTGTCACGGTAGAGACACTTTTCGGCTTCGGGGGAGGACGGCCGTGCGCTCGAATTTAAATTCGGCAAGCAGTTAATATGTTCATATCTAGGGCCGTATACGTGTGGGACGCTTAGGAATACTCAGTGAGTATGTACCTCTATAGTGTGAGCGCGTGCCGTATAAAACCACCTATGTTACTGTAAGCGTTGTACTGTACGTCTGTATGCCTATATGTATCGTACGCAGCTATCCTATAGATCAGACTGTATGTACGCAACTATATACCTATGTGCATGTACAGTGCGCTGCTATACTATACTGACTACACTGCGCGCGGTAAATATTCGCTTCGACTTATGTGTCGTACTTATAGTAGTAACTGTATGGGACAAAAAAAATAGAAGGAGAAGAACAAAAATAATTGTTTGTGAATTCGTATTTTCGGTTACTAACTACGACTAAACAAATCTTCTACGATACATTTGAAGTCGTATCAAAAACAAAAATTTAGATAACACGAAAAGGAAAAAAAAAAATTTGAGGGTGACAACAAAAACTCAATACGAATTCACGTACACAGAGATACGAACCAACCACAACAACTGTTAAAGCGAATCGCAAAAACTCTTTCCGAAACTTATACGCTAAATGTAATAAGTCGTAATATAATATTTCGGCCGCGTCGACTTCGTCGAACGTCTACAACGCCGGAGACCGGTGTTGTTTATCTCGTGCGGCGAGCTCGCTCGACCGCGATGTCAACAAAGTCGCGCGTCGCTATGCTTAGCGTGTAACTTGCGTTCTCGCTCTAATATAAGCTTTTGTTCGCTGTATAGATTTTATTTCGGTGCGACTATTATTTTTCTTGCGATGCCGAAATTTGAAATCTTCTAAACAAATATTGTTTAATGCCCCACGTTGGGCGCCAATATAACGGTGTACTGGATGCAGTTGCTCAGTTTCCAGCTCCGCTATAATCAAGGTCCGTAGACCTCGTTACTCTCGAGAAAGAGAGTCGTTGGGATAGCACCTAGTGCTGAATAGGTTCCGGCCAGGCCAGTTATGCTGCGATCTCGTACATATGCGAGACGCAAGCCCGCGGAGGCGGCTGGGTCGGTGATGAAGCGAGGTACAAGTATACGCGTAGGAACATGCAAAATAACGACTGTCGAGATTGTTGAGGAACTGTCACAGCGTTTATTGACAAACTATATACAGGGCTTGCATGCGAGCAAGCGAGGTCGCAGGTACGAGGGAGGATAAGGGGAGCCCTGGCGAGTGTAGCGTGAGAGAGAGAGAGAGAGAGAGAGAGAGAGAGCTGGCACTTACAATTAGCCGGTATCGCTCTGATGTTCGCTGTCAGCAGTCGGAACCCCATCGGTGCAGTTCCGGATGCGGTAGCGAGACGCAATGTCGTATACGCACGCGCACTCACACACTTCAACTTTTACTCTCCTAACAGCTATCTCCCGAAAGTACTGAGCGTCTCGCGAGGAGTCAGTTCAAAGGTCGGATCGTATCTGGCGGCACGCGTCTCAGTCGCGTGTCGCCGAATTTTCTCTCTCTCTCCCTCTCTCTCCGCTTCTCTCGCGTCGTCCAGCGGCTCTCCCCGCCTTGCCAGCGCTGGTACCTGTAACAGTGTGAATTTAGTACAAGTCTTTCTTCTCGCGGCATGCTGAGCTTATGACGTGCTAATATCGCCCGTCATAAATTAAAGAAGCAAAAATAATATATGATAGAGATCAGGTTGTAAAAAATAGTGATAATCCCAGAAATCTGTGGAGAGTAATCAAACAAAAACTAGGTAAAATGCGAAAAAAGATAGAAATATAAACCAGATTTATCATCATAGGAAAAATTTAATAAATAATCATACAGATATTGCTAACCATTTCAACTCTTACTTTAGTAGCATCGGCAAAACATTGAGTGATCAAATAGTGCAACCAATGAATGTAAACGTCAAATTACCAAAGATAAATAATAATTCTATTTTTATTACGCCTACTAATTACTTTGAAATTACTGGCATAATTCAAAATATGAAATTAAAGAATGGAGGAGTAGACAACATAAACTCTAAATCACTAAAAACTCTAACACAGTACATAGTAGACCCACTGGTACATATTATAAATATATGCATAGAAAAATCTATATGGCCGACTGCGTTAAAAAATGCTGATATAATACCGATACATAAAACTGGTAACAAGAGGAATATAACTAATTATAGACCAATATCTTTAATATCCAATGTAGCAAAGATCTTCGAAAAAATCATTTATAATAGAATATTGAGTTTTATTAGTACATTTAATATTTTATCCAGTAATCAATATGGTTTTGTTAAAAATAGAGGTGCGAAAGATGCTCTGGCAGAAATAACCAAGATTATTTATGAGAAATTAGACAATAGTACCCCGATTGCAATCACTTTTCTCGATCTTCCGAAAGCTTTTGATACGGTAGATCATAAGATACTACTTGATAAACTTTACAATTATGGAATCAGAGGCACGGCACACAAACTTATAACAAGTTATCTGGAAGGTAGAAATCAAAGAGTAAAAATTAATGACTGTATAAGCGAATCCAAAACAATTACTACGGGTGTACCACAAGGTACTATCTTAGGTCCACTGCTTTTTATTATATATGTTAATGATCTCTTGCAAAATATGCCTGCAAATTCAATAATATCATAAGCGGATGATACAGCAATTATTTCGACGGATAGTTCTTGGACAGGAGTAGAGGAAAAGATGACTAACTACCTGTATAAAGTATCTAACTGGCTTGCACTAAATAAGCTATATCACTAAACATTGAAAAAACAGTTTGTATGACGATCGGGAACTACTCTGATAGCGTACCTAAAGATTTTTTAATACAAATTGATGGCAAAGACATCAAAAGAGTTGAAAATACCAAGTACTTAGGAATTATTTTTGATTATAATATGAAATGGATAAATCATATACAGTATTTAATAAATAAGTTGAAATATATGGTATTTATTTTTAGAAAGATTAATAGATTTATGCAAATTAAAACTTTAAAAATGATATATTATGCATTTTTTCATAGTGTTATAAATTATGGTATAATAGCTTGGGGTGGTGCTTACTATACTTTAAGCTCTAAGAATTATACTTATAAACTAAGAGAATGGGTTAAGTTTCACATGTAAAAAAAAAATCTTTTTTATAAAATTAATAAGAAATATTGATAATGTATTTATAAATTGCTATGTATTCTGTATACAAATTTTATTAAAACGTTATTAATCAATCTTTCATATTGTAAAACTGTTAAAGTGTAAGTTAGGTACTACATATCTTGAAATAGATTTTATTTTAGTTATAAGGAACTATAGTTAGTAAGTATACCGGCCTCGCGAACAGGTAACTGCGTTTACCTCTGCGGGAATTTTACTATTATGTAAATAATATGTAATTTTTTGTCTGGTTAATAAAATAAAAATAAATAAAAATAAAATTATAATGAATAATTTTAATTAATAAACTAGAGTTATGGCTGTCTTTATTTTGCATGAATTGTCATAAAAGATCGAATCTGTTCGATGGAATAGAACATACTTTATGTTGATGCTTTTTTTTTGTTTATCTAATATCACTTTCCTAACTGTCAAACACGTAAAGAAATAGTTTCTTCACACCGAATTTCATTTGCGAATAAAAGTGCTAAGAAATTTGTGTTTCAAACGACTTTTTAATTGGAATTTAGAATATTGATTTTAATCTGGAAAAATGGAAAGAGTAAAACCATCTAAAACAAGTATTGCTGCTTTATCTCCGTATACTTATACATCGTAAAAGTGGTATTTAGATTACACGTAAATTTTATTATCTTGTTATTTAAATTATGAATTATTGTTTGATTATTATTTCTCTCTTTTTTTAAATGCGTACATATGATATATAAAAACATACCCGTTTGTTTATATGTGATTGATTTGTATACATATATTCAGACTTTCAAAATAGATAAGCAGCTATTGATCATTTACAGAAAACCTAGCCTAGCTAAAGTGGTGTTTAAATCATCCAAACATAAATCTAAAAAAGATTGTTCATTCTTTTCAATGAATGTTGTTTATAACACCGGGATCATTAAATGCTTAGCATTTTATCGTTGTGTACGATTTCATAACGTTATGAAGGTAAAAAGAATCATTTTTATAAAACATAATTAAATAACTAATGAATATATACAAATTTACAGCGCAATGAAGTCTACTATTTTTCAAAATTCAGAGTGACAATGACAGACATTAAATACACTAATTCCACGAATAACCCTTATCACATAACGTTTACAAAGAATACAATTATTCAAAAATATAAAGAGCCAATCACTTTAAATTTTACACCTGAACCAAAAATTACCGAATGGAAGAGCCTAATAGAAACAAAGGATAACAATATAATCATTAGTAATATATTTCTTATACATAGAGATATCGTTATTATTGGTTTTGTAAAATTTAAATATGCTTTTATTTTAGACACGTATGCCACAATTGATAAATACGAAGCTAATGTTACAGTCTGGCCATCTAAGAGCGATCCGAAAAAATCATCAAAAAGACGATTGTGTTCTCTCATTGACCATAAAAATACTAAGGTACTTTATATACATTATTCAGTTATAATTATTTTATTTTGACATGTGATGTGTTTATTTTTTGCAGATTCAACTCATATCGTGGAACAAGCACGTTGACATTGAATTAAAACTAAATCAAGTTTATGGCATATTCAACGTGAGATTGAACAAAGAAAACTATTCCAAAAATTTAAATACAATTGATGATTCCATGTTCGTAGAGAATCCTTCTAATGACATATGTCAAATGTAATTATTTTTATTTGTTGTTTTAATAGTGCTCTTATTATACTTCACGTTTTTATAAAATATTTATTTCATTGCAGAATACAACTTTATTTGCAAACTGTGAATTCACCATCCACATTTGTTAAAAAAAATTCGTTTGATGATATATACAATGAAGATGAATTCATAGAGTGCACTAACAATGCAGAGATTCAATTACTAGAAATCTTGAATGCAGATAATAAACGTTTCATTCAGAAGATTATTGAAGAATGCATAAATAATGCAATTGAATGTTGTGAGTCAAATTCTATCGATGCTTACTGCCCTCTTTTAAAAAAATCAAGCAATATTGAACTACATATATATGTAAAAGAATTCTGTAACAAAATTTTTTGTTCAGACTTCTGATGATTTGTTCAATGAATGCATACTCTTTGTAAAACTTGTGTATTTGCCCTCTTCTATCGAATCGATTGTAGATTTCAGTTTATTTATCTTTTAAACATGTCATGTACCAGCGGCAGAGGACTTTTAGCTCGCGCGTTACGCTACAACTACATCTGCCGTCGCGCGCCGACGATCGATTTCCGAGTCTCGATTGCAAGCACTTGCAACAATAATGAGCGCTACAATGGTCTCGGTGGATCAGCGTATCACGTCGCCGCCGGTATACGGACACTACGTAGCTATCTCTCATAACAACGAGAATATAAGTTTGCTATAGAGAGTCTTCTCCCGCGCCATGTGCGCCTATATTATAAACTCTCTCGTAGCTTTTCTCTCACGAACCATCATCAGCGGCGACGGTGCAATGCACACGGGTGCGCATTATGTGCATAAGTACATATGTATTGGCTGGACATCAGCAAACTCATAGAGACGTAGCTGTTCGCAGTAATTACGGCGTAAAGCTAGCCGGAAAAAACTCTGCGGACGAATCCCACAGTTTTTATCATAATTGTTTTTAGGAGCTACTGCCTCGTCGTTTCTCCAGTGTCTCGATCTCCTCTGATTACGGCCTAGCTCTTGCCTAACCCAGCTCGTAGAGACAGCTTTTACTCGTTTTTATTGACTATGAACATTTTTGTTCCGGCAGCGAGTGTGGTGCAAATAAGCCGAGACCGCTCCCAAAACCGCGGTGTAATGAGGCGATTTATCAGTGAAATCACCGGTAAAACTATCCGCCGGACGAGAACCAGAAAGCTGATGCTTCGCTTTGATCAATGAAAAAAGATAATCCAACAAATTACCCTCACACACACGGGCAGCGCTTGCGCACTACGATGTAACGCTTGATTTAAAAATTTAAAATCAGATTTATATCATTAGATTTAGATCATTTATGTAGCATATTTTAATTATGAAATTTTATCGGAATCATTATTATTACCATTATTTTTAAATTTATTAGTCTGATACAATAATGAGAATAATAATTTTAAACGAAATGTTTGTTTTTTAAAAATAAATTTGTTATAGCACTATTTTAAATAGCTTCGATTTCTATTCTTTAATTTTGTATAATTACTTTAAATTCACTACGAACATCTTCGAGCATATTGTTATGATAAACTGTCACACAGTGTCGTTAGCAGCACAGAGTCAATAACCAATAAATTCATTACGCTATATTTGTATAAAATAATGTGAGATTGGTTATTCAAATACAGTAAAAGTAAAATCTTGTGATATACTCGACAACGTGTGAACAAGAAGGCAATTGATAAAGAGAAGAATTAAAAATTGTATGCAAGCCTGTACGCGAGGTGCTAGTCCGAGTATTCGTTTCGTTACATTCTACTTGGGACAATTCAAACTTCCATTTCCTGATTTCATGAGGTAGCAACATTTATTTTATTTATTTTACTGCTTGCGCTACTTTAATATTATTTGATTAGTGCGTAGCACGCACACATATAAATATAATGTGATAGGCATGCATGTTCGAAATCTTGTCGGCGGACACCTAGAACAACTGGTGCTCTCTTTTTGCTTGCCAAACTTTGTCCAACGCGCAACAAGTATAATGCTTAATGCGAAAGCTATTGGCAACGTTGCTGCTATTCTTTCTTCTCGCACATACATACGCGCGCATGTATACACGTACAGCCAATAGCACTATAAACTTAAATTCGCGCAATTTTATTACCAGAAGTACTTCATAAACTCGCATTGTGCAAGAAGCCCCCCTTCCTCGAGGGTTATATCAATAAAAGCTCGAGATGAAAAAATCCGAAATGAAATCGCCATCGTCCGAAGCAGTCTCTCTCGCTCAGGCATCATGCCGGATGCAAATAATACACAATATCTATGCCGCTGCACTTATGCGTGCGCGTGTAGTGCAAATACACTTTATGAGAGACAGAAGAGAAGCCAAAAAGAAAGGACGCCTCGCCGCGCAATTAGATGCACGCGCGCGGTGCAGCTGCTGATTATAAGGGACGATGAGCTAATTAAAATATTTCGTGCGCGTTTTTCGCGAGGCAGATGCACTATAAGTGCGACCAAAGGCGAAAGAGAGAGAGAGAGAGAGAGAGAGAGAGAGAGGCGATCGTCGCAATTAGCTTTCTCGCGACTTTTCGACTCGTCGCGCGCAATCTCTATGCCATCGCAGTTCGCGTTATATGTATCCTTGAGTCGTGAGCGCGACCGCTGCCGTTAATTGAGCTTTTATGAATTTCGAGCGAGCACGCGCTTTATTGCCTCGTTATCCGATCAATGAGCGCCGAGCGTTTACGAGCCGAGAAACACTGTGCGTGCGCTGTACGGATAGTGTACTTCTGATATGCAAAAATATTTTTGACAATGAATCAAGAGGCGTTCGCATGCGTTACGTGATTCGAATCTCTCTTTCTCGTGATATTCGAAGCTCAACCGCCACTGCAGCAGCAGCGACTTCTATTTAAGGACGTGTTTTTTCTGGCTCCAAAAAACTTTGCTTCCGCTTAGTGTCGTCTCTTGAGAGAGAGTATCGCGTGTATATTGTGTACATCGAGGAAAATATAACACGAGCCCGCAGTTCTAAGAGCCTTTAAACAAACAACGCGACAACGCACAGAGCTGCAGCAGCTGGCCTGCGAGCCGTTTCCTTATTCGGGAGCTCCCTCTCGTCGCTGTATATTATATGTTAGTCTACAGAAAATCTGACGAGAGCTGCTTAAGCTGCGTGTTCGATATGTATATAATGTAACTCGCGCGAGAGAGAAAATCGGCCGGTTGCCCAGATCGATGCACACAACAAATAACTGTTCGGCTTTGCTTCGATGATAATAGTAAAACACAATATACAGGCGTCATAGCAGCACATCTGATCTTCAAACTAAGTACTTATAACACTGCTGCATCGCGTCGTCGTTGCCGTTTCACACTGCACACTCACTTATAATATCGCCGAAAAGTTGAACCGATCCATGCACTGGCCACTGCGGTAAGCGGAGATTGCGTAACACATGCGTGGTAGACGGAACCTAGGCTAGAGAGCCCAAACGGCGAAAGAGCCCAGCACCAAGAGTAGGAGAGCGCGCGGGGGGGGGAGTAGGGGGCGCTGGCTCGCCGCAACAAGCTAGAGTCTTTCTCACCAATGCAGCGCTTCTTTGTGCGTCTACCTTACTAATTAGCCGATAAGTTCAAAAACGTATGCATCTCGCTTACAACGATCATTCTATGTGTCGTACAAGTTAGAGGCGGGAATTATATCAATGGAATAATATACGAGCATGAATAGCAGGTGCTAGTTTTAAAGCTTGATCTCATCTTCTTAAACTTTCGTACGCCACGAACCACTAATTTCAGTGTTAAATACGCCGGCACATCGAAGGGAGGCGATATATATATATATATATATATATATATATATATATATTGTAACACGGCAAAATTTTGCCGTATAACAACGACGTTCGACGCTGTCGGGGTAGAGTGTCTCAAGGCTACCTGTGTGAATGAGAAAGTGAACGTGTCTAAGTGCGTCGTTTATTTTTTAAGTGAACGACGAGAGAGGAGCAGTGGCTGCGACGGACGGAAAGGACAACGCACGTCGCCGACTCGTGAGTGAGAGATGCGAGGAAACGACGAGCAACTTTGGCGCAGCAGCATCGAGCTTTCACCTCGACAGGGCGTTCAAGTCGGCCCCGCGCACCGTAATACAGCCGATGCAGGTGGCGGAGCCCTTCGTTGGGTCTACCTACGTGAGCGTCTGATGCAGCAGGACCAGCGTGATGGCAGCTCGCCCGCACGAACGCCAGAAACAAAAACTACAGCGTCTAGCGATCGTAGTGACAGATGCCGCCCGAGTCAAGGGCCCTGACGACGGGGCATCTGGAGTCACTACGGGTTCCGCAGTCAAGAGTTATCTTGGTTGTCTACGGGTGAAAGACTGCTTGTGTGCTACGAGAATTTGAATTTTGCGGCTATCTACTTCGACATCGTGTCCGCGGGGCTATCTGCGCGCACGCGCGACCGCGCGGCTCGGCAACGGCGCGTAAACCGATAATGTTGCGAGTGAGTGGGCCGTCAGGCCGTGACGCGTTGACCAATCAGCGCATGCGCGGTACGGCGGTTAGGGAGAGCAGAGTGGCGGCCGCGAACCGCGAGCGCTCGAGTCGGCACTCGCCTGCCCCGACTACTCCCGAACAGACGTGCCTCAACTTCAACCTCACCCGGTGTTCCAGCTAGAAATATTTAAGGTTTGTGAATCGTTTTCCGCTTTTTCCAGTTCTATCCGTCTCGCGGGTGAACGGCAGTTCCACGTTTGGTTTTTTGAACGCAAAGGTTATCTCGCGTACGCATTAGTTACCTCCGTATCGCTGTCTTTATCTCTTTATCTCTTTGTATTGTGTTCCGTCGAATAAAGGGTTATCTCGTCTATACGGGTTATAATCTCGAGTAATAAGCGAAGTGTAGAATTAAGGATTTTTACGATTATGATGGAAGTGTAAAGTTATTGTGCGAAAACGTAGGTTAATACTTAGCGCCGACACCTGGACGCACGAGGCGTAAGGTGGTCGAGCAATTCTAGGATAAGTCATTCGACTTTTGTGGAATTCGCGTGCGATGTAATTGTGTGAGTGAGTGAGAGACGAAAAGTGCGAGCTAGTGTGTGTGATCTGGTTGCCTCTCGAGCCTTCAGACGCGCGCGAGTCACGCGGGATATCTTTCGTGTACGGGTATTTGCTTGTCGGAGTTGCCTTTGTTCACGGGTTATTTCAGTAATTTGTATGAGTCGATTATAAGTTGTAAGAATTTATTAAGAATATACAGTTCCATCTGATAAACCACGTGTCTCTATTATCTCGAACCGCCCTTTCTCCTTACCGTTTTTGGGGCTGCAGCTAGCCGAGCAAACCACGTGCAAAAACCCTCGCGCCGAGAAACAAAGAGTCGCGAGACAACCAGATCACACACACTAGCTCGCACTTTTCGTCTCTCACTCACTCACACAATTACATCGCACGCGAATTCCACAAACGTCGAATGACTTATCCTAGAATTGCTCGACCACCTTACGCCGAGATAACCTCATTTTTTTCATATTGCCTCGTGTATCTTGTCCCAGCTAGCTGAGTTAAATGCATTTTTAACATCCAGTGTAACAATAGCACACAGTACTTCTTGACTCCTCCTTTCCGTCTCTTCCCTCCTATTGCAGTTCTCGCGGTGTCGACTACTAAGCTTACGGCGTCAAGAGTGGAGCGTGTTTTCCTAAAGCCATATTGATATCTCGCTAGTCCACCTGGTTCTTCAATGACTTGGTCCATTCTAACGCCGATAATACGCGCTTAAATCTTGCCCGGAGTGTCCAGCATGCAGAGTGGTCTGTATGAGGCAGCTTCTGTGTGTGTGTGTAGTGTAAGTCTGCCTGTGTAATGTCCCACGTTCATACATACTTAGCATTTACGTATACGTATAACGCCTGTACGACTGCATTCGTGTACTCATACAGACGACGTATACTAAACCGATTGCGACAGTATGAGTGCTTTAACCTACGAGTCAGCACTTCTCATACGCGCGTATTACTGACTAACTTTTGTACATCATCCTTGCACGTCAGATGTTGATTGGTCGATCGTTGCCACGTTTCATTCAATTTCACAACTCCTTGAATCGTCACCGAGGCTTTAAAAAGCCAGGAAACTATCCACGGAGCGCCTTTTTACGCGAGTCAATCTGCCTGTAGCCTGTAACCACGAGCTGTACCTGGTGAGAGTATACGAGGGCTGTGAATTTGCGAGCATCGCCTATTGAGTGCGTAGAAAACACTCAAACTCTGCAGGCAATTCAATAGTACACCTCTACACCTGCTAGTTTAGAGTCCCGTGCCTAGTAGGAAAGGGCCCGTCAATAAATCTGGCGTTGGTGGAACCACAGCTTAGATAAGTTTGAATAACTTGCCACGAGAAATCCTGTAGGATAGAACTGTCAGCATCTGTTACACTAGAAGGAGACTACGTCATCCAACGTGCGAGTGATCGACTATAAGTCGCATTACTAGAGCATTATAACTTTACTTCAGCATTAAGAACATTAAGCAGAATTAATAATGGCGACATTTCACCGGACCAGTTCGTCCATGAAATTCACAATGCGACAGATTATCTTTTTTGTTTCGGTCAACAGCAAAATTTTTAATAGAATATTAGATTGTAACAATACAAGTATTTATTATGCCCTTAGAAAATTAGAATTCAAAAACGTTCACAATCTAATAAGTTTTCTCAAAGAAGCATTTTTCTATCACAATTCCTTTGGACACTTTGCAGTTAAACTAGATGATTCAAGTCGAGATCAAGATGAACATTTTTACGATTTTTATTTAAGATTACGAAATATTTTACGAATAGCTGAGAACCAGTTAGAAAGATCACAGCCACAACTGTCAAACCTATTTGTAGATCAGTTAACTCTTGTTTTATAGCTTCTGACCATTTTTGTTTCTCTTCTGATTCAATAGCTTCTTTATAGCTGATAGGATCTCTGTTCGTTTGTGCTATAAAAATGTGTCCAAGTTCATCTTCTTCTGAGTGTGTATTTCTGTCTACCCCAGTCGGGGTATGCACAGGTAGCAGATAGTTAGTGTTTTATACTTCGATTACTGCTTCTCTGAGATGTGTCCAAGTTCGTCTGTTTGTCTTGGCTTTTCTTTCTAGACATGGTTGTTTTCCTGGTTCTGGTTTATTTGTTTTCGATACTTCTGAGTTCTTGACTTCTGCTTTTCTCCTCTGACTTTTCTCTTTCTCTGAGTTTTGTTCTTCTGGTATATCTGGTTGTGTTTCAACTTCTGAAGTTATTTCTAACTTTGAGTTTGAATTATATACATCCTTATATACCAGTTTTTCATTGAACTTTACATGTCTTGATGTTACGAACCTTTGAGACTCTGGATGCCATAAGACATATCCAGTTTGAGAATATCCTACCATGATTGTGCGGATAGCTCTGTCTGATAACTTACTTTCTGCATTGGGTATCTTGGCATATGCTAGACATCCGAAACGTCTGATTTTATCAAGGTGAATGTTTCCGTCAGGAACCATTTTCTTGATTGGTATCTCTGAATTGATTCCTTTATGTGGAGTTCTATTGTAAATATGGATAGCCACTTCTAAAGCAAGTATCCACATGCTCTTTGGTAAACCAGAGTCTATCATGAGTGTTCTGATTTTCCACTGTATGGTTTTGTTAAACCTTTCAGCAGTCCCATTATGTTGTGGAGTGTAAGGAGGTGCAAATTCTCCTTCAATCTTTTCCTTTTTCATAACTTCTGAGAATTTACCTCCAGTAAATTCAGTACCATTATCTGTTCTGATGAAACACACTTTTTCTTCTTTACCCAGTAAGTTTCTTGTAGTTATCAAGAATTTTTCTAGGCAATCTCCAGCTTCACTTTTGTATTTAGTGGAGTACGCTTTAGCGAATCTTGTGTGATCATCTACAAATACTATAATGAATTTGTTTGCTCCTGGATACGAGACTGGCTTAATTGGCCCCATCGTGTCTGTATGTATCCTTTCTAATGGTCTTGTTGCTCTGAGTCTGACTTCTGAGAAAGGCAAGTTTTCCATTTTTGCTAAAACGCATATTTCGCAGTCGGAGATGGACTTGTCAAATTTTATTCTTCTGAGTTTCTCTTCTGATTTTTGTAACAATAGTAAATATTGTAGAGAAGCATGTCCTAGTTTGATATGTCAAAGCATTCCTTCACTTAGCTTCTTTTCTTGATTATTTGTTTTATTGTTCACATCTTTCTGTAGGTATTTTACCATTTCTTCTGAGTAATCATCTAGGTTTGTGATTTTTCTGTTCAGAGTTTGTTCGTCTAGATTTGTATCCCAGTCTTCTTTTTGTCTGTCTGGGCTTGTTCCTTCTCTGATTTGTTCTTGCTCTTTCTCCCTCCCAATCTCAGCATGACTGATCTGATAATTCTCTGATTTACTTATTTCTTCTGATTCAATTTGATCTCTGAGATCCATGATGTCAGCCTGAGATTGTTGCAAGAACTCGTCTACTGATACTATATTCGCTGTGCATGAATATTTATCATAGACTTCTTGTTCTTCCTCTGATTGTTTGTTTCTTAATACATTCAATGAAATTATCCAATTTGGTTTTTCATAGACACCTGTGAGATATTCTTCACTAGTATTTTTATCATAGATTTTAAGTATTTTATTGTCTAAATAAATACTTAAGCCTACATCTGCAAAACGTCTAAGAGATATAAGGTCGTCTGAGATATTCTTTGCAGCTATTACATTGGTTAAAATTATTTTCTTATTTTCATCTGAGGTTGATTTTAGAATTAAATCTCCTCTACCGTCTACTATAATGGTCGTGTAATTATTTTTGTTCGCGCTTCTGATGTATTCTCCTGAACTTTTTCTGAAGTTCCTTAAAATTATACTCTTATTGGTTATGTGCTCTGTTGCGCCAGAGTCTGCTATAAATACAAGCTTTGTAGGTGTTGTGTTAGTAATTTGTGTATTGTTACCTGTTAGCATCGCCTTGAATTTTTCTTCTTGCTTCTGATTTCGTCTTGGTGTTGGTATATTTACGTTTCTTTTTGTAAAACCTCTCTTGTTGTTTCCCCTACCTCTGATATTATTATTATAATAACCACCCCTGCCTCTATTATTTTTACCTCTGAAGTTGTTATTGTTTTGTTTGTGTTATGTGTTTTTGTTGTAAAAAATGTTGGATCTTACATACCCATCTTTTGGATTGTCTTTGTTAGGACAGTCGTTACCTTCGTGGGGAGCCACTGCTTGACAGTAAAAACAGTACCATAAGTTGTACTCTTTTAAAGGACAATGAGTAATCCTGTGCCCAACTTTGTTGCAGCGGAAACATTTGTATGTTATAGTAGCTGTTTGTCTTGCTACTCCTGTTTGTCTAGCATCAGAAGGTTGACCATCTGAAGTTCGTCTGTCTGATTCCAGCTGTAGCAAGAAAGTTTTTATGTCATCAAGGCTCATTTCTGTTTTTGTTGCCTGAAGTCTGATCATATTAGCTGATCTGACTTCTTTATAACTCTTTGAGACTGCTTTTAAAAATGCTGATCTTTTCTCTTCCTCTATCAGAGGTGTTCTTGTTTCGCATGTTTCGAATTCTCTAATGATCGATTCAAAACGATCACAAAATGCATTAACCGATTCTTTGTTATACATATTTAAGGGATACAATTTTTCTCTGACAGAAGAATCGGTAATATTCAATTCAGCTCTTCTGAATTCTCTGATGGATTTTACTATTTGTTTTGGGTCTTTAATTTGTAAGATCTTGTTATGATAATAAGGGTCTAAGTGGCTTATTATTATATCTCGGGCTAGATCTTTCTTATCTTCTACGTCTTCTCCATTAAGTATGTCTGTTTGAAGTGACTCGTCTATTGTGTGTAAGGCGTTGTTCGCTTTTAGTTCTGTATATAAGTTATCTAACCATGTGTTTAGTGGTGTTTGTTTCGTCAGTTTGTAGTCTATTTTTATTTTTAATTTAGGTTTAGTACCAGTCGAGTTAAAGGAGCGTCTGAGTTCTTTGAAAGTTTGATTAATTTCTCCTAATACAGTTCTGTCATCTGATAAATTTCTTAGCCTGAAATTTGTGTCGTCTGAGTCTCTCAAGGTGGAATTAGCAGGGTGTTTATTTACCTCTGAAGTTTTATTTTTTAAGTGTTCTGACATCTCTTCCAACTTCTTGTACACGTTGTCAGTTGAGTTCTTCAGATCTAGAATCGTCTCCGTCTGATTTTTTATTATTTCGGCGTGTTGGTCTATTATTGTCGATCCAAAGCGTGTTGATCTATCGAATGTCTCTCAAACGCATCCTCCAATATCCTCATCCTTATCTCTATGTCGAGTGGAGATCTATTCATCCTTCTGATGTTAGTACTTGGAGGTGTACCTGGAGGGGTGTAACTTTCTGATTCTTCTTCTAAATATAAACAATTTTCTCTGATTATCATTCACTTCTGATTTTATTTTATTTATTTATTTTTAAGCAAATATTCTTCTAACATTTAAAAAATATAGGCCTATGCTTCTGCTTCTAAGTTAATTGTTTATATTCTGATTTTAGAAAAGCACTTCACCTCGTGATTGTTCATGTATGTCGAGTATGTCCTTTTGGCTTTCGTCTGACATCGGCTTTGATTCCTTCTGAAATGGTAGAAAAAAATTGAATGCTTTCTTCCGATAATTTTTAATTTGATTTCTTGTTGAGTTAGACCGCACTGAAAGTCAAAACAAAGCGTGAATATCAAACACTAGCTTCGCGTCCCTCGGACTCCACACACATGCTCCCTCCCAATCTGAGTAAACGAACGCAATTTACTCAATAGTCTGCGAGGGGGCGATCGCACACGTGTATGTCGCCAAAGAAAAACACTAAAGCCGGTGTAATTTTCTTTTGACATATACTCTATAGAAATTCAAATTCACTGCACCGCCGTTTCATTGAAATTTCTATCGAGGTGTATTTTCTTTGTTTATCCGAGTACTTCTGAGTGCGTCTGTGTGTTCAAAAATTCCAATAAACCTTCTGAATTCTTATAGTTTGACTTTTATACTCGGATAACTTTGAGATTATTTTCTTCTATTTATGCGTGAGGTGCGTTAATACGTTAATACATTAGTCTAATAATTTAAACTTATTTGATTAGAAGACTTCACTATGTCGCGTCTGAAAAACCATAACGTATTTTATTATGCGTTAACTAGACCTTTCTATAAGTATTTTCACTATGTATATATATATATATATATATATATATATATATATATATATATATATATATATATATATATATATATATATATACATATATATAAGCGTTGTTTCTGGGCCTCACCTGTTATTTCCGGGCCTCTAAACAATACCTACATACGCGCTACGTTCAGTCAAACTAAAGCATTTAAATTAGAGGAAACATTCGTAAGTTAAATAATAAACTGGATAATACAAATAAATGTAGTTTTACAGCATGATGAGTGTGAACCACAAACCGAATCATGATCACCAAAAGAATGATGTAAACATTACACGTTAAAAAAAAATTTGAATTAAATATCTTTAGTATTAAAAACCGGATTATGACGAAAATATAAGAACACATCTTCATCTATGAATTTTCGAAAGAGTATATGAAGTACCAAATAAATACAACTTTACTACAACTGCACGTATTGATTAATTAATACAAAGACTTGTCAAAGATGTAGTAAAAAAGGTTGCAAAAAATTGTATGGCTCCATTAGACTAGATTAAAAAAACTTTATCGTTAATATGTATCTCGGGTATTGAAAACCGGAAAATATCGACATTACAAGATCAACGCCAAAGTAACCGGATTGAAATGACTTTACATTTACTGCGCGTTTCCACGAATTAAAGCAAAGGTTTTTCAATCGTTTTTAATGCGCAGTAAACAATGGCTCTTGTTTTCAAAATAATGGGAAAATTTATTAGAACTCAATACACTAGGAAATGAAAAATCTTTGTAAGTATGGTAAATAGTATGGAGTCTTTAGAACTCACCGGAATATAACGACTTCACAGCTACTGCGCGTATTTACAAATTCATACAAAACATTATCATTAGTAGAATAAAAATTTTTAGACAGCAAATAAGATACATATCTTGTGTAATGCAAACCGGATTATAACGAAATTCCAAGAACGTATGTTTGTCATTGAATTCTTTAAATAGTCCGTAGTTATCAAGATATAACAACTTCATTGTAAAATTGAAATACAATTGAGTTCTCTATCTTGTGTAACAAAAACCGGATTATAACGACTTTACAGAAGCTGCGCGTTTTCACGAATTAATGCAGTCTTTTCAATAGTTTAGTGAAAAATATTTCACGCAGCAAAATATGACAAAAGTAGGCAAGTTAATTAATGGGGTTATCGATCTTGTGTAACAAGACTGGATTATAACGACATTACAGTAGCTGCACGTTTTCGCGAATTAATGCAGTCTTTTCAAAAGTTTAGTATGAAATATTTTACGCATCAAATTATGACATTAGTGAGCAAGATAATTAATGGATAAATGGGTTACTTATCTTGTGTTACAAAAACCGGGTTATAACGACATCACTGTAGCAGCGCGTTTTCATGAATTAATGCAGTCTTTTTAATTGTTAAGTAAAATATATTTTATGTAGCAAATCATGACTTTAGTAGGCAAGATAATTAATAGACAATTGTGTTATCTATCTTGTTCAACAAAGACCGGATTAGTTCAAACTGTGATCGTAGGGAACTGAATATTCAGTAGACCTAACCTTAACTAATTTGTCAGGTAAGTTTAACTTTTACCTTTTTTTTTGCCTGTATATTTGCAAAAAACAGATAAGTTTAATATAATCTCGGAAATATTTAAGCGTGTTGATTAGTGAGACACAAAAGCAGCTTGAATCTACCAAAATATCTTTACTTAATATTTAGAATGGTATATTTCTGATAGACAAAATATGTTTCGGTGAATGAGATCAATCTTAATTTTAGTCAAAATAAATTACATATGTTTAGAACAGAACCGTTTTAAAACTTTAAAAAAACGTTTTCCCTAAACCATTTTTACGTTTTTAAATCTAGTCTATAAAACGTTTTATTAACGTTTTAAAAACATTGGAAATGTCCGTTTTTCGAGTTATAATAAGCAATCAACCCTTTCATCAAACGTTAATGTGGCGTTCTAAAAACGATTAAAAAAAGTTTTAAAAACCTTTTGTAAAAAATTTGTATGACGTTTATATGACGTTTTATAATAGTTTTAAAAACGTGCATAAAATGTTTTTTATACGTTTTTAAAAACTTTAAGAAAAATTATTTAAACAATTTATATAAAATGTTTAAATAGCATCTAAATGAAAAACGTTTTTTAAAGTAGATTTACAAAGGTTAAAGTGGTTTAGAGTCAAACGTTTTTTTAACGTTTTAAAACGGTTCTGTGCTATCAGGGATAATACATTTTGTTTACGACAATAGAACCATATTACTTTGTCAAAAAGTATAAAATTATAAGAGTAAATTATAAGAGTATAGTAGCAATGATTAAAGAGATCCGGTTTCTTTCCGAATGCTTCGGTTTTCAGAATGGTAGATATTAGAAAATCTTGTTCTAATTTTTTTTTCTTCTCTGTTAGCTAAGCATTTGTGTTTAGCTATTGCTTCTCTAATTTCACTAGCAGAAGCACATTTTTCCTTCTTAAGAGCTTTTTGGAACACCTCATTAAAAGCTTTGGCTTCTTCGCTAGACCACATGAATCCCCCTTCCTGTAAAATATATTTTATAAATCAACATTTATACAGTTAGTGATAATGAGCAAGAAAGAGAAAGAAAAATAAATAGAAAAAATCTGCTAGGAGGATAAAAATCTGTTAATTCATATATACACAGAAATTAGAGTAATTTATCGAGTAACATTGAGTAATAAATCGCGCCAAATCTTTACGTGACAAATCACTTTAAAAATTACTCTATACATCACTTGATAAATTTTAGTTGGGCAGATTAGTGCTATAATATCTGATCAGTAGCAGTTGCTTATGTAAAAAAGTGCTATTTAGATAAACTACAAGAAATATGACCCTTATAATTAGTTATTACACAGCAGTATACTGTACTTTAAACTCTATACTGTTCACAATAATTACTTTCGTTCGCATTACGACCTGCTCTTGTTTATCTACTGTAGAAACAACTCCCCCCCCCCTCGTAGGCTAAGCTTACTTATTTATTTTTTCTTCTTATACCGCTACGTTCGTAGACGCTTTGATAAAAAATTTAATTACATAACCGTGAACCCGAAACTGTTAGAGTAAGCAGCGACACCGTTTGGATCCACATAATCTGGTTTTGTGAAAACTCAATCATCTACATATACGAAAAGTAGTTTCATAAAAACTATTATCTGCTTCGTCTTGCTAACGCCGGCATTAAGCAGATCTCCACAGAAATGCCGGATTTTCAAATTGACCCCGTGACTCGAAACCCGTGATCCAGCGCCTGAAGTATTAAAAAATTCCATATTGCAGCGTTTTTGAAGCAACCACCGACTAGTACTTTTTCTCAGGCGGCGATTTTTTCTTAAACTTTTGCTAACTGTTTTATAATGTATACTTTACTTACATTATTAAAATAAGATACTAAGATTGGAATGAATCGTAAAAAAAGGTGAGATTTTTTTAATAAGAATTGATGTATATATTGCGACGTGTCGTTAGAATAACGAAACGAGATTACAACACATAATTTCGAGCCGTTGATTCTCGGATGTATTTGTGATAAATGCATCGGGGAATCAACAACATTGGATTATATCTGTTATCCGGTACGCCTGGGGTTCCTAACCTCACCCGTCAGCGCCGGAGCCAGAGATGACTCCCCGGCACTGACAGAAAGAGCATCACTCGCGGAAATAGCGCCAATGCAGCCCAACAGAAACCCTGAGTCGCTGTTATATCGGCAGAACCGTCGTGCCTGTTGTTGGTGACGGCACCAGGAGGCTTTGCGTCGTCCTCGGAAATACGAGAAGATCCGTGCGCGATAGCCACGAGGCCGCAACTAACCGTTGCGCATCCTCGCCGCGCATCTCGTTCGCAAAAACATTCGTACGAGTAGGTAAGCGCCGAGCCGCGAGCATATAGCAGCCGCGGAGAGAGGGAACGCGCGCGTGAGCCTCGGCGAGAGAGAGAGAGAGAGAGAGAGAGAGAGAGAGAGAGAGAGAGAGAGCCGCGCAGCTGACTCGCCTACAGTAGGCGTAAAGGCGCGACGACACTCGCGAGCGTCGTTGGAAAATATAGTGCGTCGCCACTAGCAGTTTCCGTACTATTCGTTATCGTCGCGAATGACCCCGTTAGGTGGCGTTAGGATGAGACAATAGTGCCAATTCGTAATTGGCGCCGCAGGACGCCATTAATATTCATTATGACTCGCATTCTTTCGCGCGGGAGAAATAATATATAGAGGGCGTTCCGAATGCGTCTTTTACGGGACACGCAGGGTCTCGCGCCGTGATGAAGCTTCCTCATCGTTCAATTCGTCGTCAACCCTGGAGCCGAACAGTTGGAGCAGTCGAAGTAGTAGTCCTTCGTTGTAAAGTCGTAGAGTCGTACGTATGGAGTTGGCGAGTCACGAGTTCGTAGAGTCGCGAGTGTTCGCTTAAATCACGAACGAAGTTGTCACGAAAGAGATTGTGTTTTCTCGCCGTTTTGTTGTTGTACCAACCGCGCAAAATAAGCCAACAAGTATTGTCCGTTTCGGTTAGATGACGCGATCGCGGAGTCTGGATGGAGAGAGGTAAGGCGAACGGGACAAATTGTATTTTGGATCGTGGCGCCAATAAGTCGAGGACTAAATAATAGACTCGCAAATGCGAAGCAGATAGCAACAACAGATCAGAGAAAAATCTGGATAGCGCCGGCGTCGGGCCATTGCGACCGAGGATTCCTTCCTCCTATCATTGCGCCACAACGGGCCTCCGAGTCCCGGTTGTTCTCGCGATTTTCAGGAAAATAAGGGATTGAGACCACGGTCCATTGTTAAAATCATAGTCGTCACGTTTCCTAGGATTTCCTCCAGAGGCGAGTTGTCAATCGCCATCTTAGTCAAGCCGCGTCGGTTAAAAGGACGCCACCGCCATTTTGGACCACTGAAGTGTGAATATTGCTGAGAAGTACTGAATAAAGTGTTAAATCGGTTGCTTTTGGAGAATATTGAGAAGTCGCGTGATTATTAAAAGTCGTTAATCGAATTTAGGAGTCGTGTTTTGAAGCACAGAAAGATTCTCGTAATATTGAAGGTAAATCGCGTCCTCGCAACTAATTGTGCCGTAATTATGAAGTAACATCGACCGCCGTTTGAATCTTTGACCGTGGGAAAACATTGTAACCATATCTAATACATCCGGGGGTTGAAGAATATATTATGACATTTCTGTACAGCATAAACAATATTGCGTGACGATTATTTCAACCATTAGCCACGCCAGGCATACCTGTTCCTAGACCTACTCGTTGTCCCCTTCTGTAGATGTAAGAGTCCGCGGTACGGAGATCGAAGTAAAAACTAGTGTAAACTGATTGTTTGCGTCACCAGAATCGGTTATAAAAAGCGCAACATCAAAATATTCGAAATATATTAATCATTATTTACCTCTGTCATTTCCCATTTCGTTATTTTCGCATCGGATATTCTTTTCTTCGGCTATAGGCTTTCTTATTTTCTTTTTTTTTCTTGGAATTTCATCTTCAGAAATGGATTCATCTGAGCTGGATTTATGTGATGTCCGTTTTCGAGAACTTTTAGTATCTATAAAAAATTACAAATAATTATTAATATTTGAACCACGAAAATCATATACGTTGGTGTGGGCCATGTAAGTATCAGAGTCAGGGGAAGAGTAGTGGTAGCGCGGTGCTATATTGGCTTAGGCTCTGGAAGGACACGGATAGCTCGATCCTCTGCTTTATATGCGCAAGACCTGGGTACCGCATGGCTAATCGTCAGATAGAACCAAGCTGCTTTCTCTGTAAAAAGATAGCAAGGTGAAAGATGAAGCCAAAGGATGTAAGCATGAGGCGGGTTATGGCGGCTGCGAAGTGTTTAGACGCGAACTAAACGCGGAGAAGAAAATGGGAAGAAGAGCCTAGAAGGATGCGAAAGAAGCTGATACGCTTTCCCTAGCACATCAATCGAGGAATTCGTACGATCGCTAGAATAATTCATACAAGATGCAGTAGGAAAGAACGATACTGATAGCAAGCTATGTTTAATCAGTGAACATAGTACAAATAATGACCATCAGGGCACAATGATGGGGCTTGGTAAATTAGTAAATTAAAACAGGAATCCACTGTAAGTCCCAGGATTAATAGAGTTGGCTGGAAACAAAGCATTACGACAAGTAGATGTTTCTGATAGCATTAGCTGATTGGAGCGGCAAACAGCAAAGTGAAGCAAGCAATGGAAAATATTACCCGAGCTTATGACACTGCTATGCCATAAAGAGTACTTAACGAAAGACAACTACCAGTATACTGATATGAAAAAGAGTGTGTTCAGGACGAGTTCCAATGTACTAAGATTCGGAAATATCAATATATCAGAGTGTCAGTGAAAACCGGGTAAATGACAAAGCCGTCTCACACAGGGAAGCTGTTAACCACCTGTACAAAAGTGGGAAACAATAAGATTTTAGGTTCAGATAACATACTAAAAATTCCGTTGAAAAGCGTCATCAATGCTGTCCAGCGTTCTTGTACAATTTTACAACTGATGTTTTGAAGAGCAGATATTTCAAGAAAACTGGAAAAAATAACGACTCGTGTTGCCATCGAAAAGAAAGAAACAACCTGAGAAGTTTTCATCAAACTGCTTGCTCTATATGCTGGATACCGCGAGCAAGATTCAGTAACGAATTATCTACGTCAGAATAGATCAGGCTATAGAAGTAAATAGCGAAAAGCGGCTGAGCCATGCCGCCATAGGCTTTGTGATCAATGCTGTATGAACAGCAATAACGGGTAAAAGATAGAAAAGAGGACATAAGTACTGCGCAGTACAGCACATTAGTACTACGCCATTGTTACCCTGGATGTTAAAAATGCTGTCAACACGGTCAAAAATAGTAAAATATACGGTGTGCTCAGGAAGAAAAATGTGCCTTTGTTTATGAGGAGGATGATATTTGACCATCTACTGGACAGAAATTTATTATATGACACTGAACAGAAGCTAATGAGTTCAAATTATATATATATATATATATATATATATATATATATATATATATATATATATATATATATATGCGTGTGTGTGTGTGTGTGTGTGTGTGTGTGTGTGTGTGTGTGTCAAAATGGTGGAATGAGTGAGGGAAGGTTGGGTAAATAAATCAACGCAAACACAATGAATTTCGCGGGAGAAAAAGACGACTTGCCTCGGCGTAAAAACTCTCACGGAGTAGAGAGAAAAGCCGGGACAAGCCTATAGCTTTATTTTAGAAATAAGGAAATTATACAAAGAAAAGTGACTCTAGGATAGACTAAACAAAAAGAGAGAGAGAAACGCAATTACACTGTACGCTTATACAAAAAAAAAGACACTCAACTATAGGCAACAAAAGAGAAAGAAACAAGTAATTTAATACTATCGCCGCGAGGTACCTTTCGCACGCTGGAGAGCTCTCCTACCTTATTCTCAGATCGAGACGTGGATGACGCGACGTAAAGCCCTGGCCGCACGTTGGTGGGGTGCACCTTCCTCGGTCTCAGGACGCCTCGACGTCTCGAGGGAACCAATCCTGGACCACGGGCAGACCTTTTGAGCCCTGCCGCGTAGGTAACAATCGCCGGGTGGAGATCGACACGGCGAGGAAGCTCGCACGTGGTCGAAGTCCCAACACTCAAAGAACTAACACAAACAGCACACCGCACGCAAAATGCACACACACTACGCAACGCTCGGTAATACAATAAAGAGTGTCTATCGTCCTGAAAAGGACTCTATTCGCACGCAATTTACAAAGAGGCTTTTGCAATCGCAAGTATAAAAGGCGCAATGTCACCTGACTACTCGAGAGGAGCTGTCAGAACTGAACTGCACGTGCTCCCGCGCGTCGGAGCCCGCGCAAACGGGAGAGGCCCACAGCGGCGCGCGTATGCGCTCGACCGCTCTCGTCGCGCTACGGCGCGAAATTCAAAATTCCCCTTCCCGCTCTTAAATAACCCGAACAGACACATAGAACAGTACCATGACTACGAAATCATATGTGGCACTCCCCATGGGTACTTGGATAATGAACTTGAAACACCATGTACGATAGAGTGCTGACGATATAGCAGTAGCCGAGGTGGCGAAACACAAAGAGAAGGTGACAAAATTAGCTAACAAGGCAATTGGTATAATATATCAATGGCTATCAAAGACGGTCTTAAAATTAACCAGCCATATTTATAGCCGTGATATTTAGCTTTTTTGCCGATGCCAAGGGTTACATCACGTCCATATTGGGGAAACGGTAAGAGTTGATATAAGGGTGAACTGAGGATTTTCTGCGGAACTCAGATCCTGACAGAATATTTTTAAGAGGCTTCTTTTTATAACGAACACAATTATAGTAATTGTGCCCGTTAGTCATACAGGAATAAGGCTACATTACAAAGAATTAAAAATTTTGGGATTCAGGATTTTAGAAATCAGAATTAATAGCTACAAAATTAACGATTTATAACCATATACGTTCTATTCGGTAAGTTTAACAGTTAATGAAGTGACTAATTAACGCTATGGATAATGGCCTTAGCAACCACTAATTTTGTTATGAGTATAACAGCCTTAATTATCTATATGTTATCTATAGTTAACTTACTAATGTTAACAAATCAGACTGAAGTCTTGAAACCTTTTCCGAAAAGTCCGTTAAGATGATGTTTCATTTAGATATATTAAATAAATCATACATACTATGTTCTACGAGTACTCTTAGAGGTGCTTCTTTATCTTCGTTTTCCCACGCATCTTTTTCTTGGGTATTTAAATGATTCAAAATATTAAATTCACTATTATTAGGTAAATATTGTTGATCATTATCCGAATCTGTCACAAATAAAGGCGCATGTATTAATTATGTGTTTATAATTGGAAATAATTTGTCGTTATCAATAAATATCAAATTAGTTGTGCTTAGACGTTTGTGCACACACGTCGTTGTGCACTGAGTGTCTAGTAAAATATTATATACCCACCTTCTAATTTCGAACTTTCTATTTTATTATCTGGAACATCCAGTCTACGTTCTAAAAAGCGAGTTACTCTGACGTCATTCTGAGGAATACTTTGTTGGTAATTGCTGAAATAAATGTTTTTCGTGTAAGCTAAATGGTTCGTGATACATTCTAAATCGTCTGGATCACCTGTCGCCCCGAAATATGTTGCCATTTGTATGCGACATTTGGTAGCTTTAATTAAATTAGGCTTCTTTAAGGGACGATAATTTTTATGGCAATTTTGTACCATCTTTCGATTTTCTTGAAAAGCGCCAGCATGAAACATTTTGACATGCGATTTCTTATTTGGTTAGCAAATAAATACTTATTTTTTTATCTATATTAGCATCATATCTGTATTGTTCTAGTACCTTTAATGCTTTAACATAATTTTTTTTTAAGAAGATTGCACAATCTATCCCATCTTTTTACCTTGGCAGATAATCTTCTCGTACTTTTGTGCCTGTGCTGCATCTTTAGGGTTCATAACTTTGAAATATTCATCATCTTTATCAGGTATACATCTGTTTTTGTAATTAATAAATCTTGTGCGATCGGTCTCGCCTGGACGTCGACCATTGTATATCATACTAAGCACCATCTGATAATGCATGAGATTGAAATACTCGAATTGGTCATACCCATCTTTCAATAACGTTAGCAATGAATTATTACGTTTTGACATCAAATATCCCATATAAGTAGAAATATTCGAGCTATCGGCTATTTCATTATTCGTACTTTTGATTCGCCTGTTAAAGTTTTGAGTTCGTTGCGCCTTAGAAGCAATTTTTGCAAGATATTCATCTTTAAAAACACTTTTGTAACATTCCAACCGTTCCAAATTCCTTCGCTTTTGTTTAAGGTTTTTCATTTTACTATATTTGGACTTTAATATCACAAAAAGCTTATTCCATAGAGTTCTAATTGCGAGACCATTATATTCAACACCTAAAACTTTTATTTTTTGCTTTGCAAATTATGCGGGCCGCCTTGATAAAATCATCGAAGTGCTCTGGCTTAAAAGCTGATTCCAGATCAGTGATTTCATTGTTTATCAATTTCATTTGAAATAAAACTCGCATCAAGTCTCATGTGAGATTTTACTAAATCGCTTTGGTCATTACCATCATATTGCTCAATGAATTTATTTCCGTAGCGTATAGCTAGTGAATCATGTCGAGACATTAAAGCAATATGATCATTGGCCATATAAGGTAACACGTATCTAATTAATTCTGGACTAGCATTTGAGTACTCAGTCGATTCTCTCCTAGCTGCAAATATTAGCGTCCTAGTGCTTGGATCTTTAGGAGTACCATGATTAGATTGAAAATGTTTCGAGAAAATGTTTGAGGAATAGTATCTGCGACAAACTGGACAACACAACATACTTGGGTACATACTTCTTTTTTTTTTTTTTTTTTTGTTTTTTTGTGATCCTTACGCTTTTTAAATGGATAAGCGTCTTTATCCTTCATCATCTTACTTGCTAATTTATTTGTAGGTTTCTCAGTCTCCACAGGTATATCTTCCTCTTTGCCTTGGTCTTCAGAATTATCTTCGGGAGGATCCGAAGCTATGAATAAAAAATAATACTGTAGTAAATATTATCATTATCAACTATGAACATCGTTTCCTATGAAGACTAGCGCATTTAAAAATATATACTTTGAATTAATTCATTGATCTTAAATGAATGATCTTATATTTCTCAAATCTATAATATGCTACTTCGTTTAATATAAGCAATTTCAAGCAAGGATGAGGTGTTCAGCACGAGTCGGAGTCGAAGGTGCGGAAGGCACCCCGAGACGTGGACGAGTGCTGAAAATACCTCACCCCAGTCTGTAAGAGCTTTTCTCTCTATGTCCCACACCGTATTTTTCTCAACAAGAGCATGAAACGACCCTTTATTATGCATGAAAGTAGCATAGGTAATCGTGCATTTCAAGTCGTGCACAATGTAGCAAAAAATGTTTATATTTTTAATTTTATAAAGTTTAAACATTCGCGTCCCTGCACATCTCGATTCTCAATCAAATCAATCGCTTCAGCAGGAAAAAATGAACAGCGGGGAAAACAAAATTTTCTCTCCGCTTGACAATTTTTTCTCCCCGCTCCAACTCAAACTTTTCCAATCACGCTCAAATGCACGGTTTTCTACGCTACTTTCTGGCATGAAAAAGTGTCTATTTCATACCTGAGATGGAAAAAAATGTTTTCACAACTCAGGCATGGAATAAACCTGTTTTCACGCCAAACAGTAGCGTAGAAAATCGTTCATTCCAAGCGTATGTGAAACATTTCGAACTCGGGTGGGAAAAAATGACCATTTTTCCCCTAGAAAAAAATAACAGGTCATTTTTCGCCGTCGTAAGCAGGAAAAAAAATCATTTTTTCCCGAAAAGAAAAATAAGCCATTTTCTCCGCTATAAATACGTGTTTTTTAAGTTTTTGCAAATTTTATAAATTCTTTGAAATTGAACTTTATACACAAAAAACAACTCTATTGTACACGACTTGAAATGCACGATTCCCTACGTTACTTTCTGGCGTTAAAAAAAGTCCTTTCATGCCCTCGTTGTAGAAAATACGGTGTGTACCATGGGGAGAAAGGCAATCTTAATTCGGTTTCCTAATGATACATTTAAACGATTGAGATCTCACGTGATCAATATGGCGGCGCGAAGGATGAAAGTATATATGGATGTATAAACGCATGTAAATTTTAATACATAAAATAACCTTATTGTTTTCTCCAAAATCATAATAGAGATGAGAGATAATGCTTCAAAATCAAATTAGATTCATGATGACTGAATTTTTCTACTCAAATGCCCGTACGTTAGGTTAGGTCTTTATCCTTTGAGCCGCCATATTGCAGAGCTGCCGTTTTAAAAACTACTCATACATAAGAATTTTTAATTAATCATATTAGGGCCTAGAGGTATTAAATCAGCAAAAAATTGATGCATAACGTATTCTTATGCTATTTTCTACTGTATATAAGTATTTATATGTATATAGCAGAACCATGTCTGTTCCCTATTGATGATTCTCGTGGTATAGAATACGGTTCGATACTAGTGTGTAAGGTACCTCATGTAAAATGTACCTTTATAGCACAGTGTGGCTAAAATCCGCTGTTAAGTTATGAATAGGCGAGACTTGCGGATTTTAGCAGTCTGTGCTATAAAATTTTATACGATACTTTTGACTTAAATGGTTCAGTTTTACACGGCGCAGTTAGCACCCGAGCGTAGCGAGAAAAAAGAACCATTTAAGTCACACGTATCGTATGTACTATATCATGATACGTCATGAAAATTGCCACTTTCCATGCATGTGAAATGACTAAAAAATAGAGTTTTTTTAGCAGCGTGAGGAAATAGTATATTGTGCAACTAGGGGGGAAACGGGCTATTTCTAACGAGGGTGAGATTTGAGCTCGAGGTAAAAATTGCCCTCTCCCGCTTGTTACACACTGTACTTTTTTGACAAGAGCCTGTAAAGACCTGTTAACATGCATATAAAGTGAATGGTAAGTCGCGCAGTTTGAGTCGTGAGCTACTCTCTATCAAAAATTTTCAAAAATTCGATTCATTTTGAGTGTTTTTGAGTAGCGGGACGGAATTATTCTCTCCCGCTGCAACGAGAGGGAATGATTCCCTCCCGCGCGCTCGAAATGAACAGCTTGCCATTTAAAAATGCACGTGTTAAAAAAATTGTGTCCCCTCAAGAGAGTAATTTTTTCTCAAACTTTCTTACGCTCACTCAAGCACTTATTTAAAAAGCACAGCGTATAAGAAGGAGGAAAGTTGCCTTTTCAGACTCGGGTCCCACTCGTGCTTAAACATCATCCTCGCTAGAGAAATCCAATTGTCCCCCACAGTTGCACGCTATACTATTAAACAAAGTAATAAGGAAAATACAGCCCTAGCGTTTTTCCATTTTTTATTACAATTTTATTGAGATAAGTATTAAATTCTGTATATTTATGCAAAAAAGTAATCTTAAAAACTAAACTGAAGCAAAGTCCCTGCTGTACTGAGGAAATCACATGTAAATACATGATTTGTTTTTCTATGGTGTAATATACTTATTTATAAATAAGTTTGGTTCTGTCTGTTGACTAATATATAGTTGACTAACATCAATATCAGTAAAAGTGTCAATAATCGACCCATACGGGACTTTATTTACGGCTTAACGACACACCAGTATCAAATCGTGATTTATACCACGAAAGCCGAATAATTTTACCTAAAAGTTTTGGTTGCTTTGTCTTGAAAAATTTCTATTAATCATCTGAGTAGTCGAAAAAAAGGCGCGGTTGGTAGTCCAAAATAGTACACGAATTATTACCATAGGTACATAGACTAGAGATTGCGATCACGCAGGAGAACGATCTGAGGCAGAGTCATGATAAGTAAACAGAGCGAGAGAGTGCCGCGCTTCGCGAACAGAGAGAGAGAGAGAGAGAGAGAGAGAGAGAGAGAGAGAGAGAGAGAGAGAGAGACGAGGTGTTTGTGTGATGATTATGTGTTTTCTATTGCGAAGAAATATTGCTTAGCTGATTTTTCGAAGTGTGAAAAGGATTTTGTGTTGCGAAAGCATGATGGTAGCGAGTTCCAGGTGTATGAAGCGCTTGTATGAAATGAATCTTTTAGCATGTCATGTCTGTCTTGGTGGTCGGGATGTCAAAGGGCATCACCTTGAACAGTTTTTGTAGAAAACAGGCCAAAGTACTTTCTATGGATGTTGTAAGCCATTGGAGCTCATGCCTGTTAAGGGAGATGTGCTTGTCCATCCTTACACCAAGGATTTACCGAATTTTAGTGTTTACAAGTATCTGCAATTTTGTGACAAGTTCTTGGGCCAAGTCACAGTATACTAATAAGCAATAGTCAATGATTGCGAATTGAAGTACTTGCACATGATGCACAGCCTGAGATTGGTACTTTTCCTGAAAGAGTTTAGCCTGTATATTAATGAGTGAGCACGTTTGGACAATTGTGTAACGTGCCGTTTTCACGTTAGTATGTACATTAATGAGTGAGCACGTTTGAAAAATTGTGTAACTTCACGTTAGTTTGGAGTTAAGGTAGTTCACCGGAATATTAATTTTCTTAGGATATCGCTCAAACTTTGTTTACATGTTCAATTAAGTGTCCTCTACAACGTGGTATTTAGGAAAACCTATACCTAGTCCGAATTTTGAGGACGTTTAGTTGAATTGCAAAGCAAGTTTTCTTAGAATAATTTTGAAAAACTAGCTTAAGGTGTAAAATAGCAATACAAATCATGGAGAAAAAGTTGGATAGGGCAAACGAGGCTTTTTTTTAAGATACAACGATTCAAAGTTTTCATCCTATGCTATCGGTATATCTATATAGGTGCGCAGTGTTCCTCTCTCTTACAAGTTTTGAGCGTATTTTATACTCTAAACAATTTATATCGCCATTATAATGTTTAATACTATGAATTGTAAGGTTTTGACATTAGATAACACTGTATAATATCTTAAAAAAGTTTTTACTAATAAAAACCCTAATTGAGCACCACTGCAGCCGGTGAACTACCTTGCCTTACCTACCCTCGTCCGGGTCGACTACGAATGATTCGTAGTCGACCTGGGCTCCCCTAATGTTGATGTAGATGTTAGCAATAGTTGGTAAAGCATTAATATAGTAGGGGGAGCCCAGGACGATTGCCTTAGAAATTGGACGGTAGTCAGTCAGGGCTGTTGGTGAACTGACCTTG
Source organism: Nasonia vitripennis (assembly GCF_009193385.2). Classification (NCBI taxonomy): domain Eukaryota; kingdom Metazoa; phylum Arthropoda; class Insecta; order Hymenoptera; family Pteromalidae; genus Nasonia; species Nasonia vitripennis. Next base: position 387,622 of record NW_022279629.1, on the reverse strand, counting down.
TTCAGTGCTCGCACCAGCGACATCTTCCAGGCAGAGGAGAAGCGTGACTCGCTCAAGGACAGGTTGAAAATCCGACATAGTAAAGGAGCGAGTATGGACAGTGCCTTTGAAATTACAACCTGTGGGATGCCATCGTTGCCTCTGGCCTGGGTATGGAAGTGCGACACAGCAGCCAAAACGTCCGATTCTGTAATAACCTTGAAGTTGAAATGCTCAGGGAAGTCTAGACTCTCGAGGGTACGCAGAAAAGCCTCAACTGCAGGAGCCAGTGGATCATTGCAGATGGAACTAAAGTGTTTGTTGAGGTCATCTGTAGAGAAGCGAGAAGGTGATGGTGCTTTAGAGGTGGTGATTCCAAGATTCTCAAGCTCTCTCCAGATCTCAGCGACATCAGTTAGGATTGTCAGGCGTGAATAATAATAATTCAGCCTGGCCTCCTCAACCTGTCTGTGAGCGTCGTCCCTTGCTACTCTATAAAAATATCGATCACAAGGTAGACGAGTTCTGCGAAACCTTCTGTAAAGTCTGTCCCGTTCAGTCAAGAGGTCACGAAGAGCCGTGGTAAACCACGGGTGACGTTTACGTCTTGGAGTAACAGTCCGTAATGGGGCGAGATGATTTATGGCGTTCGTTAATTTAGCGTTAAGAAGGGTGATGCATTCGTCGAGTGATGACGTAGCGAGAGATGACCAGTCACATGTGCCAAGGAAGTCCCTTAGCTTCTCGGCACAGATTCCCTTGTAGTTTCTGTAAGAGTATGCTTTAGGTACGTAGCGTGGGATTTGTACGTCGAGAGTGATAGTGATTAGGTCATGTCCGTTGATGAAAGGCGTATCAGTCTTGTAGTGTGATAGCAGGCGATCCTGCTCATCAATTAAGCAGAGGTCAAGCCAGGTGTCGGAGTCATGTTTATGGTGAGTGGCACCATAAGGGACCGACAATAAGGAGTTTTCCTCAATATAGGCCTTGATGAACTTGGCATCTTCGGATGAGGAGAGTTGGTCAGCGTTGAAATCACCCATAATGACCTATGTGGAATAGTTGTGCATAAAAGTTAGTCAGCTGTTCAATGAAGTTATTATCCTGAATAAAAGGGGCATGTGGTGGACGATACACGACTCCCACAAAGATGGGGTAAACTCCCTTCGCGGAGACCTCACAGAAAAGGTACTCCGGTTTGCCTGGCTTGCCCGACCAAGCTCCATCAGAGGATGATAATACATTTGTAGTCAGTGAGTGATGGATGTAGAGGGCCACACCTTCCCCGTTCCTGTTTCTGTCACTTCTGTAGAGCGTATAGTTTTCCAGTGAAGGGATAGAAGTTACCTTGTCGTCAAGCCAGGTTTCTGTCACAGCTATCACGTGAAAGGGGACGAGTGGACAAGAAGAGCCTGACCATCTCAATGTGACCCGTAAGAGAGTTCGCATTGAAATGGCAGACTCTTAGATCCTCAGACAGAGTTACCTTAGGAGTGATTGAAGATGTGGTGGACGATTCAGATGATGGTGATCTACGTGGAATGAGGGGTGTGTACTTCAGTTGGCTGTGATCGAGCCTAAAAAATTCTTCAGATCTTCATCCGACGCAATCTTCACAGCACGATCCTCCTTCGTAATAATAAATAAAAAGTTTACAAATTTTCTTTTTGTGCCGATGACATGCCATCAACTATATATAATAATATAATATAAACAATTATATCTATGCGAGAAAAAGAGAGAGAGAGAGAGAATTATAATTGATTATGTATATATAATTGATTCGAAATAATTTTATCTATCAAACAAAAAAGTACAAAAACTATAGAATTATATATGAAGTTAAAGCAATTCAGATATTAACAAGTTTTGGGCGTTTTTCAGAGAACAAAACCACATTAGCACGATAGGAAGGACGTGTTTCCAAGTGTTTCTCCAAAGTGATGAAAATAATAAGTAGGCGGGATGAATAGAGTCAGAAAAATTTCAGTTAGTTTTGTTAACTGTGTTGGCTGATGTGAAAATTGTAGCAGAAAAATTAGTTTTATCGCAAATAAATATAGTGAGTTTCTCTGTAGTAAAGTGAGCGATTATTTAGAAGTGAGCACTCTTTATAATTATTTTATGTAATTTCCCCTTTTAAGAGAAAACAAGTAGTGTAGCCGAGCACGAAGTGACAACCTGGTGCTTAAATAGATAAATTTAGTCACACTCTTTTTAGTATTAACATGAAATTTAACAAGATTATACCGGAATAAACTGCGAAAAATTACCTCGTTACAATGGCGCCCAACGTACAGTACAAGTGTTGCGCACAGAATTTTCTAGCCGAAAGAAACGCGTAGCAGCTATTTTAAAACTTTTCTTAGGATTTAACCTAGTTACTACCTAATAAATGGCCAGTTCTTAGGGTCATTTCTACCAGGGGTGTAGTAGTGGCAAAAATTTGCCAAAAATGCTAATTCTGCCAGTCAGTCGTAATTTAAATTAATATATCCGATAAATTGAGCATAAATAAGGCATATTCTCCAATCTATTGTTGGATCACTATTATCCATTTATAATTTTGTAGTACATTTAATCATCAGGTACGAAAGTGCAAAATTTGGTATAACTAAATAGTTAAAGAAGTCAGTTTAGTTTATTTATTTAACTCCAGAGTTACAAAACAATTGCATTCGACACAAAGTTGATAATATTTGCACAATAACACACTATAACGACGCAATCCTGCAGAGGAAAACAATATTTCCTGTTCGCAGTTTAGTATTTCTAAAAATTAATTGTATAAAGGTAATTCAGAAAAAAGTTTACTAGAGCCATTATTTGCTTCGTAAAATATTTTGTACTAAGTATCCCATAGGCCTTTGCACACATTTATTAGCACGCGCAATCATTATAAAGTTGTTATAATCCGATTTTTAATCACCAAGATAATTATAAACGAGAAAGTCTCCATAACCTAGTCTGATAAAGTCATATTTTGCTATGTCTAACTTTTTTCATAACTGCGCGCCGGCATTATAAAGTCGTTATAAACAGGTGAATTCAGACTATTTAAAAAATTCAAATGGAATTTTTCAGTATCTGGTGTAGTATGTGTCAAAAATGTGTTCTATTAGAGGTAATTCTATAAGAGCCCTATTAATTAAGTCTTGTTCTTGTAATGTGGATATAATCCGGTTTCTAATAACCAAAATAATAATAAGCAAGAAAGTCTCCATCACCTAGTCTAATAGAGTCATATATTGCCATGTCCAACATTTTTTACTGCATTAGACAAGCTTTTGCACTAATTTTTAACCACGCGCAGTTATTATAAAGTTGTTATAATCCGGTGAATTCAAACTATTTAAAAATTTTGGTGGAATTTTTCAGTATCTAGTGTAGTAAGCTCTCATATTCAGCGGTAATGTTCAAGATAATTTTATAAAAGCCCTATTAATTAAGCCTTGTTCTTGCAATGTCGATATCATCCAGTTTCTAATCAACAAGATAATAATAAACAAAAAAGTCTCCGTCACCTAGTCTGATAGAGTCATATTTGGCTATGTCAAACTTCTTTCACTGCATTTTCAACAAGCCTTTTCACTAATTCATAACTACTATGACGGTAGCTCGGCCGTCATTATTATTTTAAGTTGTTTGTTGTTTATGCTACTATTCACCGTTTCCGTCGGCTGTGCAGAAGGCACTAGATTCTACCGACTATAATCTATCCGCGCACGGACGTAAAGACGTATGAACACGCGGCGGTGATAGTAGTACTCAGGACGTGGATTCAAAAGGAGGAAAAGTCAATGAACACTCGCGGATTATTGTAAAACTTAGACTAACTGTTTATTGGTGCTTGGCTTACACAAGCGCGCCAGACGGGCGCATGCCAGCTACCAGCATGTAGTCAAGGTGAGAGAGAGGAGGCTTAAAGTCGCCCGAGTAAGCGAGAGTTGATAAGAACTAGTACTTACAGATGTACGTGGCCGGCATGGCCGTTCTAACCCACGTGAAGATGGTCTCGGACGGATTGTCCTCGGTTCGGTTGACCTCGCAACCCTCGCACACAATAATCGCAATCGCAGAGTGTCTATTCGCGAAACGGAGCGGAGCGAAGACAGACTCGGAATGGCTCGCTAGCGCGAACACAGATTTACCTATGTCCTCCGACACACTGTTGTCAACTCTTGACAGCAGTGTGCGAGCAGGTGGCAACATTGTACGTTGCTGAATTTAAATCTCTGTCGATGCTTATTCTCTCTCTGTCTCTCCTACTCTCTCACATGCTGCGCCTTTAGTAGCTGTAACAACAGAAGTATTATACAGAATGTTGATTCTGTCCCGGAGAGACGTCGTAACGTGCTCAACGTGCGATAATTGCACTGGCAACCGTTACACTACGTGCAGTCATAATAGAGTCGTTTTAATCCAGTGGATTCGTACTATTTATAGAATTTAAGTAGAATTCTTCATTATCTGGTGTATTAAGCTCTTATATTCTAAGGTAAAGTTCAAGTTAATTCCATGAGACAATAAAATAGAAAAAAAATTTCCCTGACCAAGACCTCTGTCCCCCACTTGACAATCCAATGTCTTACTACCTTATTATTTAGATAGAAAATAAACAATTTATTTAAATATAAACAAATATTCAAATTTTACGAGTAATTTCTGACGTGATTTTACACGTGATATATCACGCGATAAACCATGCCAAATTATCACGTGATAGATCACGTGAGAAATCAAGTGATTTATCACGCGATTAATCGCGTGATTTTTTTCGCCATGGTATAGAAATAACCCTGATTTATTGCAAAGTTTACAGAAGAAAATTCTCAAGATTATAATATATACTAAAATTATTTTTATTGATAATTATCAATAAAAATAATTTTAGTATACAAGATAGTCCATTGAACCTTCAGCAACTTTTTAATTTTGAATCCCTTAAAATCCATTACCATGATCACAAAACTCAATTCCAAATGTCTACAAGTGTGACTAGGAAAAAAGATTAATTGTACCAAAGAACTAAAAACAAGTAAGTGATAAAATCAGTTATAATAACGCTATTATAATTTTTAATTCACTACCAAATGAGCTCAAGGAATTAGATATAAGCAAAACAGCGGCAAAATGTAAAATTTAAGAATTGGATCAAAACCAAAACTTTGTTTTCCATATAGTTTAATTTTGTTCAAATTGTTAAATTTATAAAAATAAGATGTAAATAATGTTGTTGTAGCATTCTGGTAATGTAATTATCTTAGTTTTTAAGTTTTAATAAATTCTCAACGTTTTTTCGTTTCTATTGTTATATACCAAGCTCGTACACAGGTAACCTAGTTTACCTCTACAAGGCTTACAAGTATGCGTACTGTGAATGTATACCATGTAAGCTTTTTTCTAGATTTAATAAATAAATAAATATTGTACGCTCACGCATGCGCGGTGACCTAACTCACACATGCAAGAGCATGTCCGTAAGTATATATATGAATATACATTAACCACGGGCTGAGCTTGCATGTCAACATTCCTAATTACTGATTATCGACATGCCATTGTACGCCATTTTCTGAAGCTAACGCAAGGGGCCTCTGCAACTCGCTGGCTTCGGTGGTTCCGCTGAACGGATATCTGCAGTGCTGGGGTCACGATTATTCGGAGGGTCGCTCAAATGCCAACTTCAGGGGGCATCGCAGTAAGAGCAATTCGCTGCGTCCCCTGAAGCCAGCCATCGGGCGACCCTGCATCAATTCGAAAATGTTCGAATTACCGGTAGCTGCACCGATAAATAAGAATATGTCAAACTAAAACTAAAAAACAAGAACCCTAAGCACCAAATCTAGTTACCCAAGATTTGAATATCATACATAACTATTAATATATCCCATAAACTTAAATCTACCTACCCCATGCACAGCGAGATGCAAATGAAAAAATAATACCCGAGCTCAATCATTTATTTAATCATCACATCACCTCAGCACATTGAAGAAAGGTAAGCGAAGCGAGTATAAATCAAAAACCAAAGCGCTTAAACCCAGCTACACCACGCTCCCCGAGATCAATAATTTATTTAATCAACACCTCGGCACATCGAAGGAAGGCGAGTGAAGCGAGTTTAAATTAAACTTCAAAGAGCCTAATCCCAGCTACCCCACGCTCCCCGAGCTCAATAATTTATTTAAAAAATCTCCTTGGCACATCGGGGAAAGGAGAGCGAAGCAAGGATAAAATTAAAAACCAAAGCGCTTAAACCCAACTACACCACGCTCCCCGAGCTCAATAATTTATTTATAAAACCTCCTCGACACATCGGAGGAAGGCGAGCAATTGCGAGAATTATATGAAAAACATAAACTCTCAAACCCATCTAACCCATGCACTGCGAGTTTACGTACTCGACACAACGGAGTAAGGCGTGCGAGAGATATAATTATATGTAAATCTTAAATACACTAATCCCTAGCACTGCGAGTTTTTGTACACGGCACAGCGGAGAAAGGCGGGCGACAGGGATGATTTAATTTTAAATTAAAAATCCCGTACTCCTCTCACGGCAAGTTTCACTACTCGGCATAGCGGAGAAAGGCGTACAAGTGCGAAGATTATATAAAAAACATAAACTCTTAAACCTACTACCCCTAGCATTGCGAGTTAACGTACTAGTCACAGCAAAGGAAGGCAAGAGTGAGGGAGGATAACATGTAAATCTAAAGTCCACCTACCCCTCGCGCTGCGAGTTTCAGAACTCGGCATAGCGGAGGAAGGCGAGGGAGGTTTACAGCAATATTACAGCTTCGCAGTCATTTTACTCTCGCATTTTTTATTCTAGAAAACCAAATTATGTAAAAGTTACGTAAACATACTCTTCAAAATTCTATGATTTGAGAGTACTCATTCGAAGCATCCATTCATTTTCAATCCACGCGCCAAGAGAATTTTATAGGAAATGCGCAACTTATGTCGAATACAATAGCTTGTACATATACAAATTATTGAACAACTACAACATATTGTATACAATAATTCTCGCAATTGCTCGCTTTCCTCCGCTGTGCCGAGTACGGAAACTCGCAGTGCATGCGGTAAGTGGGTTTGAGAGTTTATGTTTTTGATAAAATTCTCGCAATTGTTCGCCTTCCTCCGCTGTGACAAGTACGAAAACTGACAATGCGAGGGGTAGGTGGCTTTGAGAGTTTATGTTTTTTATATAAACTTGTCGTCCGTGGGGTAGCTGGATTTAAGCGCTTTGGTTTTAGATTTTATCCTCGCTTCGCTCGCCTTCCTCCGATGTGCCGAGGAATTATTTAAATAAATTACTGATCTCGGGGAGCATGGGGTAGCTGTGTTTAAGCGCTTTGGTTTTTGATTTATACTCGCTTCGCTTACCTTTCTTCGATGTGCCGAGGTGTTGATTAAATAAATGATTGAGCTCGGAGAGCGTGGTGTAGTTGGGTTTAAGCACCTTGGTTTTTGATTTATACTCGCTTCGTTAGCCTTCCTTCGATGTGCCGAGGTGTTGATTAAATAAATTATTGATCTCGGAGAGCGTGGTGTAGCTGGGTTTAAGCGTTTTGGTTTTTGATGCTACTTTCACGCTCGCTCGCCTCTTTTTAATATGCCGACGTATTTGAAATAATATTTTACGACTCAAACTCTTACTGAATGGGGTAGGTGGGTTTAAGGATTTTAGTTTTTAATCTCACTCTTGCGTTCGCTCGCCTTTCTTCAACGTGCAGACATGTTTAAAAATTTAATTTGATTTTTGCGTAGGCTTATGTACTTAGGATTTAATATTTTCGTTTTATGTTAGCAACTTGCCGTGCCTGGTGTGGATGGTTTTAGGAGATTTTAGTTTAGTATTATTTTTTCATTTGCATCTCGCTGTGCATGGGGTAGGTAGATTTAAGTTTATGGGATATATTAATATTTACGTATGATATTCAAATCTTGGGTAACTAGATTTGGTGCTTAGGGTTCTTGTTTTTTAGTTTTAGTTTGACATATTCTTATTTATCGGTGCAGCTACCGGTAATTCGAACATTTTCGAATTGATGCAGGGTCGCCCGATGGCTGGCTTCAGGGGACGCAGCGGATTGCTCTTACCGCGATGCCCCCTGAAGTTGGCATTTGAGCGACCCTCTGAATAATCGTGACCACAGCACTGGATATCTGTTGGAAAAGGGTAGCCATTTTGATGCCTCGGTCTATTCGATCGATCGGGTCCCGCCAGAGGCGCTGGTGTTGCTTCACTAAGTTATACAAAGTCACGCGGTTTCTGGAGGTAGGTTTGAACTGGAAATTTATTCTACTTATTAATTTTAGTATATCATTAGAAATTTAGTGAAGATGCAAACAAAATGTGGAATGCAATTGTAGACATTTTCGAGCTTATTAATTACATAAATGGAGGTAGCAGACCTTTTAAAGAAGGAAGTAGAATACTGGACTCAAATCATATTTTACTAGGTGGATTTTGCGGTGTCACAAAATCCAATACTTATAAGGGATATTATAACATTATTTAATCAATCATTTGTTTATTTAGTCACACAAATTTTTATAATCACTTGATTTAAAATGTAATCCACGAATTAACGTTTGCACCGAAACGATGCTTACACCAGTTGCAGTAAGCCAGCTGAGAAGCATTTTCTCTTCTCTAGGGAAGCGATGCATTGGTATCTCAGAGCCTGCATGTACATCCTTTAATGATACATTTCCTTTTCTCCCACACTTTTCCTATTTTTTCTTTTACGCATATTCTCTCAACTTTTCTCGCTCAAACGGTTACGCGCAGGACCGAGGAGACGCAAGTTATTAGGTTATGTTTTTTTTTTGGTATAACTTAGCGAAGTTTTTACTTTTTACTGCTAGGTGGGACACTTTCACCCGATCGATCCAATAAAAGTTTGATCTCCTCGCATCCTACTCCGTGTTATGTACACTAGAAATTGGCTTAGCGCGCGTGCCGCGCGCGTTGATTTTGTTGTTGTTGAACTCTCTGAAGTTGCTCCCTATTTCCACTGTACTCACCAATGGAATTTTTCGATAACGTTCTGATTAGCTCTGTAAGGGAGATTCCACATGATTGTACTTCCCTACCCCTTACCCTGTAGCCGTACCGCGTCCGACTTTGTCATCAAGTTTTCATCTACATGATTCTGTGGTCATTGGAGAATTCGATCTGTGAACGTGAGAAGCGCATCTATGTCATGTTTGTATTCATATTCCTTGCTCCAGTTCGTTTTGTCGACATCGTTCGTCGTCGTTTCCGTTTTTCTGTTTTGCTGTTGAGCAACTATATGTTTTTAGAAATTTGCTTTTTAACTACGCCAAAGTCATTTCGGAGCTGAACAGAAAAACACAGAAAAACGGAAACGATGACGAACGATGTCAACAAAACGAATCGGAGCTAGCAACACGAATACAAACATTACATAGATGCGCTTCTCACGTTCACAGATCGAATTTTCCAATGACCACAGAATCATGTAGATGAAAACTCGATGACAAAGTCGGACGCGGTACGGCTACAGGGTAAGGGGTAGGGAAGTACAATCATGTGGAATCTCCCTAAGAGCTTCAATTCGATACTATCACAATCCCCCTTTTAGAAATGGGGGATAGTACAATGAATATATATATATATATATACACGCACTCACGCGCGCCACATACATACATATGTGTGTATGTTTATGTGCATTCATGTATGTATGCACAGATGCACTTATGGCTATGTGCATATGTATATGCCCCCCCCCCCCGGCCGCCGCACACACATATACATACACAAATATATATATATGTTCCGTTTTACTCGTTTTTCGTGTGAAGGCCTGTATCTACGTATTTTTTTAAGATCAGGAGTAAGTAGAAGAATCAAGAACGGGCCCAATTCATTGTTTAGTATAAGAAAGAAATAGCAATCAAAAGTAAAAGTTGGATTGACCAGAGCAAATTTTTTTGTATAAAGAAAAAACATCCATTACAGTCCTATTTGAGCGAGCAAATAACTTATAGTAATAAGTATAACAGTACTTCCTGGAGACAGTCAGGGTAGCAATTAGAGTAGGGTAGTACTAGGTCGTAGTCTAGTCTGTGTTTGTCGACTAGTAGAACTATATAAATCATAAATCCGGACTATGCATAGTCGCAAGGAAGTTGATTAGTACTGTCAATGCTCGGTCGACGTATCGTTTGCAATTATAGCTGAAAGGTGCTGCGTTCTCTGAACCCTGCTTCTTGGAGATTAAAGACCAAAGACTGGAGCTTGACAGGACTGCGACATGGGATCGTTTATCAAAATTGCGCGGCATTGTGATTTGTATAGATAGCCACGTTCGTGAAAGGGTCTCTGAAATTAAAGTAGAAGAGGTAAATACGCGGATTATCCAAATTAAATCAGTGAATTGGCGAGTAACTATAAGCTGACAACAACAAGCTGCTTTCTCAACCATATACATACATATTTTTGAAAACAAATTTTTACTTTGTTATAATATTAGGCTTGGAACTAATCAATCATCAATCATATATATTTATAAAAAGTGTGTGTAATTAAAATTATGCTCCAGTGATTAAGTGTATATGTGACTTGTCAAGTTAAGAAAGATAATATTGCAAAAAACAACAAATCATCAATCATGAGTGAAGATAGAAGCGATGAGGATTCAATAATGGATCTTTGGTATTCAAATTGGGAACAGCAATGTGTTGAAGGAATTCAGGCTGAACCTGATTACGAGGGCCAGCTGCAAGGTGAAAAGGAACTGTATTCTCAGCAGATATGGTCAAGCTTCCAGACAACTGCCACTGCCATTGCTCAACTTTATAAAGGTTATTAAAGTAATCTAGTATAATATTATATTTTTCGTTATCTTTACTTTAAGTCATTTATGATTATAAATATTTTTTTTTCATGATCTATTTTGACTATATTGAAGCAATATTATTTTGTTTTTGCTATATCTTATATACCAAATTATTATTTAAAGTATTCTAGTATCTATATACAAACTTTCGCCATAAATATATTACGGCAAGGTTACATTTGACAAAAGAAAATTGTTTCTTATAGTTTCAAATTTAACTCTTTATGAAAATCTAAAATCTAGTCATTGTGTATGTTAACTACTTAAAGAACTTTTATTGCAAAAACCAAGATTATTACTCATGCATTTTATAAATGTAAGGTAAACTTCTTGGCTCCTAATATTGACGACCTAAAGATAACCTTAATTATCTAATTACCCAGGTAGAGACATTGCCATGTCTATTCATACATAGATCTAATAATAGGCTTTGTAACACATTTTAACATAAAAATTTTCAAGACTATATAATTTTATGAAGTAAATATTGATACATAAATTGTAAAGCATGGAAATAAATGTTACTATGTGTTTTTAAGATGGGACTGTCTCGGGGACAGCACCGTCAATGGTCGATGGTAGACAATGCAAAGTTCGTGCAAAGCACGAGAGCTTTTTGTACCGTCAACAGTGGACAGTCAACGGTAAACTGTACAAAAAACTCTCCTACTTGATGCCATTTACCATTGATCATTGATGGTAAACGGTAAACGGAGCAACCACGATATTTTGGTACGATAGAAGGTTGATGGTAGATGATAAACGGTAAAAGGTAAACAGAGCAATCACAATATTTGGGTACGGTAGATGCTGAATGGTCAATGGTGAACGATAGGGTAGGTGTACCTGAAGGACTTCGCGTGCGGTACAAAAAGAGCGTATACTTAGTAGCACAAGATCTATACGTACTGTATAAGTGAAAAGAAGTACAGGTTAGGATTTATTATTTTGACTTGTGTGGACAGAGAGTGATTATTGCTTTAGCACAATGGTAGTTGTGCTGACACTTTTATACATACACCGTGACTTATGTTTATATATCTCCACTTAAGCAATTGTGATATTAGTTCGATTAGGTGTAATACAACTTTGGAGACTAAAATTCTAAATCTGCACTCACTGCTTCAGACTTTCTTTAGTACCCGGTGAAAAAAAGGACACTTTTGAATCTACTTAAATCATGCAGTTTCTTTACAAGGTGTTATGACATATATATTTTTTTATGTTTCACTATATATCTGTATATATTATACAATTTAGTGATTTTTAAAACACGGTGTATGTATAAAAGTACTTAAAATAATAAAATAACTATCATTGTGCTAAAGCAATAATCACTCTGTCCCCACAATTCGAATATATGTAGCGTACGCAAAAACTCCACCGTCCAATGTCCACCGTCCACCGTTCACTGTCCATCGTTCATCGTCTACCGTCGATGGTAACAAAATACCGTGGTTGCTCCGTTTACCATTTACCGTTGACTGTCAACCATCGACGGTACAAAAAGCTTTCGTGCTATGCACAAACTGCACCGTCTACCGCCGACAGTCGACAGTGCTGTCCCCGAGACAGCCCCTTTTAAGATACTTAATTTTCCAAAATGTAAGAATTACTTGAATTTTACATCTGTAAAGCTTTGGATGATATATAGCTTCCTTCCATGTAAATATATCAATGTGAATCCATGTAAACACTGCATTCACATAAATGAGTGAAAAGTCATGTGTCTAGGAGTGCAACATTATCAAAATGATGAGTAAAAGTATGCGAAGTTATATATTAAGGAGGCGGCTTGGGCATTTATGAAAAAAACAACAGAATGCTCTGAAACTTTAGGATTATCTCAATAAAATATGCTAGTTTTTATTAAAAAAAATTACCATGATTGATTACCTCATTTTTGAGAAATATACTTTGTAAAATTGCCACTTTAACACGTAGTCTTACGGGAATAAAATCAAAATTTATTATTATAGGAATGAAGGCGCTCTTTGCATGCTCTTGATTATATCTCTGTCTAATAACACTGGTAGAAAATCTACCATAAGTGTTGGGCGGCAAACTAACGTCTGCTAATATTTTATAAGAATCTAACATGTTACTAAATCCCTCAATAATGCTCAATGTCGTCATCATTGGTTTAAATAGTGAATTTGAAGAAAAGTTCAGTATAAGAGTCAGTGGGTTTGTCTATCATTACAATGCCATTTATTTGCATTATAAAAAAGCTATACAACTGAAATTTTACACAGATACTTACTATGCTACCTAGAAAACATGTAACCTACATGATTATGATTTAACTGTTTTCATTCATATTTTCACATCGAGGCCCATATGAATTTTTTAATTTAGCGTATCAAATTTTGCTTGTAGACAGTTACACAGAAACTACCATCTCTAGCACATTGTATTTCTGGTTTCCAGTGTATTTTTACATGAAGAAAGTGATAAGTATTTTAGCTTTTTTGCCAAGGCATTAATTAGAATTTTGAAAATATGAACGAAAACAGTTAAATCAGAATCATCTAGGTTACATATTTCTAGGTAACATAGGAAGTGCCAGTATCATATTTTAGTTGTCTAGTACCCTTTTTACAATTCATTGTAATTAATTGTCATTACAAGAGCATTGTATAATGATAGACTTAAACTTACTGACTCGGATACTGAACTTTTCTTTAAATTCACCTCTCAAACCTCACTGAGGGCAACTTTGGGCACAGAGACACAGTATATCTTCAAACTCTTTATTCTTTTAATTGAACTTCTCACTGACATTTCAAAAAAAAACTAAATAATATTCACAAACTTTATTACTACTTCAATTAGGGTTAGGGTGCCACTTTTCAATACACATGTTGTAATACTACACATTCTTGGTAATGATTAATTTTTACTAAAATTTCTTGCTAGTTATATTACATATATTTTATCTGTTATCAAGGTTTCCACATTTCATTTTAAACACCTCAAATATTTCTACCAGGGTTATGAGTTATGACTGTTTTGAGGGTTATGAATTTAAAGCGCGGTTCTGACTTGTTGCCTAGGCAACCAACCAGCAACCAATCAGAATCACGTATTAAATGCTTCACAACAAAGGCCATCATTTTTTTAAGAGAGGAAGAGAGGACTACAGAAGTAATTGAAAACTCACCATAAATCAAATAAAGACTAATACTTTTATTTTTTTAACAAAGTGCGCATGTTTTAATTTTGTTTTTATTTTTAATTCTATAGTAGCAACATGTGGCCTCTTGTTGCAAATTTGAATTGCGGTTTTCCGTATTTGTTTGATTTGTCGCAGTCTCCTCATTTGCTGTGATCCAGTTAGTGTTGTTGACTTAATCTATTAACCTTCATTTATTAGTGATTTTATATATTGTTTCTTTTTGAATGTTATAGTTTAATATTTTACTCCAAATGTAGGTAGACATATGGCAGTGAGAGCGTTTGTAATTCAGTTTGCACTGACCTTTCGCACATATGTATGTGCAAGCATCTATTAGCAATTTTTCTGTAATTACATCATCCTGGACTTTCAGTGTAGGACATTTGTTCCTGAAATTGCTGATTTGGTGTGTGTGGGAAGTTATTTGAGCATTACCTTTTATTAACAGTAAATAGTATATTTTTTCCAAATTTTGACAATCAAGTTTGTATGCCATTCCTCTTTATGTTATATTTGTCACAATGTTTTGTAGCATTTTGGAATCTGAATTTTTTTGTAACTTGTTACACTGTATGAGTTTAAGTATATTGATTTAAGTTTGTGATAATCGTAGCATAACGCTTCTTTTGTAAATAATTGAGTAATATTGAGTGGGTTTTTGTTAGTTATAAAGCGGTTTTTATTGATAAATTTCAATATTTCCTTCTGTTGATTTGCAATTGGATACCGTACCTGACAATGCTATTACAAAGTGCATAATAAATTAGCCTTAATGTCTCTGTGTTCATGATTTTAGCCAGTTTGTAAAACAGAAAAATGAGGTATTTGGTCTTGCTATAGAGGTAATTTATATGTTTATCCCATTTCATGTTATAGTCGAAAATGATTCCTAGATATTTACAGTTGTCCGTTCTTTTTAATACTATGTTATCCAGTTTTATCTCAAAGTTAGTTGGAACACTATCCTGATAATTGCCAAAAGTTATATATGTAGATTTATCCAGATTTAAGGGGAGGTCGGAGCCATGCGAATTGGTGCAGGAGTTACCTAACCTCAAAAGTTCTTTAGATTATAAATAATACATAATTACACTTGCTTATAGTATCAAAATGCAGTATTCCGCGTTCGCTGTTATAATAAATTATATTAACTTAGTCACATTTTTGTGTAATTATGCATAATTTCTGAAAATAACGAAAACTACGACGTTAGGTGATGACAACGATATCAGTAAAATGAACGTCACTTTCGTATACATTATTTAATAAAATAAAATTTGTCTCTAATTGAATCCACAAAAACTGTGTGTTTCGCGATAACTAAACAATAAAAAACAATTATCAATTTGAGTTTTTATGGTACGAGGTATATTGTAAGCAAACAATGTAAACTACAACTCGAGGTGGAGGTCACAATTGGTCATGTTGGCTCCGACATCCCCTTAATGAGAGTTTGTTTATGGCGAACTAGTTCGATATATTTTTTATTTCTTCGTTTAGTTTCTGTTCAACGCCTTTCTAAGTATTATCTTCAATTATTATGGCAGTATCATTAGCATATAAAATTATGTTTTCCTTTAGCATATCGTTGATGTAAAGTATGAACAGAAGTGGCCCGAGGATAGTGCTCTGTGGTACTCCTGTATTTACAATCATTGATTGACTTAGTGTATCGTTAATTTTAACTCTTTGTTGTCTGTTGGATAAGTAGTTTGATATTGATATAGTTTTTGTAGTAGGATGTTATGATTAACAGTGTCAAAGGCTGTAGCAAGATCTAGGAGGGTATAGCAATTAGCTTGCTTCTATCTAAATTTTTATATAAGGTATTTGTAATATTCTGTAAAGCGTCTTTGGTTCCCTTGTTATTAAAAAATCCATACTGATTTTGTAAGATGATATTGTAAGACTCCACAAAATCATAAAGTCGGTCATAAATGATTTTTTCGAAAATTTCTGCTAAGTTGGAAATTAGGGATATTGGTCTATAATTTTGAGCATAATTTTTGTTATTACTTTTGTACATGGGTATGATTTCAGCATTTTTTAAGGGATCGGAACAGATTGAAGTTTCTATGCATAGGTTGATACATTGTTCTAGTGGTTTTAATAGGTGATAAGCAAGTGTTTTTGCTTGTTCTTGCGTTTATGTTATCAACCGCGCCATTTTTTAGATTCATGTTATTTATGATGTTTGCGATTTCAGCACCCTGGTAGCAATGGCCGATAAGTTCTGGCCCGTTCCCTAGCGACTCGGTAGAAATGAAACCCAGAATCCGTCGAGAAACATGCGTAAATTCTACGCTGAAACCCGAGTAGCAGAAGTTCTCTTAATTTTTTGCGCATGCGCATATGGTTCAGGCCAGGCACAGGCATACTAGAAGTATATGATGCGTATTGTAGAGGCTGTCTGCTATGTTATATAGCAGAATAGCATAGCAGACAGAACTACAGTTCTCACAGTTTCAGTCAATGTTGAATGATGAATATTTAGCCTATTAATTCATCTAGAATGATTTTGAAGGGAAAATATGATTTTCAAAGTCATATGTGACAGTATGTACAAGCATGCTGTACTAACTGACTTTGTGTTGTTCAAGTGCAATTACTGTGTGAAAAGTGTCATCGATGCTCAAAGTCACCAATGGTAAGGTTTGCACAGGTATTTCAATCTCATCAGTATGCGAGCGCAGTCACTGTCAACCACCAAATCTCTCATAATCATGCTAAATCCATGATATTGTAGTTTGATGTCTGTTCTTTTGCATTAAGACTTGTTAAATTATTTAGAAACATCCTGCCATCTTAGTTTTCACTTAACAGTCTTGGTTCGGCTTTGCACCCTGGACCCTATGGCTTTGGCGGCAAAAATACAGGTGGGTCTATACATAAAAGTTGAATTCATATCATCTAGAATGAATTAAACTCAATATATTGTTACAACATGCCAACACAAATTAAGTAAAAATTTTAGCTCTCTAAGTATGATAGTTTTCAAATGAGAGCCAAAATAAAATTGTGAAAAAAGTAATTGAAATCAATAAAATTTTTTTTACTTAGTAACATATAATATTACTTAGTAACATATAATATTACTTAGTAACATATAATATTACTTAGTAACATATAATATTACTTAGTATCTTGTAGATTTTTGTTTTGATTGTAGAGGTTTTAATGAAGATATTATCAATGCATGAACCCATATCCATGGAGTGTGAAGGTCTAGTTATCGTTTGAAATCCTGGTGAGAAACCTTTTTCCATGAAATTGTTTAAGAATTCTTGTCCTATCTGATCTGGTTTTAAGATATCGATATTGAAATCGCCTATGATGTGATTTTTAACATTTTGCTTATCTTTCAAGAACTTTTTTAGATATTAAGTAAATTCTGATTTTTTTAAATCATGCGATCTGTATAGTGCAGACATCTGAAGAGTGCTATTTTTATCAATTTGAAATATGGTATGTAAAATTTTTAGGTTTTCAATTTGAATCGTTTCTGTATATTCTGTTTGGGCATCAGATATATACACTACAACTCCATCATACTGATTTGTCGAGCAATTGTTATAATATATTTTGTACCCAGTAATAGAAAAGTATTTGTAAAATTCTAGAACCTGAGTCTCCGTACAAACGTTGGTGGTCTTGGAGAAATGGCCGTTCTTTCCCAAATCCACAGCTCCCTTGTTGTCGCACATCAACTCAATTGGTTGACTGTCCTGCACTCCTAGTTCCATCGCTAAGCCTCTTAACCATAAAGCCTCCATGGTTGCAGACAACAGGGCTTGATACTCTGCAACTGTACTGGAGGTTGCAACTGTAGGCTGTTTTCTAGAATGCCAACTAACAGCGCTTCCCTGCAAAACAAAAACAAATCCTGTGACCGACCTACCATCCGACAGATCACATCCCCAGGTAGCATCGTAGTATCCTTTCAGTCTTTGGTTTCCATCTCTGGAGAAGCATAGTCCATAGTCCATGGTTCCTTGTAGGTATGGTAAAGTTCTCTTGAGGACCTTCCAATGCTCTGATCCATAGCAGTTGTTGTATCGGCTCATAGTGCTTACAGTATATGCAAGATCTGGTCTTGTCATATGGAGCAGGTAAATGAGGGATCCTATCACATTTTGGTATGGAAGTTTGCTCAACCATTCAAGTTCTGCTTTGGACTTTGGGGACGTGTCTGGTGGCATGCCTGATCCCGCACTCATGGGAGTGCTGCAGGGGTTGCATTCCTCCATTCCGTATTTCATTAGCATGATGCTGTTAGTCTGATTCATGAAGAGAAGTCCTCTGGCTCTGTCCCTAATGATGTTGACGTTAAAACACCTTTTGATGCCACCAAGATCCCTTAATGTAAGATGCTCCTATAGCTTTTGAGTAAAATTCTGGATTAGTCTTCTTGAGTCTGAAAAAACCAACAAGTCGTCTACGAACACTGCCAGTTTCAATTCCTTGCTGTTCTTGGAGAATGTATAGACGAAGTTTAAAAAAAAAATAAACAAAAACTCTTCTGCTGTAGTCGTCGAGGAAAGTTAGGAAGTAGATAGCGCCGTCACCACAGTGGGAGAAAATGGACAAAATTCGAGCCACGCGTCATTTTTAATCGTAGAGCCATGATTTTTTTTAAACTCTTTAAAAAAGCATCAAGTTTAAGCTACAGGTGCGGAAATGATTGTATCACCTTCCCCTAAACCCATGCGACCCCTAGAAGCCACCCCTACCAAACCACAAGCAGTCTAACTCATCTATCCCAGGAACAGCGAGTTAAATCGCTTTATTTTTTCTTAAAATAATTAAGCCACCATAAGCCAGCTAATAACGTAAATACCTACCCCCAACCCGCTTAACCCCTAGAAACCACCCCTACCAAACCACAAGCAGGCTAACTAACATAACCCTGGGAACAGAAAGTTAAATCGCTTTATTTTTTCTAAAAACAATAAAAACCCACTCCACAGGCCAGACCGGAAACACGCAGGATCGTATAACCACGTAATTCAAGACATGATTACAAGTAAATTAGTCACATTATTTGTTAGCTGTAATTGTTGAATGAACTGCTATTAGTCATCTGCGTTGAAACAGATTTAAGCCCCTTTACCACGTTAAGGTTGCAGTCTTCAAAGAGGTTTTTTTGTTTTTATTTTTTTTAGTTTTCATATCTGTAATGTTTTATAATTTTTACATAGCAAAGTTGAGACATTTATTGAGGATTAGAATTACTGAATTATCATTTCATCAGAAATGTTTGAGCTTGTGAACTTAATTCTTTAGTTTTTTTTTCTGCAACATCTCGCAAGCTGCTTATGACTGGATCTGATAAAACTAAGCAATAATGAATTATATCTTCATTCGTCTTTCTTCTTTCATACATTCTGCTATGTCAAACTCTAGCATGGCGAAATATTTTGTTGTTGGATTCCTGGGCTTCTTCTGAAAAATACCCAATAGGTCCATCAAATGTCCTCATAATGTCACATCCATGTATTAGGACTTTATGCACAGAAGGTGGCATCTTATACCACGGGTAAATTTATGTGCATTTTTTAGGAGTTTCCAAGCAATATTATTTAAATGCGT
Organism: Nasonia vitripennis; assembly: GCF_009193385.2. Taxonomy (NCBI): domain Eukaryota; kingdom Metazoa; phylum Arthropoda; class Insecta; order Hymenoptera; family Pteromalidae; genus Nasonia; species Nasonia vitripennis. The sequence continues at coordinate 367,993 of NW_022279629.1, read as the reverse complement.
TTAAATTAACTTCTTTTGTGCAAGATATAATTTGTAGAATTACATGCATTCTAATTAATAACTCTTCGTCTACGCCGATAATTTGAGATACTGCTTTAGATTTGGCAAAAAAAGAACGTGCCACATTTCCTGTGTTAGTTGTTCCAGAACCTTGCTTGACTACATCTACCGTTAAACCAAGTTTGCTCTTTAAAGACTGCTGAACTAACGATTTTCTTTCTTTTTTCAAATCTTTATCTGAACCTCTTGCTGATCCTTTCTTAAAATCTAGATTGTAAGAAATATGTAAAATATATTCCATAGATCGAATCCAGGTGTGCAAGATAGGAATTCCCCATTGGTAAAACTCTGTATTGCCCTGAAGTTTTAAGATAAAATTCATATCATTAATATCTTTAGGACTAACTCCACAAATGTTGCAGCGAGAAGAAGCCTTTTGTTTAGTTAAAACATTGCATACTTTGCCATCTTTCATGGTACATTTTATGTCAAATGCTACGTCAAATGCCATCTCCATACATTCAAAGTTATAATTTTTTATTTTCTTTAGCAATGCTGAAATATTTTCGTAATGTTTCTCGGTTACTTTATCGCTTTCTTTAAGAAATTTGAAATTTATTGGACGATAATAAAACACGGATGAAGGTTTTTTGTTAACCCATAAAATTTCGTTTTTTGTAGTCCTTAGCTGCAGAGGTACAAAATTACAAATAAATACAGATGCGTCAGTGGCTGTAGTTTGATAAACAGAATTATCATCGCTTGATTCAAGATCGGTGGAGTCGACATCGCTAAAATTCCATTTTTGTGTTGTCGTCTGATGTCCTGAAGCTCCATCCATTACTCACTTGCCCACAAATATTAAACTTTTCGTTGCATTTGTTAATACTTCTTTATCTAAAGTCATTAGAATCCGTTTTATAGTATGTTCTAGCAAAGATATAAAATGAACTTTCGCTCCACTATTTGAACAAGTGATATGCTCAGGGTAACAAGCTTTCTTAGCTTCTACGATTGCAGAATAAGGTGGATATAATTTATTTCCATGCATATTTTAAGTGTGGTTCCTTAATTTCTCATATGTTCGTTTTGTTAAATCTAAGTCCATAAACATCGCTAATGCTTTATTTGTATATTCGGTACTAAATAAATTTTCTATAGTATCCGTAGTATTATCTGCTGAAGATGTTTGTTCTTTTAATTTTAGCGCCAACGATAGCTCCTCTTTAGAATGCTTTACAGAGATTTCACGAGCTCGTCTATTTTTTGTTTTTGAACATCCTTTGTCATAACTTATATGAGGTCGACCTATATTACGAACATTAGAAAATTTTTCAGAAGTACGTGAAGTATTACTAGTAAATAATGTTAAAGCTTCATTATTCATGATTGATATTGAAGTATTCATATTTGATGTTGAAGTATTTATATTTGACGTTGAAGCTTCGTCAAGTAACTGAATCACAAAAGAATTTTCAAAAAATTCTTTGTGTTTCGATTTAAAAACATCTTTCTTTCGAGAATCATCTTGCCATTTTAGTTTATATTTTGGAAAAAATGATTTGGTTAGTTGGTTTCTTAGATGCTGTGTATGTCTTTCAGAAAATGCATACTTTATTTTTACATCATTTACAACTATGTCGAGAATACAATTTTGCTCATTAGGATGATTCCATATTAATTCACATAAATATGAGTGTTCTACATTGAGTAACATTATTTTAGCTCTTAAATAATTCTACGTTGTAGTTATTTAATAAATGTTATACCCCTTCAGAAAATTATTATTGACAAAGTAAATACCATTTCGTTTTCACCTAAGTATTTATTTTATTAAGAAAATCAATATGATGTCTGTATCCATTATTTCATTTCTAAATAAATCTTAAAAATCACTACTTCTGATATGAAATATAAGAAAAAAGTTAAGTAATTTTACATCCTCAATTAAAATTGAAGTCCATGTGTTTATTAATGTAGAAACAGAAAATATGAAATAAAAGTTGATTGATTCTTTAGTCGCAGCTGTATTAATTAACAAAAAATAAATACATAGAGTTAGAATCAACAGAACGCACGTATGCCTTATGTTATAACAGACGTAATAGAACAAATTTTACTGAAGAGAAATATTCTTAGATGTGACGGAAGAAAACTTTATTTAAATTTAAACTTATTTTTTTTCAATATGATAAAATAAACATTTGTACGTATTATACTATAATCTAATAAATTCAAAAAGTAAACATTTAGCCATCGAAAAATCGTATAATCAATATTTATATGTATTATACTATAATCTAATAAATTCAAAAATAAACATTTAACCATCAAACACTCGTATGATCAATAGATTTAATTATATTAAATTATACTATTATATAATAAATTCTAGAAATCTTCAAAAAATTCTGATAGAATTTCAACGTATTTTTTAATGTAATCTAAGAACTTTGTCTTCAGTAAATTTTTTTCTAAAGTCTATCATTCTCAAGTAAAAAATTCTGGAAATTTTTCACGATTTTTCCGTGTTAGCCGCCATTTTATGTGCTTTTACCTTTTTTTTTTCAAAATTTAAACTGTGACACTGAAGTTTAAGTCTCGAGGACACGATTTCTTCGCTCTAAACATTAAATCTTAAATGATTTCAATGTGAAAAATCGACATGAATAAAGATATTTTTTTTTAAACCATGTTTTATTGCTTGTGGTTTGGTATGGGTGGTTTTTAGGGGTTAAGCGGGTTAGGGGGAGGTATTTAGGTTATTAGCTGGCTCATGGTGTATGGTTTAATTAGTTTAAGAAAAAATAAAGCGATTTAACTCGCTGTTCCCTGGGATAGATGAGTTAGACTGCTTGTGGTTTGGTAGGGGTGGCTTCTAGGGGTCGCATGGGTTTAGGGGAAGGTGATACAATAATGTCCGCACCTGTAGCTTAAACTTGCTGCTTTTTTAAAGAGTTTAAAAAAAATCATGGCTCTACGATTAAAAATGACGCGTGGCTCGAATTTTGTTCATTTTCTCCCACTGTGCGCCGTTGGATTTTGGAGTTATGTTGCAGAGGTTGGTGTGCACTAGCTCTAGTACATCGCTTGCTCTTTTTTCGTTTTGACTGAACGGCTTTCTACACATTTTTCCCAACGCGCATACTTTACACTGTTCGATTACACCGGGTTTCAGTTTTATTCCTGTCGCCGCTTCTTGACTGAATTGTTTTACACTGTTGTAATTCAAAAGCGCTAACCACCTGTGCATGTTACGCGGCTGTACGGACGTTGCGAGCGTTGCCTGGTGGTTTCGGAGATGACTCATTTCCTTTTGTTTCTTTCTCTCTGCCTTACCGACAGCCGAGTGATTCGGAGCGCGGGGTACTTTATACACGCCGTTTTTCAAATTAGCATTTAAAACCACAATTCCCTTTTTATTTTTTATTTCACATCTGGATGGCGAAAAATCGGTACTATAACCATGAGCATTTACTTCACTGACGGTGATGAGGTTCGCGGCGATGTCAGGGGTGAACAGGACATTTTGAAGTCTTATCGGTGTTCCATCACTAAGCTTTAGGATCGCATCGCCTTCACCCTTCACGATAATTTTATTTTTGTTTGCTACGGTTATACAAGCCAGATTCGATTTTTCCATTGATGTAAAAGCACTGTAATAGTTGCACATATGACGAGATGCTCCAGAGTCGACGATTCAATCGTCTAGACTTGCTCCGTTTATTGCGATAAGTCCGACAAAGGCATGAGCCGCAACTTGGTCGTCGAATTTGTCGCTACTATTTTCCTCATCCTTGTGACTTGCGTGATTTGCTTGGTGTTTGTTGTGGTTTCTCGTGTCCGGCAAATTACATTTCTTAGAAATATGGCCACGTTTATTACAGCGGTAGCAGCGTACATTTGAATTCGAATATTTTCCGTTATAACTGTTTGCATGTCTGTTATTATTGTTTTGGTACATACGTTTTTTGTGGTTTGGAGCATAGAGTCCTACCTCTTCTGTTGTGATCTCGCTATACTGTCATTTGACCTTGAGGAGAATTTTCGCCTTGATATTTCCCGTCGTTATCTCTGACTCCAGAAGACTTTCGAGTGCCATGCGCATAGGCTCGTATTCTGCTAAAAGTCCTCTGAGCATTATGCAGGCTGCAAAATCATCCCCTATGTCTTTTTCGATGGCTTTTAATTTCTGATGTATTGTGATCCGGTTAATGTACTGCTCCGTCGAACTGCAATCTTCTAAGCAAATTTTCGTATACTCGATGATCAGGCTAGTTTTTCGGTATAAGCTTTTACTTGCGTATGTTTTCTGTAGCGTTTCCCAGATAGTAGATAGCTTCCGGACAGTCCAGATTCTCTATTTGACTCAGAACTACACAGTCAAAATTTTCTGCTCCGGATAGGCGTTTGATGCTTTGGAGCATAGCCAGATTTTTTCCTCTAGTTACCTCCATGTCGTCGCACCTGCGTTTAAATACTTGACTTCCAACGGCTCTGCAACGAACGGTCTGCTTTCGAACGTTTTGCTTGTATTCTGGAAGAAAATTGCGTTTTGCTTGAAGAAGCAACGGTACACCTTCCTTAACCGTGGGACCCTATAGGCCCATAACCTGTTGTCGTAATGCGTCAAGGTGTAGGCGGAAGGGCAGAGAAATGAAGTATTCTCAGGTATAATCGAAGTATACGTTTATTTCGAACTCACTATTATCTTGGTGCGTACGATGACTGATACTCCATCCCGTGCGTGCCGTACTTATATACATAGTCTTGCGCTTACAGCGCCACACCTACACAGTCATACGCTATATATATATATATATATATATATATATATATATATATGCATGTATAAATGTGTTTAAACACTATCACAACAGATTGTATTAATATTAGAAAAAATAGACAGTTTCGAGATGTAAGAAGAGCAGAGCGCAATTGCTATGGTTACTAGGTATTATTTTAGCCCATTACCCGTAAGCATAAGCCCTTCGTTTTTGCAAAAGTCTTGAAATACAAACGTGCTTCTCGTGCTCGGGTAAGCGTCAGCTGATCGCTTGACTGCCGCTCAGTACCTTACCTTTCACAAAGATGGCTCCACGGGGATTCAACACTGCATCCCTCGCATTATTTCTCTCGTTTATTACTGTTTTTGTAAACATTGTATACACTTTTCAACACCCTCATGGACAAACGGCTTCGAATTTTTAAAAAAAAAGTCAAAGTACTTATTTTTGTTACAGATATATGCCAAATTAATGGGTTAAATTGGAGGGATGAAATCTTGGGTAAAAGGTATAGTTCGTTATAGGTTTCTCTTGTATAATCCTGGGTATCATCTATAGTGTAGTATAGGCTTTACGTGTATTTCAAAGCGGGACCCCTACGCCAATACTGACCGTCCTTCTACACCATGTCAATATTATCATTACTGCTAATATTGTCATATAGTTTATATATTCAACAAATGATTGATGTTTTCAAAAGTTCGGCTACCCAAGTTTGTTGAATTATACATACGATCGTTGATAAAAAATGATGTTGCAGATCCCTTCCATAGGTGCAGTAAAACGCCTAAAGAGGTGATAGTAGTTATACTTATATGTCAAAATGGTATTTGACATATTTCATTTTCATTCGTAGGAATGACATATCCATTTCAATAAAAAAAAATGTTTGCGGAGCTGCACTGACAAATCAATTTTTTGCTATAATTATTTTACTTCTTTTAGAAATATTAACCAGTTCAAGCCCTTCGAGTCTTTGGGAAAATTCAATAAATATTTTTTATTTTGGCTTTTCTATTGTAGATATTGTTTTGTTTTTATACATGCAACGTAATTCAAAAATTTAATGCGACAGAGATTATATCATGCTCACAAGTGTACTTCGATCATTGCAAGTGCAACATTTGATCGATGTAGTTTATAAATCATGTCACTTAATTATTTTTGTAAGAACTTTATTCAATATGTGAATGTGATTATATTCTCCTTTTTTGGGCTGGATAGTACCATTGAAAACATAATTATCGCACATATGCAACATTTTAAGTTAAGTTTTGCAAAATTATTTGTTATTCTTGAAAATGTTGCTAATACAGAATGCGATTACGAGACAGCGTGTGCTTGTATGTTTGTTAAATAAAGAATATTAATTTTAAATATTTATCTTGCAATATTTATACTTAGAAGATATTGAAAAAGATATTGAATACGTTTCGTAATTTAATACTTGTGTTACAATGCGTTAATAACCTCAATAATAGAATTTAATTTAGACATGCAATCAATCTCATTTGTCATACCATGCTCAAACAATATAATTTTGACGTGAAGTATAGTTTGTATTTATAAAGGGTTATGAAATGCAATGATAACGATATTATTACAAACACTAATATGAAACAAACAATTAACTGGAAGCATGCTAATGAATTCTGCTTTTGCAGTTATTATGTATTGTTAATCATCACTATTTACATAATATTAAACTAATCTAAGCAACTATATTGAAAATTAAATGCAACACATGTCATTGTAATTGAAATTATATGTCAAAAATATAAGTAGTATACGTAAAAAAAACATAACCTTACTAACATTTATTATTGTCATCATCATCAATTTACATTGCACAGCTTAAATGGTTCATTCATACATTTGATGGCTAAAAATGAAATTATCCAACCCCAAAGTTAAAGTATCTACATACGTCTATTAATATTAAATATAACCCTGTTAGAAATGACCCTAAGAACTGGCCATTTATTAGGTAGTAACTAGGTTAAATCCTAAGAACTGGCCAGTTACTAGCCTGTTCTTAGACTCATTTCTACCAGGGTAAGTTATACAACTTGAACTGCACAATATGTTCATAGTCACTTAGTACACTAAAATCCACAATTAATAATCTCCACTTGTGTTAATAAATATTACAATATATTCCAATAGAACATTGAATATATAGTCTGAACAGTATCGTAGAATCCAAGATCAAAATCAATATTTCAGGAGTACAGCGAACACTGAATAAACACGGAAAAGTTAACCACTAAAAATCAGTACAGCGACACTATCGAGCGCTTACCGCTCAACTAACCTAACTTACACTTTTCTACTGACCTCTATCGTACAGTCAGAACTCGTCATGACATGCGTACCAACTCTATCATTTGTAAATCTTCCAATACAGACCGAAGAGCGCTAAAAATAGTCACACCCAACGACCCAATGTAGAGTCGTATTTCGCAACACTCGCAAAAATCGCGGGAGAGACGTTGTACACATAAAGCAATCGACTTTCCGTGCCTCCAGGAGTGTCGCTGCATTTATATTTTTAACGAAAAAAAGGTCTGCAGATAGCAGCAATTGAGAAATCGTAATCTACGGCGGGAGTGGATCGGCCGGAGCCGTCCAGACCACTCTCGCCGTAGGTTCGTATTTCGCAATTCTTCTGCAAGAATTGCGTTGGTGATGTTGCGCATCACACGCATACGGCCTCCTGTGCCTCCCTGAGTGTGGCTGCACTCATATTTTTATCGAAAAAAGGCCTGCAGACGACAGCAACTGAGGTTTCGTAGTCTAACAGTTAAAAAACCAATAATTTTAAAGAGCATATCTTTGTATTATCCGCAGCCATTTATTACTCTAAAGATAACAATTAGGACACACATAATATAAATATTAATTTTTATGATTATAGTACTGTCAAGTCAAGACCTCGTTTGTTTAGCCTAAAAATGAAATTTAATACGCATGATTTAGAAGAACGTTATCTTCTTATAAATAATGCCCTCGTTTCTGCTTCTTGCCGTTCATGTCTCACCTAAAAAACAATAGAATAAAATTATAAAAAAAAAATCTATATTTAAATATTTTATATAAAACCATCTTTGATACTGAATGCGTGATTATACGCACAATATTTATCTTATTAGCACGTATAAACACAAATTTAAATTGCATCAATCACATAAAATTATATAAATTTGTAGAACATGTTTTACCTGAAAGCTATACACTACAGAAGAGTCGGTGTTATCAATGATCAGGCATACGACCGGTGCCCTCATTCCTGCTACTCCCTATCCAACAGACCATAAAATTCTCTGTTGCAGTATTACGTACACACTAAAAATTAAAAGAAAACATATCAAAATCTTATAATTACTGTTGGAGTGGTGGATAAATAATAATAAACTCTGTGCGGTTTAATGGTTAAACTATGAATAAGGTTTATTTGTATATGGCAATAACCATAGTCAGCGACACGTCCGCTCAGCTCGGAGTCTTCCAGTAGAGAGACGTGAGTCGGCCGCTGCCGCTGGCGCCCAAGTCAGACCAGATGCTTGGGTGGGGAGCGCACGTGCACGTACATGTGTGAGTGCGCGCGTATAAACGCAATCTTTGCGACCCTTGTACTTTTTGTCTAAGGGTCGTACAACAATCTAGTTAGTGTAACAATATTCCGCAATACGCTCGCTCTAGGACTATATCAAGATTATAATACTTACTATATTACAACACGTCTTCTTAAGTTTATAATCTTGATCTTTTGCATAAACACTTAAGATTAATCTAAACATTTTCTATTGTTTAGAAACTTTGTTTTATACAGACTCTTTGTCAAGATGTATACTAGATTACATTTTGAGTCAATTTTTACAATGCCTATTTCGCCCATTTCGTAACTTTCGTTCATATAATAATATTGCACTTCGATGTGCTTTGAGTTTGGAGTAAAATTTCCGAATTTAGCGATCGTGATTGCTCCTGAATTATCTTCGTATATAGTTGTTGGTTCATTTTAATTTACATCGAATGATTCGCTCAATAAATGTCTTACAAACAATATTTCAGAGACTGCCTCTGACAAAGCTACATATTCTGCAAAAGTTGAACATTTTGTTACCGCACCTTGTTTGTGGGTTTTCCAAAAAATTGCAACACCAAATAATCTAATTACGTATCCACTTTAGGATTTTCTGTCTACATTATCACCTGCAAAATCGGAATCTATAATACAATCTAGTATTTCGCTATTTATATTGTCAGAATATGTCAGTTCCAAGTCTTTAGTCTTGTACAAATATTTTAAGACTCGCATCGCATACTTATAGTGAGTTTGATCATAATAACTTTGATATCGACTTAAATAATTTACGCTGTATGATATATCTGGCCTTGTGCCTGAGCTTATATATAGCAATTCTCATAACTAGTTCCTGTACTTTATTCGTTCATCTATTTGACTAGCTTGATCTAATTTTAGATTAGTCTCCATTGGAGTATCATATAATTTTGCATTTTCTAGATTGTATTTTGCAGCTACAGATTCAATATATTTTGTTTGACTTAATGTCATTTTACTTCTATCACCACTATCGTTTATATCTATCCCTATATATTGGCTTATTTTGCCTAAATCTTTCATTGCAAATCTTTGCATTAGACTAGCTTTTACTTACTGGTGAATAAACATTATCAATGTATTCTTTTTGTTGGAAACCTCTCGCAACTAGTCTAGCTTTATATACATTATTGTTTTTCCTTTTAAAAACCCATTTAACATTAATGATCTTTTTATCTTTTGGCCTTTCAACGATTTGCCAAGTATTATTTTTCTGTAGACTATTTCGGAGTCCATCGCAATTTTCCAATGTTTATATTCATTTGAGTTTAACGCCCCCTCAAATGTATTTGGTACATTTGCATCAATGTGATTTACATAAATGAAATGAGTTACAGGATTTCCATATCTATTTACAGGACTTTTCTTTCTATTAAATTTTCTTTGAACTTGTAAGCTTGAATTATCATTTTCAGCAATATCAAAATTTAATTCGTTATCTCTACTTTCCCCGAAGGTCTGACTAGAGATAAGAGAATTTGTTCTATTTGAATTTACATCATTTTCATCAATTCCGGATTCATTTTCCAATATCTCATTTTCTTTATTTATAGATTTGTTGTTTTCCAAATCTCGGTCTTTTTCATTGTCAAGTTTTTCTAAACAAATGATTTTAGTATTTTCTTCAACTACTTGTACATGTCTAGCATGAATGACTCTACCATTAACTAGAACTTTGTAACCATTTTCTACATAGCCTACTAATACACCTATGGGGTTTTATCATCCCATTTGCTTTTTCGCAATGCTTCTGGAACTCTTACAAAGACTCGACTTCCATCAATTTTTAAATTATCTACATTGGGTTTTTTACCAAAAAATATTTCGTATGGAGTTTTATTCTCCGCTGTATTTGCAATCGTACGATTCTTTAGATAGGCAACTGTTTTCATAACTTCTGGCTAATACCGTCTGTGTATTTTAGCTTCTTGCATCAAGCATCTACCTATATCCATTGCGGATCTATTGTATCTTTCCGCTACTCCATTTAGTTCATGGACGTACGGTAGACGTGTTACTAGTTCTATCCCTTTAGACTTTACAAAATCATAAATCTCACGGTTCAAATATTTTGTACCATTATCACATTGCAACTTTTTCACCTTTTTATAGAATTCATTCTCTACTAAATTTACATATTCTTTCAGACAACTGGCTGTTTCTGACTTGTTTTTAATGCAAAAAATTCTAGTACACTTACTATAGTCATCAATAAATGTCACAAAGTATTTCTCTCCACCGTAACCGATTGTATTATGTGGACCATTTAATCTGTATGAATTAGTTCTAAAATTTCAGTTGTTTTTGTTCTGTTATTTTCAAAAGGTATATTAGCCATTTTGCTTTCAATGCAGTTTGCACATTTCATTTCCATACTTTCGATTTTCTTTGGCAAACCCTCAACTAATTTACTATTTACTAGTTTCGACAAATATTGAAAGTTTACGTAACCGAGTGCCCTATGTCATTTCTCTTTGTCAGTTAATTTTACTGAATTCACATACGTAGATTTTTTATCTTTTTGAATTACAAAACTTTTCATGAAATATAAGTTATCTTTTTTATTTGTAACTGCTATTAATTTCTTAGATTTATTATAGATTTTTTCTTTTTCATTTTTAGTTACTAATTGCAATTTTCTGCGACTTTAGATAAACTTAATTTTGTCTAATTCCTTCAACATAATAAACATTTTTTACGTCTACTTGTTTTTGTTTGTAATAGTTTTTGAAAAGTAATTTTGTAGTTCCAATTTTAGTAGCTTTAAAATTTTTACCATCGTGTAATTTGCCTTCAATAGAATTATTCAAATTTACGAATTTATCAAAGTATTTGTCATTATTTACAATGTAATCTGCACAACCGCTATCTAATATCCAATTTATTTGGCCTAAATTTTCGCTATTATTTTCTAACGCAGTTACCTGATTTACTTCTGGATTGAAGACCTGTGTTAGCCATGCTTCGGATGAGTTGTTGTCGTGATGTTCCGCTAAAGATTTGCCTCTGGGTTGACCTTGTCCTCTGCCTCGACCATGACCTCTGAAGAATGAACCTCTGTTGTTGCTTTTATTGTGTCCTCTTTGGTAACCTCGTTGACTTTGACTGGATTGAGCGCCTCGGCTGCTCTGTTGTTGTTGTGGTCTCGTACATTCGCTTTTGAAGTGGCCAAATGTTCCGCAGTTAAAACATTTACCCTTGGTTTGTGCCGCAAAAGTACTGACGATACTCTTATTCTTTTCTTTTATCTTTAATTTCACATAATCTACTGTTCTTTGATCTTCTGGGATAACGTCTATAAAGTCCCCAATATAACTATAGCTTGGCGGTAAGGCTCTCAGCAAATATCTTAACTTTTCTCTTTCATCTAATTTTTCACCAGCCGCTTTGAGCTCGTTTGTTACTTTTCGAACTCCACAAAAAATTCTTCTACAGTTTTATAATTATTCAATATAATTTCTTCAATTTTCCCCCTACAGATTATTTGTAAAGCTGTAGATTGACTTAGATACATTTTGTCGAATTTTGTTATAATGTCATATGCTGTGGTACATTTACAAACACACTCTAATTGTTTATCCGAGTTAGTGCTAATAATTATTGTTCTAGTTTTTAAATCTGCTTTCTTCCATTCGGGTTCTTTCTTCTTGTCTTCGTCATTCATTAACCTGGTTGCGGGGTCTTTGCATTCTTTATACTCTAATAAAATAATTAATCTGAGTTTCCAACTTAAATAGTTTAGACCATCAAAAATAGGTATCAAAATATTTTCAATTTTACCTTGTTTAGCCACTTTTACGTTTTCTTCTTGTTTAACACTTATATTTTCATGTACTTGATTTTTATTAGTTAATTTTTGACTTAATGTAACTTCTTCGGTTGCTTCTTCGGTTGCTATTTCAAGTTTTACTTTAATCTTATTTTCTTGACTCATTTATACATCAGTTTAACCCCAGACTTGCCACGTGCTCTATACTAGCACTTCACTACGTGTTTCACTTGCTGACTTTAATGCACTTGCATCGCACTTTAATTTTAATTAATTTTCAAAAATCTTTTTGTTGTTTAGTACCTGACGACTTTATCTTCGTCATTGAGCGTATATTTTTCTACTTTAACCCTTTCTGACCGGTTAATCTTCACTTGAACATTTTCTTCTGTGGACAGATGTTTCGATACGAAAATTTGAATTTCAATGCTTCACAAATATATAATTTTTCTGAGAAATATTCTCCTTTAATTTCACTGCTCAATTTTTTACTGTGTGATTCATTTTTTTAACAATAACCGTTAACTACTTTTCCACGTGGCTTTTTTTCTAACCTCACCTTTGATTATCCCTATAGTACTCGAGAATAACTATAACAGATAAGTAGAAATACAAACCAGCTCGTGCTACCCTGTTGGAGTGGTGGATAAATAATAGTAGACACTGTGAGGTTTTAATGGTTAAATTCTGAATAAGGTTTATTTGTATATGGCAATAACCATAGTCAGCGACACGTCCGCTCAGCTTGGAGTCTTACATCAGAGAAAGACAGATGCTCGGGTGGGGAGCGCACGTACACAAGATTATAATACTTACTATATTACAACAATTACAAATAATTTTTAACTCATTGATCTCTTCCAATATAAACACTGATTTCCAAATAGTTCAGAAAGGTAGAAATGCCATTCAGCACATCCAAAGAATTTGAATATAACCGCAGGGTTGTCTCTAAGTAGTTGAATTAACCATATACACCAAGCAGTACAATCAGATAATTTTAATGTAGCTACCGAGTTGTATAAACGTTGTCTAATATCCAGGTACGTCAGTACCACCAAAGAGAGTTAATCCGAATCCAGAGTCATCTTGAGGTGTTCAAAGCAGCCAACAACGCCAGTCTACACTATCCAGACAGTGTAATTCAGCTCCAGGGTTGTCTCTGTGAGATCGAATAAGCATAATACATTCCTCCAACAGAATGCCACATAGCTAATACTAGGATACATGAGGAAAAACTTGACAGTGATTTAGCTTTAAAAATTAATAACATAATTACATAGCCACTGGTTTTATTGCAAATAACACAATAAATATCTTGTAAAAATGATAAATACGAAAACATTGTATATCGTATGATGTGACTTTACACTACTACAGTATCTTACATATTTATCATAGAAAAAATTTATCAGTATAGCAGGAGCAGCAACAGGAGTAGTAACAGAAAGAAAGTATGACCTCTAAGCGCAAATTCAAGTTTCTTGTTGGACTTGCGTATCTTTCCATATCGCACATGCGCTCATTTATTGCATATCTTTTCGTGCACCGCTTTTCCATACTTTTTTACTGCACTGAGTATCAACATCGTACCGCAAGCAGCCGATCCGCTAGCGAGATCCCACGTACTCACTTATAATATCACTGAAAAGTAGAACCGTGCAAAATAATAATTGCGGAGCGAGCCAAGATGCCAAAAAATTCAAACACATACGGCAGTCGGCTGCGTGAACGTGTTGCCAGCCGGTCGACCGATTGATGTGAAGTTGAATTCCTGTTGCGCCATCTCTGTGAGAGGTAAGGTACTGAGCGGCAGCCAAGCGACCAGCTGACGCTTACCCGAGCACGAAAAGCACGTTTGTATTTCAAGACTTTTGCAAAAACGAAGGGCTTATGCTTACGGATAATGGGCTGAAATAGTACCTAGTAATCATAGCAATTGCGCTCTGATCTTCTTACATCTCAAAACTGACTATTTTCTAATATTAATACAATCCAACTTGGAAATGTGAATTTGCCACCTGACGCCAGCGTCACCTGCGCGCTTCGGAAACTTTTGCTCCGACATCCCCTTAATGTTAAGGCTATCAATTAGAATTCGTAGACTATCGAAATTTGCGTTTAAGCCTCTAATGTTAATATACATAATATTTTCTGCTTTATTTTTGAAAAATTGATTCATGGCGTTGACATTTTTTGTAATGATTTCTTTTTTCACAAACTCGTTTTGCAGTTCGTTTATGAGTTTTAAGTTACTCTTTATGTTATTTGATGCTTACGTTGCTTGTTGACGCTTGTAGTGATGTTACCGATCTGATGCAAGTCGTAGTTGGTTTTCCGGGTTTGTTAATAACGATCTATTTTACCCATGTATCTCGGTATGGTTGGACTCAATGGGTAATCCGTATTGTTTATAAGCTTTTTTATTTTATTTTTTAGTACATGACAATTCTCACTGTCATTAGCCGTATGATTGGTATTATAATTACTATTCAATTTTTCATTATTATATAGGCAATTTACGCAACATAACTCTTGGGTTTGTTTGCAGTTTATACTATAGTGTGGTCCAGAGCACTTTAAACATACATTGTCATTTTCGCATTTATTACCACTATGACCAAATTTTCCACAGTTGTAACACGGTCTCACATTGATATTATCGTATACTTTACAATTCGGTATCCGATGAAAACTTTGCTTTTGTTCTCTTTGATATGCTTGTAAATTTCTGCTGACACTTCAATTAGGATACTGGTTTGCTTGCTTTTGGGGTTAACGAACTTATGTAGCACTTGACATTCTGTTTTGAGATTCTTGAAATTCCTTTCATTGAAGTCGGGCTTCTAATGCTTTTTCATTTATATTTTCAGAATTATCTAGTCCTACGATTTTCATTTTTGGTTTTCGGATTTCTTCTTTTTCTATTTTATAAATGGAATTTAATTTTTCTTCAAATATCTTCTCAGCTTCAAGTACACTACTTTCATTCATGTAGTCTATTTGAACTTCAGTGTCATTTTTGAATATTATTTTTTTTTTGCACAGTGTTTTTTTATTAGATAATGTGTTACAAACTTTTTCAGATCGTTCTTATCTTCTGGATTTTTCTTTTTTAGAATTAATTTAGGAATCTTTTTTGGTTTTGAGTTAGTTGGATTTAATATTTGGGAGTAAGTTGGTTTCATTACCTTTTCTTCCGATTTTGTTTTATTCACTATATCACTTAAAAGCTTATTTTTATCTTTTACTTCAGTTACCAGCTGTTTTAACAGTGTGTTTTTAAGTATTAATTTATCTTGTTTAGTTTCACTTGATACATCCAGATTTGTGTTATTGGTATTATTTGTTATTTCAGTTAAGTAATCTTCTTTAATTTTGTCCATTTATTTAATTTTTATTTGAGCTATAATGCATTTTACAATAGAGTTCAGTGCCACCTCATCTTTATTTGAGGTTAACCTTAAGTCTTGGTGTTCAGGACAGATTACTAGCACATTACTTATTCCTTTTTTGCTTTTTAATTTTTTAAAATCACTTTGATGGTAAACACTTTCACAGATTAGACACACAACTGTTGTTACTTTTGTTTTTGGATGCCATTTATAGTAAATATCAGAATCGGGGTCCGGAGGTACTTTCTCCTCGGACGCTATGTTGGCTACTGTTATGCTTACTAATATTTTTTTCTATGTAGATTGTCTTCATCTCCAAAGATTTATTTATTTATTTATTTTAACCAGACAAATTTACTGAGTATAATGTAATATAATACTCAGAAATCCCACAGAGGTACACATGAGTACCTGAACGCAGAGCCAGGAATACAAAAATAAAAATAATACACATAAATTCTAAAAGCTTATACACTAAGAAACTTAAACTAAATAACATAAACTTTTCTTAAAACATTCTTGTTCGTAACAAGAAAACTTGCTCAGCCATTTTCTTTAATTCAATTTTTTATTTTCTTCATTTGAGCGTATTTTGTAATATTAACTGTTTTTATATCATTTGGTAGCGCATTAAAGACAACGATTGCTTTTTTTAAACTATTCTTATCACTAACTCGATTTTTTTTTCGGTAAAGTAATACTATTGTTCCTAATGATACTATTCGATGTTAGAAACTGCACTTTGAGGTCATCATAGTGTAATTTCAGAGCCTTGAAACAGGAAAATTGTTCAAGATTGAGAGAATTGTCCGAAACTACAAAATTATTTTTGTTGACTATTTTAAGATTTTTTTTCACAATTGCTGCAGTATGTCTAAGGTGGATCGTTATGCTCCACCCCAAGCAATAATTCCATATAAGCTTATTATGGATATATGCATAATAAATCATTTTTAACATTTCACCTGAGATTATTTTTGCATTTTTATAAAAAATATATACAAGGTATATTGTTTTGTTAACTAGGTATTCGATGTGCATGTTCACTTTTAGATTATAGTCTAGGACTAACCCAAGATATTTGACACTACCTGCTCTAGAAATTACCTTATCACCTATCTTAATATGCGTTTGGAACACTATCAGTGTAGCTACCCAAAATCATACAGAAGGTTTAATCAACTTCCAACAAAAGTTTATTAAAAGCTAACCACTCAAATACTACTCTCAAGTAATTGTTCATGTTAGCTTGGGCATCATCCCAACTAGCACCAGTTGCAACAATTGCCGTATCATCTACGTAGGCCATAATTGCCTCCAGGGGGATCTCACTCAAGACATCATTGATATGCAAGATAAACAAGCAGTGATTTATACCAATTGATATCTGTTTACCAGATAGCTTGAAAAGAGATCTAGTGCCGGTCCTCTAATTCCTATATGAAGCAATTTGTCAAGTAGTATTTGGTGGTCAACTGTATCGAAGGCCTTTGCTAGGTCTATGTTACAATCATTGGTTTGCATATATCTACATTATTATGTATACTACACTATACTACATTGATTTTATTGAAAAATTTTATATCGAATTTACAAATCCTCGCCAAGCACATCCAAAGTAGCTGGTTGTGAAATATTGTACAAGAAAGTGATAGTCATCTTACTGATTCGCACTTGCTAATTGCCCTCACCTTACGTCATAGTTTTCATTGTTTGTCTAAATTAAAGATTGATATGCATATTCAAGCACTTATTCATGTAGTTTTATAATATGCACCTTGAAACACTGCGTTTATGTGCAATAATTAAGTGTTTATTATTTATTATTTATTTAAACCAAGAAAATAGCTTACATAGTATACATTAAAAATACGCATACTTGTAAACCTTGTAGAGGTAAACTTAGTTACCTGTGTACAAGTTTGGTATTACAAAAAAAAAACGCAGAGAACTTAATACTAAGACTTAAAACTAGTATTTAAAGATTAAGATAATTACATTATCAGAACATTTCAACAATATTATTTATATCTTTTTTTTTCAAAATTTAAAAAATTTACCATATTTAAATTATATATAGAAGACTAAAGTTTTGGTTTTCATCTAATTCTTAATTTTACTTTTTGCCGCGGTTTTGCTTATGTCTAATTCCTTAAGCTCATTTGGTAGTGCGCTATAAGTTATCATAGCATTATTATAACTGTTTTTATCACTTACTCGTTTTTCGTTCTTTGGTACAACTAAGCTTTTTTTCCTGGTCGCACTTGTAGACATTTGAAATTGAGTTTTGAGATCATGATAATGGATTTTTAGGGCTTCAAAATAAATAGTTTCTCCAGGTTTAATTTTTGGTTCAATTTAATTTAAGGGGATGTCGAAGCAACGCTGATTGGTCGAAATGTTTTTTAAATAAATAATATTTTAGATCATACATAATAAGTAGGTACATACACGCATATCGAACATAAACACGGTGTTCCGATTATAAAATTGTACATTTACAAGTGCTTAAATATGTATACCAATGTGTACTTTAGACGAACAATGAGAACTACGGCGCGAGGTTAAGGCGACGATGAAAGTGAAAAACAGTAAGATGACCGTCATTTTCGCCTACAATTTTTCATGATATAAAGTTTTTTAATAATTAAATTGCTAAAAACTCTGTGTTCCGAGGTCACTTACACGATAAGGTACAATCATCAAATTGATTTTCATTGTTTGAAGTATATTAAAAGCAAATAATGAAAACTACTGCACGAGGCGAGGTTACAATCAGTAAGGTTCGCTCCGACAGCCCCTTAATATGGACAGTTTGAGTTTATAAGTAATTGTATTGAAGTTATCAGCTTTTATGAAAATATTATCAATGCATGATCCCTTTGCAATACCCACGCAGGTGGCTTCGTAATTCCAACGAATCAAGGAATATATCCCTTATCAAAGAAATTACATAGGAATTCTTGATTCGCATGATCGCAATCCAATATATCAATATTGAAATCTTATATTACTAACGCTTTTTAATATTCCTCTTTTTTATCAAATATTTATTGAAATCTAATATAAACTCAGTCTTAGCCCTACTGAAAAAGCAGATGACAATCAGCTGAGTATTAGCTGATAATCTGCTGATGTCGCTGCTCGTGTCAAAACATCAGCTGATTATCAGGTGATATCAGCTTAATATTTTTATTTAAGCTGATAGTTACAGATATACATTTATATGAGATAAAATGCTAATGATAATCAGCTGATTATCAGGTGATAATAATCAAAAACTTTTTAACCTTCAGTTTTTTATTTTTTTTATTTTTCTTTCAGTAAAGTTTTTTTAAATTTATAAAATTCACACAATGAGGGCCAATACGGTTTTAACATCCAGATAGTAACACCAAAAAACTGGCTGTGAGCTACAAAATTTTTATTTTTTAATAATTTGATTCAAATTAAAAAATTTTTAAATATTAATAAATAAATATTTTATAGCTCACAGCCAGTGTTTTGGTGTTATCATCTGTATAGTAAAACCGTATTGGCCTTCATGATGTGAATTTTATAAATTTTATTAATTTAAAACAACTTCGAAAAAATATACCGAAGGTTGAAAAATTTTTGATGACTATCACCTGATAATCAGCTGACGTTTTGACACGATTATCAGCAAATCATGAGCTGATTATCAGCTAATAATCAGCTGATTGTCATCTGCTTTTTTTCAGTAGGGAGGTATGTCATTAGATCTGTACATGGATGAGACTTCAATATTGCTATTATTATTTAAGTTAATTTTTGTATTTACAATTCTAATCCTACCCTGTTGGACAATTTCTGTGCTCTGAACCGAGTTTTTATTTACGAATACTATAACTCCGTCATTCCTATTAATCCTACTATTGTTGTAGTAAGACTCATATTATAGTTACTTCCGATCAATTCAAAAAATTATGATTTACCTGCTCAAATGTTTCAGAAAGAACAATAACAGATGGCTTGACAATAAGACTTTCAAAAAATATTTTCACTTAGTCAAAATTGGCATTTATACTTCTTACATTTAAGTGCATAATTGTATCATTTTTGTTAATACTCGCCTTGTTTAAATCGACAATACCACTGTATGTTTTCTCTTTCTACATTGAATCCTTTTTTATTATATCTAGATAATCAAAAGTATCAGTTTTATTAATTTAAGTTTTACTGCTTCTCAACCTTGTACTTTTTGCCTGAGTTGCTTGTTGTTTTGGTGTTCGAGCCATCTTGAATTGTTGAAGTTGTTGCTGCTTGGCTACATCAATCCTTTCTTGTTTATGTTTTAAAGCTCTAGGTGGTTCTTGTAAAGACGGTTTCATGTGTTGTCTGAAGATGGGTTATGTGTCTCTGTTGTAGAATCTTGTTCCCCATATACTTGTATATATTTGTATATATCATAGTTTTAAGTTTTCTTTATGTTTTTTTTTCTTTGTTGTAACTAGACTGCGAACAGGTATACCATTTACCTCTGCAGGTTTTCAGGTATAAGACATATATCTTGTAAATTTCTTCTGGTAATAGTAAATAAATAAATACTTGATGAACCGCTAGCAAGGTAGGTCTCACAGGATAATTATTAGACTCTATGTATATGCTAATTTTTTTCTTAAATATGTTGCATTGGTTTAAATCACTAGCAACGTGGTTAGTATCGAGCTTTGTCTTGTATTTGCGGTTTGTATCGTAACATGGCTTTATGTTTATTAAGTCATATACTTTGCAGTTTTGGTAGCCAACAAAAATCTTGCTTTTGTTCTCCTTGATGAATTTGTATATGTCAGCAGGAACCTCTGGTACTACTGTAGTTAAGCTACTGAATTTGCTTTTGTACATATGTAGTACTTGACCCTTGTTTGTGAAACTTCCAAAATTTCTCATGTTTATATCGTCCTCTATGTCCTCCATTTCCATGTTACTATATATTCCAAGAGCCGGCCATCTAAAAACGGTCGTTATAAGGTTTAAGCCTGTTCTCTTTTGATATCGATTCGATTAGTATCGAAAAGTCGATAGCCCGCTCGGCAGAAGTCCTAGTGGGGTATATATGCGTAGGCATGCAATCAAACAGGTAAATTTTGCGAACCACGGTCGTCATCTGGTACAAGCTTGAAAATTTACACAAACATTCCTTGAAACAAGAGAAACTCGGAAAAAAATTAGCAAAAGCGTAGGTGAGGAACAAAATGGCGGCAGATGTTCCGTAAGATGTAAAATATTTATGTAAAATGACGTTTTAAGGTTTAATTCTGCCATTTTGGCTAGGGATTCCTTACATCGTTATTACATTATTATTAAGCAGTAAAAAAAATGGCAAAAGTTTAGGTGGGGGACAAGTACCGGTAAGTTCTAGCCGGTACAGTAGAAACAAGCGAGAACTATTCGCGAAAATGAAGGAAAGAATATCGGTTGATGCTCGGCGAAACCCCGGTAAAAGTATATGTATAGGACTTTTTTACGTGAATGGAAATCCGATGTTCGAGCCCCATATATATATAGGGCGAAAATTTCGTACGTTTTTCACGAAAGGACCCCCTTTACGAGATATCGACGAAAAATGCATTTCTATATCCGGACCCTGAATTCCGTAATCGTCGACTTTGAAGACCTAGACATTATCTTTTTGCGATTCGTAATCTGGCGAAATATCTTTTACATATTAACAGGATAGTATCACGATGTGTTTTTCCTCACATAAGACGTTAAAAATGACGTCAATAAACATTTTTACTCCTTGTCGGGTTTTTACTTAGAACGGCATACAAAATTCATATCGTCAGTACCGGGTTTCTAGGGAGATCCGTTCGCTGGATTCTACCGATTTTGAAAAATGCTAGCGAGTTTCTACTCGAAAACCCGGCAACGATTTTACCAGGGTTAGTAGAGATGATTAAAAATGGTCAAACTCAAAAAATTACAGGTAACTTCTTTGATGATGCAGAATTGATACAAATAACTTCAAAATATTTTATATTAAAAAATGACACATTAGACGGTAAATATGGAAAAACAGCACAATTTTACATGATGTATATCGATTTAATCAATTATTATCTAATGTTTACTCGAAGCATTTGAATCGGAGATTTTTAGCTTTTCAAGTTCATGTTACCTGAACTGTATAATATATTTTTCATTTTTAACCAAGTAAATTATTCTCGTTGGTTACTAAAATACCATGATAACTTATTAAAAGTTGATGAAACTCATCCGGAACTTGCAACTGAATTCAAAAAGGGATTCTTTGGTATAAAAAGAACTGATAAGCTATTTTCAAGAATCCCGGTAGATTTAACACTAGAAGAAACAATTAATGCTGATGCAGCAAATTCATTGACGGGAATAGTTAATTTTACTAATTCAATATCAGCGCACCAAAGATGGGCAAAAGTCATAGTTTAAGAAGTACTATTATATCATACGTTTATGAAGAAAGTGGAAGTACAGGATGTGACTTCTGATTTAGAAAAACATCAATTAAGCAAGGACTCTTCACAACTTAATAAATTTATTGAAGAAATCGAAAAAAATATTAATCCTTTTCACCACGATAAATTAGATGATGACTTATTATATAACATTAGTACAGACCAAAGCGCATCAAAGGAAGTAGCTACCTTTCTCTTAGATGTAGAAATAAATGGTAATCAGTTACGTGAAATATTTATTGAAGAATGTTCCACTTCAAATAAGCGATTTGAAAAATTTTGCTTCCTGCGATGCAATAAAGAAACTAAAAATTAATAATAAAGTGCAAGAAGTGAGGTTGCAAAGACATTTATTTGGACGTACGCTTGGTATTTCATTAAATGAAAATACTAATGTAGAAAAAGTCTTAACTTTTCCAATAATTCCATTGCCTATTTCATTGTGCCATTTAGACGGCACTGTATGTAAAACATAAAAATCAGCATTGATCAAGTGTTTTAAAGCCAAAAATACTCCACCACCTTATGTCGATATTGGAATAATAGATGTTTTTTTTTATGGCACGCCGTGGCGTAAACCTCAATTTATGCTACGCTTGTACAAAAATGCACTCGCTAAATCTCGGTTTACGCGCGTTGTGTCATAAAATATCGTACGATACTAGGGGGGTAAAGGGATTTCACCCTCTACGAAACTCTTCGAAACTACTTTACCGCACTAGTGTCGAAATATACTATTATTGCATTGCATGCGAGATATTTCTCAAACATTCAAAAATATATCAAAGAAAATACTACAAATAATAACTAATAACAACGCTTCTAAAATTCATATTATTTTTATAAAATATTTTTCACCATCTATTAAAGATTATGAGCGATTTATAAGAGGATCTATGAGAAATTACGTTATATCTGGGCCTGATCAAATAAGGCCGAGTGACTTCCTTAAAGAATTAAGAAATAGGCGGTTGAAAAGAAACTTTAGCAAAATTTTTTATTTCTCAGTGGGGAAATAATGAATAAATAATGTTATTAAAACTGCCAACTCAAGATTTTCTTGTCTTGCACATGAGGAAGCTAATACAAAAATTTTTTATCATGCGCGCAACACTGATAAAAACGCGAATATTGTAATAAAATGTCCTGTTACCAATATTTTAATAATTATGTTAGCCAATATGCATCACGTAAAATATAAATAAAAAATTTGGTTTGAATATGGAACTTCAGAAAAACAAAAAATCATCTATATTAATGAATTATACACATCATTAGGAAAAACATTGTGCACAGCGTTACCAGGATTTCACGCTTTAATAGAATGCGATTGTAATCCGGCATTTTATAAAAAAGGGAAAAAAATCCTTTTCAAATTTTAAATCAAAATGAACAATATCAAGTAGCATTTGAAGAATTGAGTAATGATATATGTCAGAAAGAAACAATAAACAATAAGAAAGAACAAAAGCTTATATTTGCAAACTATATGGTGTAAAAACAGAAACAGTAAACAATGCTCGTTTTCAGTTGTTTTCCCAGAATTATATGATAAAATTATTAATAAGCCACTTTAGAAGAAAGAATTAAAAAATTTTGACGCATCTAATTTACCACCGTGCGAAACAGAATTAAGAGAGCAATTTTTAAGGGCTCGTTATATATCTAATATTTAGAGAAATGCATCTGTTAAAGTGCCTACCGAACTTGACGCAGAAAATTATGGAAGGATATTCAAAGAAACAAAATATGAATTCTCATAGTTTAAAGGAGACCAGTTACCAAACACCGTTAGAGATATAATATTAGACAAAGAAGAGTATGAAGGTAAAAAATTGAAATAAAATTATAATAAACTATAAAACGAAGTGTATTCATCTCAATAAACATATTTATTTTACAGAAGAAAAAAAACATTTATTATGAAAGTGACGAAGAATTAGAATATAATCAAGAAGAAGTAACTGAGTAAACCAAAATAATTTATAATATACAATATTTTATATAATAAATAGATAAATAAATATATAATTACTTTACTTGGAAGAGTTAAACTCACCTAATAAATAATTAAATATTATTTAATGTTTATAAATATTTACTTTTTATACCTATGTACAAATTGCAACGTTTAAATTTAAGTAAGTAAACAAACAAATGACTGGGTAAGATGCCACCCTGGTAGAAAATAAGCCAACTAGGATGGCCTTTTCACCAACGGTTGGCCCACAGCGTTGGCCGACCGCTGCCCAACCAAATTTATCTATTAAAAGCCTGTTCTGTGTGTATTAGCAAACATGCGCTCTGCACATAACTCCAAAATTTAATGAAAGTTCAAACTCACTTAGAATCTAATTCTACGATGCAAAACCATATTATTGTTCGATCTAATGCTTGTTTATTAATAATAGAGTCATATTAATAAATTATTTGAGCAGACATTGATGATTTATTATCTTTTTGTACGATTTTTAAAATTGGACAACCGTTGCCCAATGGATAGTGTAAAAGCGAGACGAAATAAACGCGTCTGTTGGCCAATGGCTGCCGGAACTGTTGGCCAAACTTCATAAAATTGGCGTGGCCGTTGGCGAATGGTTCGCGAACGTTTTTACCAAGGCATTTAATTTAATACTAGCAGGACCACCTCGCTCCTGACGTCGCTCGGTTGATTAGGTATATATATTTATAGCTCTGAAGAAAATTAAAAAATAATAAGATTATAATAATAACTACAAAAAATTAAAAAGTTACGCTATTAAAAATTTTAATGAATTTTCAATAACACAATTGGATGCCAAGTTCGATTTCGATGAATCAGCAATTATGGAGAATGATTTAGGTAGCATAAGTAAAATATGTGAATTCTGTAATGCTAAACATTACAAATTCTAATTATTATGTGATAAAAAGTTTTCTAATTGTTGCAATAGAGGTAACGTTGTATTATCTGACAGTATCACTTATCCTTAACGTTTAAAAGAATTAGTTTCTGATAGAAATACTGACGAAAGTAACAGTACATTACGATACGTGTGACTTAAATGGTTCTTTTTTACACGGCGCAGTTAGCACATAAGCGTAGCGAGGGCGCTAAGCGCCGTGTAAAACTGAACCATTTAAGTCAAGAGTATCGTATAAATATTTATAGCGCAGACTGCTATAAAGTCCGCAAGTCTCGCCTATTGGTGACTAAAGTAGTCCTTTGCACCGTGAGGTTAGCGCACGAGCGTAGCGAGTGTGATAAACAGGGTACAAAAAAGGACTACTTTAGTCACAGATAGGCGTGACTTAACAGCGGATTTTAGTCACACTGTGCTATAAATACTTTTTAAATAATATCATACGATATAATAATGCACTTGCCTTCGCAAGTTTTGGAGCTAGATTTGACGCTCTTTTCGGAAAGCGCCCTTAAAGTATTTGAATAAGTGGTAAAATTTACAACAATATTTATGCTTTACTTCCAGACGAAAACGAAGCCAGAAGATATGGGCAACTATACATCATTGATAATGAAATCGCCTCGCAATCATGATTACAAACTAATGTCTCATGTTCGTTAATGCTATTAAAGGAATGAGATAATTTTTTTCGACAAGTTAACATAAGCCCTAAATCATACAAAACAATGCATGAAGTCGGAATGGAAGAACAAAATCGTTTGAAAAACAACAACATTTAGTTTAATAGTAAATAAATCATTATGTATTTAACACGTAATTCTAATTATGATAAACGTAGATATAACTTAGTTCAACGTGATAAAGTAGCTGTAATATTTGTAGGTGAAAAAGGTCAACCACCAGAAGATTGAGGTGTATTCTTTTGCATTAGTTTAGGAAAGCTTGTAACTTCTGCATACGAAAAACTAGCCGTCGCACTTTCATTTTGTTTATTTAGCATTTTTTCTTTAAGTAATAAGTTTTTTTTTGCAATTCACTGACTAGCTGTTTCAGAAGTAAGATTTCATTTGTTATCAGCTTATATTTTTCTTTAATATTGATGTCGAGTTCAACATGTCCTGTTGTTGAAACTTCAAGTAATAGTTCTCTCCTTATTTGTGCAATCAAGGATCTTGTTCTTCATCAATCTTTGAGGTTAAGTTTTTGTCGCTGTGTTCTGGGCACACTTTTAGGTTTCCACTTATAATTTTAATGTCAGCATTGTTTTTTGAGCTAAACAACTGAAATGATATGCTGCATCACATATGATACAAATCAATGTTGTTGCAGTTTTCTGGCTGTGACAAGTAAAATTTAAACACTCTTATTGGAAGGCATTCGCACTTTTGCCATGTTGATGACGATCCCGTGTATATATTTTTATTTATGATCAAAAGTATCTTTAAGGTTAAAAAAACCAGAACATTTCGACTAATCTGCATGGCTTCAACATGAGGATTCTGACTCCAACTGTCGAACGAGCAACACCTCCTCGCCTTGCTTCATCACTGCATAGCCTTCCAAGAGATCCCGCTGTGCTCCATACGCTGATTCCAGTTTGCTGAGACCTCGTGCTGCTCACTCACTTTTGTTTATTCTCTTACGGAAAAGAAAATATTCTTTAAGGAAGGTACGTGTATTGCCTGAAAATTCGGATGCTTGATTCTAAACCCTTTTAATTTAAATCTCCTAACTGTCAATTTTCTCAAGCGTTAAATTTCAAAATAGTACAATAAGTCAATAGTTCAGTGTTCGGTGAGACCATAATAGATTTAGTCTTTGCTTAAGTAAACCTTCTCCATATTCATAAGATTATAGTTATAAAACTATCTACCTTAATTTAATTTAAGTTCACAAATCAATCAAAACTTTAAGCACATCATGGACTCCAAAAATCAAAAACAATTCTCCAATCCTATCCTGCCAGACCTAATGAATAATAAATACAATTCTCCCTTCCAAGCCACCTTTATTGTCCACATAGAATCCCTTAACAATAACAACTTAAACATATGTAATATAGACCCGCTAAAACTCGCCGAAATATTCATAAAAGTCCATCTAGATTTCGAAAGTGTTAGAAAGATAGGTCCCCGTAAAGTAAAAATCACTTTATCCAGTTTGGAAGAAGCTAATAAAATAGTAGCAGGAGAAGAACCTAATCTCCCTTCAGAATGGACTCCCTACATTTCAAATTACAAAGTATTAAGAATAGGACAGGTACACGGTATTGACCCTGTATACTCCATTGATAAACTCGGACTAGCAATCGAGAGCCCCTACAAGAATACAAAAATAGAGCGCATTTAAAAAAAACTGACGAAGTGATAGTCCCTACTAACTCGTTAAAAATCTATTTTAAATCTTCCATCCTGCCAGAGAAAGTTAAATTCTTCCGTGTCTCTGTAAAAGTATTCCCATTCATTTTTTACGGGATCCAATGCAACACTTGCAACTGATTCGGATATGCGGCCTCCAATTGCGGTAGAAAACCCGTGTGCCCTGATTGTTCTACAGAACACGAACTAAATAATCACGGATGCATCTTATCGAAAAGATGCATTAACTGCAAAGGTAACCACTCCGCCCTCGACAGAACATGTATTAGATATCTAGAGCAAAAAGAAATAAAATATACAACAAATATTTCCCTAAATCACGCCAAAAATCTGTTTAAATCCGACTGTTTAAACCATTACTAAATCCCAAACACAGAGAGACCTTACGCGACAGCTCTAACTAATCAAAATCTTCCGAACCAAACATGTTTACATTCAAAAGCCGAAACTGTCGCCTATCGTTCAACTCGATAACGAGGAAGATCTTACAGACTTTCAAAACAATCGCGCGAATCCTAGCTCCCACATTAAAAACAATGACACACACTCGCAAACTCTGAGCATAGAATAAACTCGCTTCTCGATGCCATTCAAATTCTCGTAAATCAAAGCGCAAAAATGCACATAGCGGTTTTATGCTCACCGAAGCCATTACAAAAGATAGGACTACTCAAAAAAGTATCGTCGAATAATTAAGAAACGCGTCGAAACTCCCGAAACTGTCTGTGATAATTTAACAAATTTTAACTATAAATACCAAAATACTTCTATACTAACCGTAAATTCGTGAAACACTATCCGTAATATCCTAAAACATTACATAATAAATACAAGTCTACACATTTTTTATCTCCAAAGAAACTCCAACTCCACCATCATAAACACCCATTTTTTATCACAAAAACACCCACCGATTACTCATTAACCATTCCCTAACTCCTTGCTGCAAAAATGGATCAAAGAAATGATATCAGGATTTTACAATGGAATTGCCGTAGTTTGAGAGAATAAGGTAGGAATTAAAAGTGCTCTCCAATGAGTTGAACATAATTTGCCTCCAAGAAACTTGGCTAAATGAATCCGACTTAATTCAACTCAAAAACTTGAATAGCGTCAGAACAGACCGTTTGACCGACACATTTTGAGGGGAGCTGTTAACAGCTGTTAGAAATGACTTATGTCACAAAATTATTCACTTAAAAGAGAAATTTGAAGTATTAAAAATCCTCGCAACGGAAGTTAAATCCTCTAAAGATACGTTAAACATATGTAATATTTATCGAGATCAACGCATCAAACTTGAAAATAAAGTTATTTAAAGCCTTCTTGAGATTGTTTCAGGATTTGAAAATTTTGTAATATGCAGCGATTTCAACGCACATCATCCAATGTGGACCATTGGTAAATTAGGCAAAATAGGAAACTCTCTCGTCCCAAAGTTAGCAAATACAAGTTTAATTGTAATAAATGATCCCTCTCAAACTACGCTAATCCTTAAACTCGATAACAAACCTGGATCCTCCGACATACCTTTTATCATTCATAAAACAGAGTGGTCTTTATTGGAGGATGTTATAGGTAGTGGCCATCTTCCGATCAGCATCCCAATCTATAACCCACGGACGCCACAACTAAAAGAGAAAAACTAAACACAAACTAACTCAAGTGAGATAAGTTCTAATCCGACTTAGATATCAAAATTTGAAACTTAAATATCTCACCACCTAACCCCAGAGTCATATGAACAACTAACAAACCTAATCCTCGATACACTTTTAGAAGAAGAAGCAAAAATATCAAAGGACAACAGGACTATTAAAAATCGCAAACCAGTTTGGTGGACAACTGAATCATCAGTCATCGCAATGGAATCTAGGAAAAACTTACACATGTCATAAAACTACCCTAACTAAACAAAACTTTACGAGAAGTTAGAGAAACTATTTACAATCCCTTAGCCCTGACACAAAATTAAATCGATCTAGGACTCGATTAAAGGATTGAAAGGATACAAAAATACTCCTAAAAGCTTGGATAAATCTACATAATATTAATTTGCTTAAATTTCTATCCAAAACTTCATTTCCAGTTCAATTTATTAAAATTCCTCCAATTCCAATTGAAATTTTTTTAACTGTCACATGAGTCCCAACATTTGAGATTTTTTTTTTTTTGCTTCCTGGAATTTTAACGCTGATAATATACTTATGATTATAAACGAGGTTTCTTGGTGGTCAAACTTGGTGTAATTTTAAAGGTAGCATCATATATCATTTACCAAAATATAATGGGATAGTGGATTACCATGTCTCGCCATTCGGGAGGTGATTTTGACACCTGGACATCGTCTACAGAAAGTAAAAAAATTTTTTTTAGTATATTTGTTATATCGTCGGTCCCTATGAAGAGTAGTACATTTCAGATCTCGCACCGAAGACTAGTATATTCGGTTATTCGCCGCGAAGATAAGCACTTTTCACTTTTCGCCACGAAGAATAGTACATTTCACGGCTCAAACTAATGTTCTTTGTAGTATGAGAAAAACGTATGATAATTTAATAATTTTTATACTAGCCGTCTCTTTGCATGTGAGTTTTAGTATATACCACTTTAGCGTTCATAAATATCATCAATTGTTTAAGCAACCAGCCCCGAAACCGCAAGTGTTTTTGTGAAAAGTGCTAGTCATCGCGGCAAAGTTGTAAACAGTGCTTATCTTCCGACCGACGATATACTTAGTGCGTTGTATTATAGACAATGTCTCGTCATCCGGGAGGTGATTTTGATACCTGGACATCGTTTACTAAAAGTGAAATTTTTTTTGTACATTTGTTGTATCCTTAAAGCATTGTATGGTAGACCATGTTTCGCCATTCAGGATGTGATTTTGCAATATTTTTAGGTAAAGATAAAATTTTGCACTTTCCGGATTTTTCAAGGAATTTTTCTGGACTTATAATTTTGATCTTCCTGGAATTTTAAAGCAGATCATATACTTACACTATAAACGAAGTTTGTTGTGGTTAACCTAATTGTAATTTTGAAGGTAGCACTATATACCGTTTACCATAACTATAATGGGTTAATCTTAGAATCATTTTGACACCAGGACTTCGTTTACTGAAGATAAAAATTTCTTTCTAGTACATTTGTTATATACTTAGTGCTTTGTATCATAGACCATATCTCGCCATTCGGGAGGTGATTTTGATACCTGGACATTGTCTGCTGTAATTAAAAATTTTCTTAGCGCATTTGTTCTATACTTATAGTGCATTGTATCATAGACCCTGTTTTGCTATTCGCTATAATAAGTGTCGAATAATTATGTATCAGTAAAAAATGTGTAACCGTGGCAGGGGCTAATTTTACCCAGTTTTCATCGTGTAAAATACACGAAGAGAATTGGTTATTGTTTAACAACCTAAAAACCGCTGCCAATTCATTGGCACGTAGCTTCCTCTAACTAAATTTATAGGTTCAATATATAAAATATTGTTTTAATATACAGTATATCTGCCTGCTAATGTATGAGGCGGTTTTTCATACATAATTTAAAGTATAAGTTTTGGATGGGTCATTGTCCAAAAGCTTGCAGACCCCTCTGTTTTTTTTTATTATAGAATATGAACACTGCCGTCAATTTTTTTACAGAAATTCACGCATGTTGACATGTGTTCCTAACCAAATTAACCATCATAAAACAATAGCTTATTCACCAGATAGGTCGCTCGCGCAATTTTCGAGAAAACGATTTTTACATAGCTCCTTACTTGAAAACCGCTCAACGAAATCGTTTAAAATTTTAACAGCAGATAGATTTTTTATGGTGAATTACTTAAAGCATTTGACCACATTGTTTTAGATATATAGGAAATAACAAAATTTTCAAAAAAAAAAAAAATAATAAAAACCTTGTTATCATACGAACCATAGGGATTTGAAAGCTGTGCAATGAACTTAGCCAAAACACATAAAATATCTACTTTCTCCCAAAATCTCAAGTGCAATAAGGTCTTTCATACGCAAAAAGATTCAAACGTTAATATCATTTCATTGACGAGTAAAGCTGATTTTTAAGTAACGAACTAATATTCTTTCCACCGATTGCGTTCATCATCATCCTTTCTTGTTGATTTCTTCTACCGGTTACGTGATCAGTAAATCGTTCGTTCTATACCTATAATTAGTAGTGATGACAGCTCTTTAAGAGCAGTCTTACAGCCGTCTGTCTTCTTTTATATTTAAATTTTTTAAATTTATTTTAATTTAATTTAAATTTAAATTTTGCACAAATGAAGTCTGTGTAAAATATAGAGGTTATGAAAAAATGTTTTGAACAAAAATTTATCAGATAAGTATAAACAGTGCAATATTATTTTATCTAAACTATAATTTATATAATAAGAGCTGATGCTTTGTGTATCTATACATCCTTTTTTTATTCTGCAGGTGTACCTTTTTTATCAAGAATTTTCAATAAGTAGTTCTTCATTACAAACTAAACGAAATATTTACTCTAAAAGATGCAAAACAAAGAATATTCATCCACCTATGTATATGTTGTAAGTATATCTCTTAATAAATTAAGGAAAATTCCTGATTTTTTTTTTACATATAATGTACTGCATTCCGTTAAATGTGTGAAATCTATTTAATCTCTGTTAAAAATAAATATATATTTTTGACACGTATCTTTAGTATGTACTAAAAAAATGTCATTTGCTTGGTAATGCGTATTGAAAATATGTGCTAATTTGGGACTGACAAATATATTAAAATAAAAATATAAGTATTTAATGTGCCCATAAATAGGAGTACTATAAGGATATAGTAGCGCTCCATTTATGGGCTCATCAAATACTTATATTTATATTTTAATATATTCAAAATAGTCAGTCCCAAATTAGCACATATTTTCAATAAGCATTAACAAAAAATATTTATTAATTTTTAACAGGGATGTGTATACTTAATATTTATAAAAGCTTGTTATTTTAGCAGAGTGAAACTTGTGCAAATATAATTAGTGAATACAGCTCAAATACATTTATTTTTAAAGGTAGCGTTGATAAAGTTTGTTTGATTTTTTTTTAATATACTTTAAAAAGATCCAGAAGCTATTTCAAAATTGTTTCCACATCGGTATAAAATCTGGTCAGAGACGATAACTGAAGTACATAAAATAATGGTGTTGTATGCACTGTACTACACCTACATATCTTATTTAAATATATATATATAATATATATATATTTTTAATTATATAGAATTAGGCTTATTAGTTTTTGTTTAACTTCATTGATTCACACATTCACATTAAACCCCATGCTTTAGATCACCAAAATTTTTCATATAGATTTTTATATCTCTATCAAAGTCTCAATTACATCGGTTAAGGTAATAACTATGCAATTTATTGTCTAAAAACCTTCAAACTAACCTATATGCAAAATTTCAGCCCTATAGGTATGATAGTTTCCAAATAAACGCCAAAAGACAGTTGTGATACAAGCAATCGTAAAAAAATCTAGAATTACAGAATTTTATTTTGTTGTTTATTCGAAAACTATCATAGCTAAAGAGCTAAAATTGTTTACACATACATTTTTTTGAATATTTTTAAGCAATTAATTAAATTATTGTTATCTTAACTGATATATCTGAGATTTTCATATAAAGACATTGTATGAAATTTCGGTCCGCCAAAGCCATGAGGATTTTATGTGAATGTGTGAACTAATATAGTTAATCAAAAACTGATATGGAGTAGCCCGTCTCCACATAATTTAAAATGTATTCCCCTGTATAGAAAAGTCATGATTGGATGTTATAAACCCAAGATAGATATTATGTGATAGGCTCATTTAGTGCGCATGAGTCTAAGTCAGATAGTCTAAACGTATTCGAGGTTAGGGCGCGCAATTCAGACTCTAAGATTATAAAATAATCCGATGTATAGCTTAAATACAGTGTGTACTGTAATCTCATGTACGCCTGCTATCGTCTCTTAACAAGATCTTATAATTTTATAACTCCAAATTTTGCATATAAACTAATATTTTTTAACTGGTACGTTGTTCAGACTTGAAACTTGGACCACTAGCCCTAAAGATGTATTCAGAGAAAACTGTCTAGTTTAGTACATTTAGAGCCAACCAAAAGTCTGCTTTGGGTTTAAGATGTGGTCGTAGCGCACGTTTTTTCACATATATCAAGCCTTCCGCTGCCTGATAAATCACCAAACTACAGAGACTCCTTTCAATACACCTCTAGGGGCTAATTTATTAATCCCCAAGTTTAACCGCTGACTCAGATTACTAATATTTTATATTTATAACTTGAGCATCTAAAAAAACAAATAGTTTTGTGTTTATCAATGAATCCATTCTATTTACCCTATTAAAAAATATCACGTGAGATCTCAGGTGATATCTCACGCCAAAATCTTATTATCTAAACAATTTTTTGTTTTTAACGTGTTTCAATCCATTATTTGTCAATTAGTAGCTTTTTAAAAAAATTTTGACTTAATAAAAGTGAAGTTCAATTTTTCAAATATTTTGTAAGTTTGCATTTTTTTAAAAAAGTTACTAATTGACAGAATGGTTTAAAACGCTTAAATAAATAAAAAATTAGTTAGTTGAGATTTTGGCGTAAAATCTCACCTGGGATTGCACCTGAGATCTCGCGTGAGATTTTTCAATAATATCTTGAAAACAATTATACATGCTATTTTTATTTGTATAATTACTTTTGTAATTCTTTCAGGTGCTGAAAAAATACGTGCCATTAAAACTGTTGAAAAAATAGGCAAGTATGTAAAGAGATAATTTTTATTTCGATATTTGGTATAATATTAATTCGTATTTTTTGCTTTTTTCACGTTCTCTGATAGCTTGGTAGATATACTGGCAGCTTCGTGCGCCCCTATATTGGCAGGTTCGTGCGCAACTGATTGAATATCTGATGATAGAAAACCAAAAAAGTATCTTAGTTCTTGATGAAAAAGATAAGTTAAAAATACTTGATGAATCCCGTTTACATGATACGCACGTTGATAAGTTTCATAGCATGCTATTTGCCGAAACTATTTTCAAACCACGTACTACTTTATATCTCAAAAATATAATGTTAAATCCACATTCTAAACGCGTTAAAGAGATTCCGCGAAGCGATCCACGCGTACAAATATTACATAGCTGTGATGACTTATGTAACCAATGTTTGAATGGACATTGGATTTGTTGTTATTATGATGTACAATCTATTTATATACATGATTCTATGAATAGTAAATGTTTACACGAGTATAAGGAAAAGTTTCTAAGAAAGTTGTTTCCGTACCTTGATGAAGTCCCTATTCATTATCCTAATGTGCAAAATCAACAAAATGCTACTGATTGCTGTGTTTATGCAATAGCATTTGCAACCTCGTTGATTTTTATGATACACGCATGTTGCTTCAACATCTTTATGATATGTTTGAAAACAACCATATTACACATTTCCCGTTACTCGTGATAATAATATAAATGTTACTTTCAAAATTTTTTGAAACAGCAACAAATAAAAAATTTTGTTCAACAACAAATGTTGAACAAAAAAGCTTGTTACTTGCAACAAGCTTTACAAAATGATGATTATTCTAACAAAAAATCTACTCCACATATTATACAAGCATTGCCAAATATTTCAAGCGATTGTTCTCATTTTATAGGGTTACCTAATGACGATAACGCATCTTGTTATCCAAATGCATCACTTTAAAGTTATATAAGTTTTAATTCAGCCTTCACGGCCCAGAAACGGACTTGGTTTACAATTTTCTTACCCTATTCAACGTACCACACAAACCATACAAATGCATTATCACATCACCTGCCTATCCCTGGCTACTGTTAGCGTACGTGTTTTTCGCTTCGCTATTATACGTTATTACATTTATATATCTTTATACATTTTTTTTTACATTTATACATTATTACATTTTTACATTTTTACATTTTCATCACATTTGTCAACGATTCTTGCATATTATACCTATTACATATTATTTTACATTTTATACATTTTTCGCTTATACAATGCTCCTAAATTCAGTACGCTTATTTACAAATAACTATTATATCCACTCATCCGTCCATATATCCATACCTTGCGGTGTGTCTCTCCTTTCCTAAACTACTACCAACCGCTTAACCTATTTAACATTAGTCAGGTACAATAAATTTAATACAGATCAATCACCACTCCATCTTACTATCATTGGGATTGCTGCTAAGGCAGCGCACAGACTCAATGCGTACGGACAATGGACACAAAGCACGAGGCACACCCGGCTCCCGGGTAGGGTGGGTCTCTTGCCGGAATTTTCCATCAAAACTGATATGATGATCCCACGCTACTTCTTTGGAAGAAGATACGGGGTCGTGATACCGACAAGAGAAGAATGGAAGGCCCGCAGGACAGTCTATTAGGAACTGGGGACGTCTGGTACACAGATGGCTCTAGAGCAGAGACTGGCACTGGTTCGGGGTACTACTGCCAAAGGGATAGGAGGGGAACCTTTTTTCCCTGGGGCGGTATGCTACGGTCTTCCAGACCAAGATATACGCTATACTGACCTGCACTCAGAGGAACATTGAACTCGGCGCAAGGGATAGAATTATCACCATTTGTTCAGACAGTGAGGCGGCACTTAGAGGACTTATGGCTCATAGGACGACCTCCAGACTGGTCTGGGAATGCAAAGTGGTTGTAAATCAGCTGACCGCTCACAACAACAAGGTCAGGCTGCTCTGGGTCCCAGGACACACCGGGATCAGGGGTAACGAAATAGCAGATAGACTTGCAGCTTTGGGAGCTAAACACCCTCCAATCAGGCCGGAGCCCTACACAGGTGCCGCAAGGTGCCTGCTAACGGGTGAAATCCGGGGCTGGGTTGAGAGGGAGCATACTAAGGAATGGCAAGGAACTCAAGGATGCAGATAAGCCAAAGCGGTAATGGGACAGGACATCAATGTCGGCTGGACCAAGTGCATCACAGGAGGCAGCAGAAATAACTCCCGACTCCTGACACAGATAGTGACCGGGCACATCCGCTTAAGGTACCACGGTCTGAAGATGGGGAAGGAGGCTACGGGTATATGCAGGTGGTGCGAGGGGGCGGAAGAAACGCCTACCCATGTACTGACTGTTTGCCCAAAATTTGCGAAGCTCAGACATCAGTGCTTGGGGGAACTTTTCCCCACGTATGAAGAGATTAGGGCACTCGACGCGGGAGCCATATTGACCTTCTGGAGAAGGATAGGCTTACCTGCGTAGGGGATGCCATGACGAAGGGTGGTACAATGGGTTTACAGCCTAAGTGCCAGGGATCTTGGTCCCCCCTTCATAGTAATAATAATAATAATAATAATAATAATTACCCTAATGCCACCTTATCATATGTTTTAACGTGCCTAATTTTGTACAGCAAAATTTACATAATTTCTCTTCATCCGCTAACCAGTATTTATTACATATATCGTAGTTTCCGCATCTTAACCTAGCTATTATTTTTTTTTCCTTTCCTACTTTAAACTCTTTAAAATATTTCGGAGTTCCTTCAGTTATTATGTCAACGTACCTTCTATTATACTTCGCATCCCTAATCCTAGAAGTAAGCCTTTGGTTTTACGCATCTTTACTAATTTGTATCGCACTATTTAGAATCTTTCCTACTTTCCCTTTCACCCCCTTACTATTTGCTAGCCTCATATTATAATCTACCGAACTCCATCCTAGACTGTTTAAAAATTTGGCCCTTTCTATGCTATAAATCTCGCATTCTTTTAGTTTTTCTTTTTCTCTCCAACAAATGTTAGTCAATCTATAACTCTCTAACCTACTAATTTTCACCTCAAATTTCAAAGCTCTAATCGCCCATGCCTGGCACAACTTCCTAACCCCTGTCTCCTGATAAATCAGATATTTTGGGGTACAATCATCAAGCCTAAGAATCCATCTCCAATAATCTATTTGGCTCTTATAACGCTCATCACTAAATATTGAAATAATCTAGCTCTCCTCCTGTAATCCCTTCTACATAATCTTTCCCCTAACCCCCACGTTTTCTTTAGAGTCACTATTCCTTTTTTTCTCAGCTCCATGGTATGATCCTTGTAATTACATTCTCGGTTGAAAACGAAGCCTAAGTACTTAAATTCTTTTACCTCTTCTAGATGCTCTTTCTGCCACTTCCATACCTCATTCGCGCTATTCTTCTTCTTGTTGAATACTAAAATCCTGGTTTTCTCGCTACTCAAAATCAATTCACTTTCCTCTAAAAATCTTTTTGTAGTCCCAAGCATATCTAAGAGTGCCTAAATTCTAATTTCACCTACTTTAACACCTCCGATTTTTCTTTTCTCAAATTCTTTCTCTAAAACTGCGATATAAATACAAAATAGAATCGGACTTAAGACACATCCTTGCCTCAATCCTTTCGTTGTAAAATTGGATTCCCAATTACAAAATTGAACTTCTTGAAAGTGTACGACTTTTTTGTATAAATGAAAACAGGAAAAATCCATTCACTGATAATTTACCCGGAAGAAGCTGGTATGAAGGTTTCCTTAAACGAAATCCAAACATCTCAGTGCGAGTGTCAGAGAATGTTAGTCTTAACCGAGCAAAAGTAACTGAGTATTCTTTAAAAAAATGGTTTGAAGAAATAGGCGAATATTTAACATCTGAGAGTCTTCTTCACATTGAACCGAGCAGAATTTTTAATTGTGATGAAACTGGTAAGAACTTTTTAATCTTTTTTATGTAACTAGGTATTTATGGTTTTTTAAAATTATTTTGTGAATCAAATTTTGTTTGTAGGTATAAGTCTAAATCCTGCACCAACAAGTGTATTGGCGCCAAAAGGTTACAAGAATGTATTAAAAATAGTTGGTAACAACGAAAAGCAGAATATCACCACACTTGTCAACTGTAATACTGCAGGGGTCCTCGCTCCTACATTTGTGCTGTTTGCTGGGAAAAGTCTTCCGAAGAATGTATGTGAGATGGCTCCAGAGGATTTTGCATTTGACTTTTCCGACAATGGATGGATGACCTCTCAATGTTTTTATGAGTATATAGTCAATGTTTTCCAGCCATGGTTGATCGCTCAGAAAATTCCATTGCCAATAATCATGTATATTGATGGACATTTCTCACACATGACGCTGCACCTCAGCAAATGCTGTTCTGAGAATGGTATCGTCCTAATAGCATTACATCCGAATGCTACCCACACAATTCAGCCACTGGATGTGGCTCTTTTTAGAACACTAAAAATTCAGTGCCAAAAGCAATTTCATGATTTTTGTCAGAAGAGTTTGTTAGTTAATATCAAGAAGTGTCAGTTCCGCTCCTTGATAAAACTTTGAAATCAAGGAAACTCAAACAAATTTTTGAAAATGGCTTTAAGAAATGTGGATTATTTCCATTAGATGTGAAGGCAATTGATTTCAAGAAAGTTTTTCGCACTGACAGATCAACAAACACCATTCCGGATAATGAATTAGTTACACCCGATA
This sequence comes from Nasonia vitripennis, assembly GCF_009193385.2. Classification (NCBI taxonomy): domain Eukaryota; kingdom Metazoa; phylum Arthropoda; class Insecta; order Hymenoptera; family Pteromalidae; genus Nasonia; species Nasonia vitripennis. The sequence goes on along the minus strand of NW_022279629.1, from coordinate 329,102 downwards.
CAAGTGTAACTGAAAATCAGCTACAGGTGCTCGAACAATTGCTAAGTGACGAACAACTTAGATCTTTCAAAAGCAATCTGACTCCTGTTTGGAATGGTGAAAAAAAGATGAGGGACTTTTTCAAATTTGATATAAATTATCATATCCAGATGTTGATGCAAATGGCCACAATTCTCCAGAGGTATTTTATACTTAATAAACTAATTTATAAAACGATTGTAGTAAATATATTTTATTTTCTTAAAATTACTTTTGCTTAGATCGATTCTGAAAATGAAAATGCTGTCATCGCTGGGGCTTCATGGATGAATACGGATAATGATCTAGGCTAAGCAGATTATTCTGAAAATGAAAATGCTGTCATCGCTGGGGCATCATGGATGAATACGGATAATGATCCAGGCTAAGCAAATCATTTTGAAAATAAAAATGCAGTCATCGCTGGGGCATCATGGATGAATATGGATAATATCTCTGGAAATAGAACCTCTACACCTGTTAATATTGCATTGGACTTCGATAACACACAAGTATACATTTAATTTAGTTTGTCTATAAATATTTTTAAAATTTGTTGATTCTTAAAAATTTAATTTTATGTACATTTAAAGTAAGAATAAAATACACTTTTCAGACTGACTCAAGAGAGAATGTTTATTCTATGAATGATGAAAGTGTGATTGTAGCAGTTGATATGAAGATAAATGCTGGAAATATGAATGAAGAAACTGTAATTGAATTACCAAATGCATGTATAAGTTTGGACTTCAGTGAATCCATGACGAGTGATATTTTGATCGATGAAAGTACTAGTATGATTGTCAGTAGCTTAGCCGTAGAGAATAAAATTTCAAATAATGAAGACAATATTGATCTAATCAGTATGGCCAAAGATACTATAAGTAGCAATTTAGGTAAATATGAAGTTGTAGAAACTGTAGACGTGATTAATAAGGCTGATCTACCAATTAGTATTCATACCGATGCAAATATTACAGTATCTGATAAGGCTAATTTAAGTAATACTATAGAAAATGTACCTGTTAAAAATTGTGATTCGTTGACTGTTAAAGAAAATTTAGCATGTAATGCTAATAATAAACTATCTATAAAAAAGCCTGATCTAGTCAATGCTTTGACAGATAGCACAAACGTTTCTTCTCAAGTCCGTGCTTTGCAAAATATTACAAATAGTGTAAATCACGAGAAACCTAAAGAAGGGATTCAAAAGTTCTTGTTTTGGTCGGAAAATATTTTAGATAGCAAGGGTAAAAAAAGTCGCTCTTATAAAATAAGCAGAGTTCCATCTGTTATATCAGGTGCTGCATGGTAAAACATAGTTGAGCAAGAACAAAATGATAAAAAAGCCAAAATGGAAGAAGCAGTGCTGAGAAAAAAAAAAAATTAGAAAAGCAAGAGAAAACGAAAATTTAAAGAGAAGAAAATAAAAAGAAGAAGGAGGAAGAAAAAATCCTGAAAGATCAAAAACGACTGGAGAAGGAAAAAGAGAAGCTTATGAAGCAAGAAGCAAGGCTTAAAGCTTTAGAAGAAAAAACGCGCGACAAAGAAGCTTTGCTTCAAATTAAAAGAAAAGCTGATATTAAAAACGAAATTGAAGAGCTGCAGAAAAAGTTAGATGCCGAAAATGATAAACCTATTAATGAATAAAAATGTATTTTGAAAATAAACTTTATTTTTTTGTAAAATTTATAGTTACGTTATGTATTTTTATTAATTATAACTTATATCCCTACCTACTCTTATATGATTACTTTGTTGCATGGAAAATCGCGATAAATGAAAAACCGCAATAATTCACGCGCAGTAAATGACCCGCAGTAATACGCACATCCGCAGTAAATGACGCGCAGTAATATGTACGCGACCGCAGTAATGCATGCATAGATAAATATTTTTAAATCTTATTGTTTAAAGGTAAACTATTATTTAAATTCATCCCACTGTTTTTTAGTTGATAGATAAATATTTAAAGTTCCAGTCGAAAAAAAAGTCATGATTTATTGCATTAAATAATTTTTTTAGGCTTCGAAAGTTAACCTCAACATTTTTTCCGCAGTAATACCCCCATCTGCCCTAGCAGGGGTAGATGGTTCGAATCTATTCTTGTACCTATTTCAAAAGCCTTTTTTATTCATTCCAGAACTTTTCGTTGACGATAACATAATCTATCACTGTATGTCCTCTCGCACCTATATATGTAAATTCTCCTTGGTCGTCACCCTCAGCTACCCCGTTAAGCATGATCCATCCCTTGCCCTCAATTGTTTCTATTAGATACCTCCCTTCATTACCTATTATTCTATCTTTACTTTGCCTATTTGTAATAATATTACTATCATCATTTTTATCGATACCTATAAATTTTCCTAATTTTCCTGTCCTAATATTAAAATCCCCCCAAATGATCAACTTTCCTTCCTCTATAAACTCGATATCCTGAATGTTATCTATTACCTTTTTTAAATCCCCAGAGTTGACCAAACATTAATTATTTCTCCACACCTAACTATTTTAGATTTTACAATCCCTTCCTTCACCTCCGCAATCACTTTGCTGCCTACCTCTAACCGCTTCTTTTTTATTCCTATAACAAAACCTCCCTTCGCCCTGCCTACCTTTTGGACTCTAATCACCGGAATATAGTCCCATACAAAATTATTATTCAATTGCTTACTGAACCATTTCCAACCCTTTTCCTCTAACCAAGTTTCGGTTAAACTAACAAAGTTAAACTCCTCAATAAACTCCCAAAAATTCCTATCCTTATTCGTCGCACCATCAACATTCCAAAATATAAATCTAAATTGCCCGCATTGTGATTCTACTTCACCTGTCCTCAGTCCCCCTACCTCACTATTGCAACACCGTTCCTGCTGTTTTAAAAATAGCCCGCGGCCGCGTTCGAGTGCTCAGCATCGACGTTCGAGCTGCGCTTGTCGTCGTCTGCTACATGCCTACGCTCGCTCTCCTGCTTCGCTTCATCCCACTTAACCGATTTTCCTTCAATCCACACTCTACCGAATCCCGCTCTTACATTTCTTCCTAACTCTCTTTGTCCCTTTACCCATCTGTTAATATCTTCTTGTAATTTCCTTTCCTCGTACGACAAATCATTTTCGATGAAAATCTTGCTCCCCGCTAGCTTAGACTTGTTTTGCATCACTAGTTTTTATCCTCTACGCTACCTAAACGCCCGACAATCACCTTGCCCAGTGGCCGCACACTCGTTACCTCTACTTGTACCTTTAACCTATTCAGCAAAAAACGATCGTCCAGTCTTTCAAATCACTCAATAAAATCTCCCGCTCCCTTGATTACGATATTTTACTTTCTTTCGTCCCTATCCTTTTCTTTAATCAGACTTTTCATCTGCCATACCTCTCTATCGGTCAAGCAGCTCCTAGCGCTGCCGACAGTTCCGACGCTGCGAAGACTCCACGCCGATGCTGCTCTACTCCCCATTCCAAACGCGCTCGCTCCAGCCGATCCCCCCTCTTCCGAGAACTCCGCGACCGATGCCGCGCTCGCTGCTTCGGCCTCCTCCCTTTGTTTTTCTTTCTCCTCTATCGCTTTCAACCTTCTTTCGAACTCTTCGATTTTCTTAACTAAATTTGTCTCCGTTTCTATCAAACTTAGCCTAACCTTCTCAATCGCCAATCTTTCTTCCCTAATTTTATCAAGCTCGCGTAAAAACATCTCTAAGTGCGCCTCCTCTTTTTTCTTATCGTCAAGCGCATCACTACTCTTAGAGTTTTTACACTTTTCTTTCACCGGTTCCACGAAATCAACTTTCTTTACCTTCCCATTCAGCGTTGTCTGACCCTTGGATACCTCAGTGTTCCTGCCTCTCGAATTCGGGATCGTGCCAGTGCCCGGGGGTGTCCTGGTCGTCTCCTTTGTTCCATCCTTCCCTCCGCCTCTCGACGTCACATTCGGGCCGGCCATCTTTATCAGCTTCTCTAACCTCGAAACGCTAACGCACACTTATTCTCTAATATCTCTCTAAGTACGCAAAACCGAAACAAACCTATTATCACTACAGGTACCCTATACACTACTCTATCGCCAAACTACTAATTATTCAATTAACCGTGCTAATTTACCACTAAAAATCGCGATTTAATCCGGAGAGACGCCGCAACGCAACCACTCACTCTCACGCCATCTAACCAAGTCGCATCACTTTAAAGTTTATTACACTGTACACCCATACGATTAAAATGCAATGACACTTTGAACTTTACTGGAATTAACAATTCTTTCAAACAATATTTACGTAAGGATATAGTCAATGTAAGGGATCTAAGAGCAATGGCTCATAAACAATATACTGCTACAGAACAACAAGATGCTGCCGAATTTATCGTGCATTTGTGTGATAAATCTGATATTTTGCACGATGTTTTAGAACATCATTTACGTATAATTTTAAAATGCCCCGGTTGCAATGAAACAAGTTTTTCAAACCCTACCCTTAATTATATTTTACCTTTAGCGCTACCACAAATTAAAGAAAATTTGTTGAGTTTGCAAGACATTGTTAATTATAACATACAAAGTTGGAATGACACAGATATTACTTGCAAAAATGGATGCCAACAAAAAAAGATTGAAAAGTTGAAGTTACTACATGTAAAAAAATCTTAATACTGCAATTACAAATATTTATTATTAATGAATATGGCGTAATAAATAATAAACGTTTTAAAGTGATTAATGCCATATTCCATCATGGTAACAGTATGGCATGTGATATAAATGTAGAACCCTGTTCATGGCCTAAGTATGCAAAAGATGCATACTTATTTTTTCTAGAGGAAATAGACCAACTATAAATTAATTTAGGAACAGTACTTCAAGTTAAAAGACATGGTAAGTGTGAAGAAGATAAAACATTTATGAATATCCATAACGATGATATTTATATTAATACTAGTGCTAATACACATAACTACACAAGCTTCTAATTTACGAAAAGCATTAAATCAAGAAAAAAATATTTCTCTGAGACCTCATTTATTTTTTAATAATCTTACTTCGTTAAACATGGATAAAGTGAAAATATAGCTGAATTCTTATAAATTCTGCAATAGCATTAGTGAATCATCTTCATGTATACCGTCGTTTTCAAATAAAATAATTACTTTAGAGCCTGATGTTTATCATAAACCACACGTTATTCAAAATTCTCAATTGAAAGATACAGTACTTTTGAAAAAAATAAAATATTATGAAAAAAAGGAAATTACATTATGAATCAAATAAAGATAAATTTGAAAAGCTAGAAATCACGAAAAATGAAAATCAATTACAAAATAAGAAAACTAATGTTAATAATACGTGTACTCAAAAAAAAAATCTTCAGATAACTTACTTGTAGAGACTTCGAAGATACTTATGAATCATCAAGTCTCGTCATCTTTTATAAAAAATATTTCCAATGCACAAATACGTCATTCAGATATAAATAATGTTTCACAACTCCTTTGTCAATTTGATATTGATAGAGTTGAGAAAGCATTCAAAAAACGCAAATATTACGAGGAAAATCGATAAAAGATTAAAAAAAACTTCGTTATCAGTTAAATATAGAAAAACGTCTAGTTAGTAATAAAAAATATTATCAGTTAAATAGGGAAAAACGTCTAGCTGGTTATAAAAAATATTATGGTTTCAACGCCGAAAAAATTTTAATTAAAAAGAAAAACAAAAGAAAAGATGCAAATTTAAAACAAAATATTGCTCTGCAAAAAATCAACTTAACAAACAAAAAAAATACAACCTTATCAATATAAAACTATCTACTAACAAGTTGATTCAAACTAAAGAAAAATATATAGAAAATGTCATGAAACAATTAGATAATCCATCATTATCAGATCGTAGGATAGAAGCTGATAAATTGGTCACGTCTGCTTTTTATATTCGAGATAATTATATTTCAAAAGTAAAAGGAGAATCCCTGGTAGAATCAGTAACCCACTTAATGGCCAGTTCTTGGAATGGATTCAATCTGCTTACCTTGTTCGTAAGTACAAAATACCCATTATAGTTGGTCGAGTAGCACAGCTGGGTAACACGTGTTTATCACAGTTTGAGGTTAGAATTGGAAAATGGTATCTAGCAGGCTTGGATTCGAGTTCGGAGACTTGAACCCAAACCCTGCACGAGGCCAAATAATTACGGCCGTGCGCCTTAGCCGACTGAGCTACGCAAACGTTGTTCCACTCAAGCCCTATGTTTGAATTATTCAAATTATTCAGTTTACTCATAAATATTAATAATTTTGTATTTTACATCCGAAAAATTAATTAATTCATTGATATTTTCATGAAATATAATTCTCAGCCATAAAAAATGCCCAAGATATCGCTATTTTTAGGAAATTAAAAATGTTCAGTTTTTTCACATTTTACTTAGCCAGTTTTTGTCTTTACGGCTATTTTAAATGAGTGATTTTCTACCCGGGATTATCACCAGAGATTTTTTTCAATAACTACATAATATTACTCAATAATAATACAGTCTTTGAATTAAATTTAAATAATAAGAATGTTATGATAGAATTACTTCTGATTTTAAAATAAAATTATATTTTAATAATGGTATATGATGGGGATCAGATTGGGTGAGTCTAGGTAGTCGAATAATGGACAAGATGTCTCTTGGAAAAACACGTTTATTAAACAAAGGACTCTTCACTGCGTGCTCTCTCCTGGAGGGTTCACGACAGACTGCCGGCCGAGCGTAGCGCCGCAGCTCTATGCGCCTCGCACATGCGCAAGTGGACTAGTATCTCCAACACTCGCTCTTACTTGAGGATCTCTATTGCCTACTCCCAAGGTTCCTCGGCAATGGACGGGTCCGTCTTATCAGGTTCACCCTCAGGAAAATCTAAAACAAAAAAAAAATCAATTAACTATATGTTAAATATAGATTTAACAAGTTCATCGTGCAGTCGCTTTGGCAGAGCTTTGGTGAAAATATCAGCCAATTTATTCTTTGATTTTACCCATTCAATTTTAATACAGTTTTTATTAACGCACTCTTTGACGTAATGTTCTCTCCTTTCTACCATATGCCTTAATCGATTACCCCCATTTACTTTAGCACAAGAAATAGCTGACATGTTATCACAGTACAATGTCATTAGGTATAATTTACGCTCTACCATAATTGACACTGAATTATGTAATGACATAACTTCCTGACAAGCTTCGCTCATTGCAACATACTCATGCTTGAGTCAACGCTTTGTTGCTTATGCATTCTCCACGCCACCGTGTAGCCGAACAGCTGGATAATATATCCACAGGTAGTTTGCAAGACTGGCATCTGTGTATGCTATCAAATCGTTGTCTATTCGATTGAAAGTCAACTCGTAATTTCGTGTACCTGACAAATACTGGAATACTCTCTTAACCATGTTCCACTCATGATTTGTCGGTTTCACTTGGTGCCTACTAAGTACATTCACGGAATAGGAAATATCTGGTCTATTCGCATTTGCCAAGTATAAGAGTGATCCGATCGCATCTCTATATAGTCTATTGGGAATCTGCTCTTTGGTATATTCAGATTCCTCCCTCTCTTTTCTGTCACGGCTCGTGACCTCGCATTGTCTCATTGGTGCATCAATTGGTCTACAACTATCAGATCCAAATCTGTTCAGCATTTTTACTATAAATTTGGTTTGACTCAGTTTGATCGTTCGTTTTGTCATGTTTCTATCTATTTTGATTCCTAAGAATTCTTTCGGACTTCCTAAATCTTTAATTTTAAATTCTAGACTTAAGCTCCTACTCAAATCGTTCAATACTTTATTGTTAGAACTTGCTAATAATATGTAGTCTACATACAATATAGCTAAAATTGTGTCTACACCTACATACTTGATATACAGACATGGGTCTATATCATTTAATTCGAAACCTAATTGAACCATAACACATGTGAATTTATCGTTCCATTTCTTGGGGCTTATCTTAAAGTCATGCAATGATTTATTTAATTTCCACAAAAATCTTTTCCTGATATTACTATCTACTAATACCCCTTCTGGGATTTCCATGTAAATATCCTCCGTTTGATCACTATATAAAAATGCAGTCTCTACATCAAGTTGTCTGATTGAATAGTTTAATTTGTTCGCAATCGAAAAGAATACTCTGATCAACGACATTCTAGAAACCGAAACTTACGTTTCACTTAAATCATACTCATTTATGTCTTTGAAACCACGAATAACTAATCTTCCTTTATATTTAGTTTTGCCTTGTTCATTTACCTTTTTCTTATAAACCCATCTTGAATTTATTATATTTGGTCTCAAATTTCTTATAGATACACTCTATCTATCTACTACCGTGTATACTTGATTTTCTTCAATAGAGTATAATTCTTATTTAATTGCTTCCAACCAAAGATCTCTATATGGTGAGTTTATAGCTTGTCTATATGTCTGTGGATCCCATTAAAGTTTTGCTAGAAGAGCATGATTCTTTAGGTCACTAAAGCGCTCCCCCACTCTATATAAACGTTACGCGCCACAGCTGACAGCTGAGCTCACAGCAGCAGAACAACAGCAGCGCCATAAGCCAGCTAGTGGCAGCAGCAAGAAAGCGGGGAGAGCGCGCAACACGCGTGTATACCTATACATAGCAAACGGCGAGCGCAACAGCGCGATTATAATTAGAGAAGGAGTAGCGAGCGAGCGGCGGCGCGGCGTGCGCATTATATTATAAGTGTATGAATGATAAATGTATATAGGTGTGAGGCATTCGGTATTGACATGGTCCTCCATTCCACATGATCGACAGATCAAGCGACCTGTGCCTCTATTGGCGAACACCTTGACGCCCTTGTGGGAGGGTGCTGACTCTCGCCTGATTCGTGTAGATTCGACCTGTAACAAATAATTCTGTAATTTTTCGCAAGACATCTCCACTGACATCGTCTCTTTGAACAGACAATCAGCGGTGGTGATCTTTGAAATAGCTTCAGCTACTGCTTGAATAAAATAATCTCTTAGTTCCTTTTCCGATAGTTTTACAGCATCTGGGATGCTTTCAAATATTCTTACTTTCTCTTGGAACCTACACGGAGAAAAAAAAAGTTGAGTTTACTCAAGAATTAAGTAAATTTAACCTGAGCGCGTAAGTAACAGGCTATCAAGTACATTTAACTGTAGTCGCTCGCGTAGTTTCTACTGAATGAACAGTTCAGTAGAATCTACTTAAATATTTCATTGAATCAAATAAAATGTTACAGTTGCGATTTTCAGTACGAAATAAAGTTTGTGAATGAAAATTTCAATATTCATTAATGAATATTAATTTACCTACATAATTGATTATAATTAGAATAAGGTTTGGAAATGAAATAAGCACACAATTTGATGATATCTGGTTTAACTAATTAATAGATATTGAGGTTAGAATAATATCTGCACAAAGCTTATCTGATATGCATACAGTGAGCTTCATTTTACTTAACCGTACCAAATCACCAATTTTATTTAATCATGTCATACTATCTGATTGAAGAAATTAATAGATATTGTGCATATTAGCATGATAATAGTGCAAAATGCCTTGTTCAACAAAACTAAACTAAAAATAAACCCATTGGAACACTCACTGTGGCTTCGAGTACATTAGATAAGTATTTCACATTTTTCAAGGCATCGGTAATTTGGACCAAAATCTCAAATCAGACAATTAAAGTGATAACACAATAAAGATTGCTTGAACTTATTCATCAGCTCTTGGCATTTCTAAAAAGAGTACATATTATGCAGTTCAAAGGTTATTAGAAAATTCTTATCTTTCAAAATTGAAAACCGCGACCCAAAGCTTAAAATTCTTTTGAATATTTTGAATAGCTTCTAAGCTGTAGATCAAAAAGTATTAAATATGTACTCTTATATAAGTATAAAATATGTACTCTTTTTGGAAATGCCAAGAGTTGATGAATAAGTTCAATCGTAATCGCAACTCTTGTACTTTTGTGTAAGATCTATCCTTAACTTTATTTTAAAAAAGGTTTTAAAAATCATGTCTGTTCCCTATTAAAGTGATAACACAATAAAGTTAAGGATAAATCTTACACGAAAGTACAAGAGTTGCGATTTTTACTGCAATATTTGTTAAGTAATAATTTTTTGAAAATTCGGTTTGCTAATAATACGTTTAAACGATTGAGAGCTCACGTGATCAATATGGCTGCGCGAAGGATGAAAATATATATAGATGTATAAACGCATGTCAATTTTAATACATAAAATAACCTTATTCTTTTATCCAAAATCATAAAAGAGGTGAGAGATAATGTTTCAAAATCGAAATAGATTCATGATGACTGAATTTATGCACTCAAATGCCCGTACGTTAGGTTAGGTCTTTATCCTTTGAGCCACCATATTGGAAAGCTGCCGTTTTAAAAACTACTCAAACATACGAATTTTTAATTAATTATACTAGGGCCTAGAGGTACTAAATCAGCAAAAAATTGATACATGACGTATTCTTATGCTATTTTCTACAGTATATAAGTATTTATATGTAGATAGCAAAACCATGTCTGTTCCCTATTGACTGATTTGAGATTTTGACCCAAATCACCGATTCCAAGAAAAATGTGAAATCCTTATCTAATGTACTCGAAGCCACAATGAGTGTCTCAATGGGTTTATTTTTAGTTTAGTTTTGTTAACAAGGCATTTTGCACTATTACCATGCTAATATGCACAATGTCTATTAATTTCTTTAATCTGATAGTATGACATGATTAAATAAAAATTGATGACTTGGTACGGTCAAGTATAATGAAACTCACTGCATGCATATCATATGAACTTTGAAACTTTGGGTATTCATTGAAATACAAAATTGTCTAGGGTTGTGGTAATTCCCAAACACAGCTGCTTCTTTATTCTAAACAATAATCTCTACTGAAGCGCGACGAGTAATTTTAACTTAAGCGATGCTCATGTTACTTGAAACTGACAGTTCAGTAGATTTTACTCAAGTCTGCAGTAGCATTGACTGAAAGGGTGTCCTCTGTAGGTTCACTTAGGTCACTACAGTAAATTCAACCTTTTTTTCCTCAGGATATCATGAAAATCGGACGCAGATTCTTTTGAAGGTAAGTATTTAATTGTAAGCAGATCTTTTCTAGCTGAGATACTAGTTGTTATAGGCTCATATCTTTTAATATCTTTTAACTTCTTTAAGATCTTTTTGGGCTCTTTTAAGTTAACTATTTTGTTATAGTAGATCGTGTCAATTCTATTTATCATGATATCTTGGACTTTAAATTTATCCTCAGATCTTTTTAATTCGTCTATAATAGAATTGAAGCTTGCATCATCATCATCTATGATATAGAGCAACTTTTTGATTCTATGTTCAGACTTATTTAGACTTTTTTAGTTCTTTTTCTTTTTATAAAAACAAAACCTTTGATTTGTTCTCAACGAGTTCATTTACTACACTCAATGGAACACTTTACATATTATACACGGGCTCCTTTGGAGCGCGGTCAAAAATAGTCGATTGACATAGAGTGCGATGTTTTCAAAGTTAAGAGAATGAAATAAAAAACTATCGACCATACTCGGCATAATCTTAAGAAGATCCACGCGAAATTTCAGTTTGCGTTGTCGCACGGATCACTAAGAAATCAAGCGTAACGTAAATAAAACGCTAAGCTTGTCGGCTGCGTGAAGAGGTGCGCGGTGAGAGGGGAGCCGGCGCGCGGTGCGTGGGGACGCCCTGTTCCTCACCCCGCCGGCTGGAGGCATAGAACACCCTTAAGGATAATCTAAATAAAGTATATCAGATTTATTTGCGAAAAAGAAATACTATAGTTAACGATGTCATTTCAGAGAAAATCGCTGCCGAAAAATTCTCAATTTAACACGTAGTCTTATGGGACAACTCATAAAATTCGATTAACACTTCAGAAAAGAAACCGGAGTCCCCATAAATCAAATATATACGAATAGTTTTGATTCCGAGGAATCTATTAGTTGCATAAAAACATAGGGTTGACGACTTAAATACAGAGAAAATTGCAAGAAAAGTACGGAAAATGAAAATACTTTGTTGCAACTATTGCTAATGCGCATGCGCCGTAAATTTGGCAACACTTCATCGATGAGATGGCGTACAATTCGAACGATCTGAACGAGAAGAATGATAAATCGCAATAAATAAATGAGGAAGTGATCGCCCATGTATACAAAAATAATTCTAGAGCGATTGCAAAATTCTTTTTCTATAAAAAATATCTTATTAGATATAAAAAGCCGTAATCAGAATATTCTTCACGAATGAATTGGATTAATCATTCTGTATGCAGAATTCATTGTGGAAGAATTAGAAATTTTATGTTTAAAAAATCATATAGGTATAAAAGGAAAATGAAAGGAGAATATTTAGTATTATAATAAATATTTATTAATAATATAACATTTTCATTATTCTATGAAATCACAATTAATCTTTTTTTTTGATTCATTGAACTGATCAAAAATACTTTTAATAATTTTTTTATTAGTTGTAACTCGTGGTTTATTATTTATATTTTCGCCTAAAAGGATGGTTAAACCACCGAATCCCCCTGTTTTAAAAGCCTCTTGAAGTATCGTCATATTGACACCGGCCTTAGAAAGTTTTCCCTTCATTGCTTTTGAAACTTTGAGAACTGATAAAGACTTAATATTTTCTTTGGTTTGTTGTAACCTAGCTTTGGCATTCAACATGAATTCAATACTTTTAGTACTTTCTACAATAACAGTCTTATCTAAGTCGGTTGCTTGAAGGATAGCTTGTTTTCGTTCAAGTAATAAACCTTTGAATAAGTGTAGAGAATCACAGACTCCTTTGACAAATAACAAACTCTTTCATAAGATTTAGTGACTTAGCTAAATCGAGTATTCTCGGTACATCAAACGTATTGCTATTGTGAGCAACGAGAATGCATGGTTTCTTCTGACGTTGCAAAAAAAAAAAATAATAATAATAATAAAAAGCTTATACCCTCGTAGGAAATTAAGGCTAATATGGCCACGATATGTCAAATTTTATGCCCAGTATCCATATTGTGTGGCATATCGTGGCCATATGTCCCTGTTGACAGGCGACGGTAAGTGGGCATAAATTATGGCGAACGTTTTATACATGGCAACCTAACCTAGCACACATTTATGCATATGTACAAACATGACCACACTCAACACTCACACTGAAATGTACACTTTTTATGTGGGTTTAGATATTAGAAACATTAAGTAAAATTTTTGTGTTCAAGATTTTATCAATGATGAAGTGTAGAAGTGATGATCTTGATAGATATTCCCAACTCAGTGTTCAAGTCAGTCGCAGGCAGTATTCATCATTATAGTGCCTTGTATGCAATGTATTCGTACAAGATGTTTAATTTGTAGTGTAGATGCTTATTTTATTATGTAGGAACAGGCTAGCGTAACAATTTTTGCTTGACTGTCTTTGCTAGCTGACCTACACTGAACCCCATGGTTCCGGGGGCAAAATTTACACATAGGTGTTTATATGAAAATTTAAACTACAGCAGTTGAGATAAAGATAAGTGGATATATTGTTTTAACAGCTTGAAAGAAATCACCATGCAAAATTTCAGCCTTCTAAGTATGATAGATTTTAATTGAGAGCAAAATCAAATTCTCAATGATTGTACGATTATATATTTCAAAATAAGACGTCGTTTTTTAAATGGAACCGTTTTCTTTTTTTCAATTTCCCGTAAGCGGCAATCTTGCTTTCTTTTACGAAATGGTGCAGTATAACTTCCAAGAGACAAATTCAGTTCTTTATTTAAATTAACAATAAAAATATTTCCTAGATTTTTTGGCACACAGCAATAGCTACTTAAACACAATGTGATTCTAAACTACCATAAAATATAGACTTGGGATGCTTCGATATAACTGTATTATTGAAGGATTCGTTTGGTTGACTTAATGCACAATTTGCTAACTGTGTTTCGCTTTTTATAAATGGCTGTAGTATTTTTTCCCAGCGCTCGCGCAAACTTAAATCTGATAAACACTTTCCATCCTTGAAATATTTATATTTATGTGTACCATTATATTCCTGTGTACAGAATGACCCGCAATTTTCATGTTCTCTAAAAGCGTGGGGTATAATATTTTCTAGAGCAACTTCCACTTTTAACTCATCTTCTTGATTTTTCTTCACAGATATAGTAAAAACTTTGGAAAAATATTCTCTCAGAGTAGCATTTAATTTTATTTCATAAAATTTAGAATTGAACGTTTTTGCAACGTGATTGAAGTCTGACCATTTTGTTATAACATAAGGTGATAGCCTTCTCAAATCTGCGATGGAAGATGAGTTGTCATCGCTTATTAAAGTTTTTATTCTACATTTTGCTCTGACTAGATAATTGTTTTTCAAAATTAGTTCTACAGCCATGTCTGCCTCCATAGATTTCGAAGAACCACTATGATTTTTTCTACAATCGTGATTTTTGGTTTTCTTTATTTTACATTGCTTATAATAGATATTACAACAAGCATATGCAATGACTTTTTTATTAAAAAATCCTATTAGAAAAGCATCACCTACGTGACAAATACATTTTATAAAATATTTATTGAATTATCATAATGAATAATCTGAAGCACTGATATTTAAGTGTACCACTGAAACTATTGTTTTGACGAGACCTTTTTATCCATGCAGCATCAAAGGAACCTGTAAGCTTAGTAACATTGCTGTTGTTTGTATCTTAAGTCGCAGAATCCTTGCTATATATTAAGAGTAAATTGTAAAGGAACTTATAAAGGATCGTGTTTAAAGAATCAGGATAAATAAAATACTTGTTTATCAAAAATCATGTTTTACATTTTAATTGATTATATTGGGATAAAGTACGTTAAAAAAATCAAGTTGTGTATACAATTCATTACATGATTACATATTGAGTATATTCATATGCAGTAAATTATCACATTTATTCTTCAAATTATATTGTAAAATATTTATAAATAAAAATTTGTAGTATAACAATTAAAAAAAAATCAAATAATTTGCTGATAAAATTCTAATTCACTTTGTACAATTCAATGATTTGATAATTGTTGTATTTGAAGAAAACTTACTTTTCGTGTTGATATGCAAGAGTTGATGATTTTTCTTCTTCTAAGGCTGACACACAAGACTTCTTCGCTAAAGAATCAATTTTTTGGCCTACGTATCTCTCATATCGTTTTAAAGATTTGTCGTCAATTGTAGGTGCATTCAGAGCTGAGAAGTAGGTATTTATCTTAGTTTTGCCAACACCTGCATCAAGCATACCTGTTAACATAATAAATGGAAATAATTTTTACTTTCTAAATATACTTTTAACATTAAATTTTATATAGTACTAGGAATAAAGGCGCGCGTCGCCCGCTCTGGATTCTATCCCTGTCTAATAACTCTGGTAGAAAATTCACTATAAGTGTTGGGCGGCACACTAACTTCTGCTAATATTTTATAAGCATCTGATACGTTACCATGCCCGCAATACTATTTTAAAATAAATAATTCCCAATGTCGTCGTCATTAAGGTTTGAGTAGTGAATTTGAAGAAAAGTTCAGTATAAGAGTCAGTGAGTTTGTCTATCATTACAATTCAAAGGGCATTGTATGATGATAGACTTAAACTTACTGACTCGGATACTGAACTTTTCTTTAAATTCACCTCTCAAACCTCATCGAGGGTGACTTTGGGCATATAGAAACACAGTATTATATCTTCATAGTTTTCATTGTTTTAATTGCACTTCTCCCTGACATTTCAAAAAAACTGAATAATCACACACATTATTACTATTTTTAAATAAGGTTATGGTGCCACTTTTCAATACACATGTTTTAATACTACACTCTTGGTAATGATTAATTTACTAAGGTTTCTTGTTAGTTACGTATCATGTATTTTTTCTGCCATCGAGGTTTCCACATTTCATTTTAAATACCTCAAATATTTCTACCAGGGTTATGACTGTTTTGAGGTTATGAATTTAAAGCGCGCGGTTCTGATCTCGTTGCCTAGTCAACCAACCAGCAACCAATCAGAATCACGTATTAAATGCTTCACAACAAAGTTCATCATTTTTTAAAGAGAGGATTCACCTACCAACAGCTGATTTCCGATTTGTATCATAGAAGTTTTTATTCGTTTTTTCCCAGTTTCTACTGCAACAATAATCCTCCAACAGTGACATTCTATAAACCATTTACTTACTAATCCTACGAATTTCTCTGCCTATAAGTAACGGAGAGACAATGTATTGTTACATGCATGTACACCACATATACTTTGCCACCGAGTCTTTTTCAATGAGTATACGTCCTTGTAATAAATCATTGGCTTCCTCACTGTCGACATTTACAGATGCCTATAGATCTTTCCATTTCTGGTGCCAAAGTAGGGGTTTCTATTTGAAAAAATCGACTTGACCTTCAAATGACCTTGAAGGTCATGCTCAATGACATTGTCAAGGTCATCATCAGATAGCCAGGGAAAAATCCTAAAACTTTTACCCGAAACTTTTTTCGCTGGCATGCTTTGCCAACGAGATAATTGAGATTAAAGATTAAAATGACTCACCCTGTATATATATATGTATAACATACATATACAACTGCTGCATAGGAACAGAAAGTCTAAAATGATAAAACTTTAATATAAGAGAAAAATAGTTTTTTTAGCGACGACATCCCCTTAACAAATTATATACCTATACGCACATATATCACTAATAATTAGAGAAAAATAATAACTATTAAACAATATTATTATGCACCAACAATATATGCAATAGAATTTACAATTTAGATTTGAAAATTCAAAACAAACTGATATCGAAAAAACTATCTAAATATGGAGTGGAAACTTCAGTATTAAAATTGGACAAATGATCCGAATCATAAACTACATCAAAATAACTAGAATAACACTATTAGTAATCAAAGGCAACTTAACTCTTTACACAATTTGCTAGCATGACTCCATGTCTTTTACGAAAAATCTAAAAATCATTAATTTGCTAAAATACATTATCTTATACTTTTAATGCACAGAGTGATATAATTTGCTCCATAAATTTATATCTCATTTGTATGGGACAAGACTACATTAAGGTTCAAAAATAAACTGTGAAATCATTGTCGATCAGATATTATGACTTTATTGAAATCTCCTAACGATCAGGTCCTGGTGTGACCTTCTCTCACAAGTTGTCGCCGAGAACTGACGCTCTACTCATTAAACGCCGCCGAAAACTCGGGCCCACTAGAACAAAGACGCTTTCCCGAGGACTACCGTAGGGACTCGAAGCAGTGCGCGCGCTCCTCTATATCTATAGCTATACACACCCAGTCATGTGCCCGCGCGAACGCCTCTCGCCACTCGACTCTCTGGCCTGGTAGTCACAGATCGGCCCTTTAGCCTCTCCGCACTGAAAGTGACCCTCAAAATCCGCGGAGTAAAACGCCTAGAGGGGGTCGTGGCAGTCTAAGAATGATTATAAAATCACTCCTAACCGTATTGGCCTGAAGCCACGAATCGCCTTGTCGATTCGCGCATATGAGAGCCAAATGACGGAAAAACGTTCGCTAAAACTACTAATAGGTAGAATATATTATTAATAAAGAATAAATACGCCGCACTTACTCTTATCCCTAGTATTCCTCGGTTACGTCCGGAACATCATTTAACCTTAGTAGATGTACTGTATCATGCCGTAGATGGCTGGACTGTCGTACGGCTCCTGCAGTGTCGTACTGCTATTCCGGCTCTGGCATAGCCATGACTTCTACATAGATGGACGTGTCGCCAATGTCGTGACGAAAGATTACGCCCGTTACACGCAAAAAGGAACAGAAACAAATGAATACTGACCCACCATGTTAAATAAGTATTATCCTGTAGTGCAGCATTTATCAGGTATATTTTAGTCTGTTTTCTTAGCTGGTATAATGCTATTGCGAAAAGTCTCGTTGTTTATTATTTTCTGATCGTATCATTAACTTATAAATTTTATATGTTATTATCATTACAATCCCTAAAATCTTTGACACACAAATTAAATGTCATTAAAATTCAACATTATTTTTTGCTGCAGCAGACCAATTAAAGTATTCGAATGAAACTGAATAGTTTTATTTAAATTATGCCATGCAATTATGACGAATCTGAAAAATTGATCTGTTTCATAAGAATACGAATTTCTTTTATAAAACATGGTCAGTATATTGAAAATACTATCTGGTAACACAACCGATAATTAGAACCGTTAAGTCTTACCCCATTACAGTTTAATGAATTTATCAATAATATATGAATATCTGCATATTCTGTGCGTGCGTGTGTGTGTGTGTGTGTATAAATAAATATATATATATATATATATATATATACTAGTGGGGCTCCGCCCCCCTGCTCGCTTCGCTCGCCAACCCCCTATTGTAGTTTCTGTGTGATTTTATCTTCAAAATTTTATTTTCATGAACTGATAATTATGTTCTGGATGGTTGAAAATGATCGATCTTATTGTATAAGAAAACCTGTTACTGGAAGTAAAAGTATTGTTTAACATTGAACTTCTACTATTAATGGCATTTAAAATAGTTTTAGCTAGTTTTTGAAGTTTTCTGACGCTTGAAATTCATCATTTGAATTTATATATATATTTTTTTTTAAATTAATTTTAATTTTTTTTAATGTTCTTAATGTTTAAATCTTTGTGCCGCAAAAGGCATCTATAAAATGATAGACTTTTCGAGTTGCGCGCCATTGGGAGACGTGAGGTGATCCTGAAAATTAAATTATTTGGAAAACTGTCTCTTTATTCTGTCTCTCTAGTTCTGTCTGACTACTCATATTACCTGAAAATTCATCGAGGTCTTTGATCTCGCTTATCTTGACCATTTTGTTGTTTATTCAATCAGTGAATCATCTATAATGATTATACTTTCTGATGGTTCTTTGAGTTCTTTGAACTCAATTATTCCCTAACTTATTTACACGTTATTAATAATTAACTTTAATCTTATAACTTAAATAAAATTAGAGATCTTCAATATCTGGTTCTCTTGGAACTGATACTTCTTACCTTAACCTAAACCTTAATTCTATTTAATATTATCCAATTTAAATCTATGATAATATGTTATAAATTTGTATTTAATTGGACTGTTAATGCGGCCTTATTTTACTACGCAATAGCGTTGTGAAAGTATGACGGTCTCAAGCCCGATAACGCAGAGAGCAGTCATGTTATTTGGTGGGGGGGTGGTGGGGGGGCCAGGCGGGGGGGTGGTGGAGGGGCGATGGGGGGGTCGTGGGGGGCGATGGGGGGGGCGATGGGGGCGGTGGGGGGCGGTGGGGGTGGTGGGGGGGTTTTTGAGATTTTCGAAAATAACAGAAAAATGAAAGAATTTTACGTGTTTTGGTGGGGGGGCCAAGGTGGGGGGGTGGTGGAGGGGTGGTGGGGGGGAGTCTTGCCAAAATGACTATATAATATAGGAAGATATATTTAATAAAGAGGAAAAGGCGGAAAAGTGAAGGAATCGCGCTGAAATTTTATTTGGAAATAAAGTACAACATGTAGAACATATATTCAGTTTGGGCAAAAATTAAAATTATCATTTTCGATTTCACAAAGAACCACACACTCACACATACACATATATATATATATATATACATATATATATATATATATATATATATATATATATATATATATATATATATATATATATATATATATATAGCAAAGTAACAATTGTTATTATAACTTCTTTTTGAATTCCAGATCGTTCACAAGGCACATCTTTCTGGTCGCCATTTCAAACGGCTGCAGGCACAGTTACCTCTTTGTTTAAAGGTGCGTATTATGCATTGATGTATTTATTCTGTTCAACAAAGTATTTTGTGCGATACACTTATTGGTACACTTGTTGGTGGCTTAATGCTTGCAAAAGAAATTTAAAAATCTTACATTGAGCAATTGGGGAGGGGGGAGGCTTTTTATTGTGTACTTGTAGTCAGAAAGGCAGAAAGTACTTAAAAAATACCATCAGAAATTGTTTCCGAGAGCTTATGACCTTCAAAAAGCTCTTACGGATTATGCTAAAAAAATCTTATTCGAATCAAAGTCTAGGAATTCATATAATAGCGCAAAACATAAACAGAAATGCGTTTTTCCACATTGTTGGAATTTGAGGATGGATAAATTAACAACACTGTAAGGTTAAATAATAATACATAATATATTGAACTTTGCAAGTGTCCATAGCCACAAGTTATCGGCAGGTCCATTCTAGTCAGAGTCTAACAGTAGACCGTACTGAAAAAAAGCAGATGACAATCAGATGATTATTAGCTGATAATCTGCTGATAATCTGCTGATAATCGTGTCAAAACGTCAACTGATTATCGGGTGATATCAGCTTAATGTAGTTCACCGGAATATTTATTTTCTTAGGATATCGCTCAAACTTTGTTACATGTTCAATTAAGTATCTTCTACAACATGGTTTTTTTACCCCCCAAGCGACATTATTTTTAGAGATATTAAACCTTGAAATTTTGTATTTGAACATGGAAAACCCATACGGAGTCTGAATTTTGAGGACGTTTAGTTGAATTGCGAAGCAAGTTTTGTTAGAATATTTATAAAAAACTAGCCTATCGTGTAAAATGGCAATACAAATCATGGAGAAAAAGTTGGATAGGGCAAACGAGGTTTTTTTTTAAGATACAACAATTCAAAGTTTTGATTCCATGCTATCAGTATATCTATATAGGTGCGCAGTGTTCCTCTCTCTTACAAGTTTTGAGAGTATTTTATACTCTAAACAATGTATATCGCTATTATAATGTTTGATACTATGAATTGTAAGGTTTTGACATTAGATAACACTGTATAATATCTTAAAGAAGACATTTTCTAATAAAAACCCTATTTGAGCACCACTGCAGCCGGTGAACTACCTTAATATTTTTATTTAAGCTGAAAGTTACA
The DNA here is from genome assembly GCF_009193385.2 of Nasonia vitripennis. NCBI lineage: Eukaryota > Metazoa > Arthropoda > Insecta > Hymenoptera > Pteromalidae > Nasonia > Nasonia vitripennis. Next base: position 307,996 of record NW_022279629.1, on the reverse strand, counting down.
AATATGCGTTTATATGAGATAAAATTCTAATAATAATCAGCTGATTATCAGGTGATAATCATCAAAAAAATTTTAACCTTCAGTATATTTTTTCGAAGTTGTTTAAAATTAATAAAATTAAAAAATTTATAAAATTCACATAATGAGGGCCAATACGGTTTTACCATCAAAACACTGGCTGTGAGCTACAACAATTTTATTTATTAATATATAGAAAAATTTGTTGTTCAAATAAAATTATTAAAAAATAAAATTGTTGTAGCTCACAGCCAGTGTTTTTATGTTATCATCTGAATGGTAAAACCGTATTGGCCCTCATTATGTAAATTTTATAAATTTTATTAATTTAAAACAACTTCGAAAAATATACTGAAGGTTAAAAAGTTTTTGATGATTATCACCTGATAATCAGCTGATTATAATTACCATTTTATCTCATATAAACGCATATTTGTAACTATCAGCTTAAATAAAAATATTAAGCTGATTATCAGCTAATAATCAGCTGATTATCATCTGCTTTTTTCAGTAGGGGAGAGGGACACGAGTGCATAGCTTCAACAGCTCTCGCAGTGACGTGATGCTCACATACATATGATAAGTGGGGAGACGTACATGTGTATGTTTGTGGCTTACTAGTCGTTGCGCGTCGTATTACAATACGTTCTATTTGTTGCTAGGTTTGTATTTTTACAATAAATAAGCAAATGCAATTTTCTCTCCTGATTCAAACATTGTATATACAAATCTTCATGATTTCATACTACTTTGATTAAACATTTTTACTATATAAAACTACCAGCTGTTATATCCTAAGCTATTGAAAGCTGTCACCGGACAGTAACTCTATGGGTTATTTTGCTTTCATAAGCACGGACGAGGACAAAGCTTCAGAGCTCGAAGCTAAGCGCCGTCGGTACTTGACTACCTTCGCGATCTATTTAATAGAACAGCCTCCAGTAAGCCGCCGAAAAATCTTTCGAAATTGCACTAGTTCCCGTTACACGCACAAATTTAATTTAACTCCAAAATTTTGATTCCGCTACTTTTCGGGTAATTCGTCGAATGGACGTTACTCTAATCGTGATATCGTTATCGCGAATTCATGATATTAGAGAGGCTACTTGGATTTCTAATCATGAGAGAAAAAGAGAGAAGTGCGCGAATGAAGCATGCTTATTTAAATAAAGTCACTTATCTTTTTTTATACTCTGCTACTGAACTGCTCGGCTACCAGCACGTCCTCTCAGCAGCTTTGGCTCAGCTTCCGAAGCGGAGTAAATGCGAGGGTGGATTGGTTCGCAAGGAGTCAGGAGTTTCCAGGTTCAAAATACACTCGCGATTTCACTGTTTTCTTATTTTATTCAATTTTAAACAGTTTGTAAATAACACTCGCACGCAACTATCTGGCGATTTTAATTATTAATTTTGTCAAGAATGACTACAAACAACGTAAGTATGCTAGTTCGATAAAGTGAAAATTTTGCGCGGCTGAAATTCTTCTAAGTTTTAAATGAGAAAAAGAAAATATCCTAAGTTTTTGTACTATCCGAAATATTCTAAGTCCCTGGGTCAAACACGGGCTTCCCGTTCCTCGAACACGCAGCGAAAAAGGTTGTCCAGGATCCGCTGCTAACGGCACTCGGGTCCGGGTCGGCAGGTCTTCTGTCGCGGCTCTCTCTCTCTCTCTCTCTCTCTCTCTCTCTCTCTCTCTCTCTCTCTCTCTCTGCTTCCTTTCTTCTCTCTTCTTCTTTTCGATAGCTCGTCCGGGCATCGGTGTTTTGGCCAATGGGGACGATTCTCACTGTCTGGGATCGGGAATGGCGGAGCGGCTTTTGCCGACGTCGTGCCGAAATCCAGAGCAGCTCTCGACAGCTTCCGACTCCTTAAGACTTCCTCGCGTTGCTCTCTCCGGGGAAAACTCCTCGAGTCGACAGCCACTAACGCTCTTCTTTTCACTAGCTCGAGGTACGTGCTAGCACCTCGAGATCCACAACAAGACTCAATTTTTGGGCACGCGCTAGCGAGAACCCCCCTACCTCTCCCTAGGTCACGCGGGAAAGAGCCTCTTATTGGCTCGTTAGTCCGCGCGGACTGCTCACGCGGAGCGGCTGAGGTGCAGATTGTTTGATCAACCGGCGCGACTCCTCGAAACTCCTCTCTGAAGCCGGTGGCGAACTAGCGATTTTCTCGGAAGAAAGCCACCATGCTGCCGCGACGCCGGCCCTCTTGACGCATCGTTACACGCCGAACCCTTGTAGTCGCCGCTAGGTGGCACAGGATTCCCGGTACTCGAGGCTCAGCGGAAAGCTGCGTTACCGCTCTGGATTTTCATGGCAAATCCTGAGTGGCTGCGACGTCCGCGTACATCGTCGCACAGTGGGAGGAGAAGCCAAAAAATTGATCAAAAGTATTGATTCACTCGAAATTACGGCTAAAATGACTCTATAAGGGCTCATTTTGTTAATTGCGTAATAGGAAACCAAAAAGTCTATTGCCGAAATATCTGACAATCACACACATACACACACACGCGCGCACACACACATATAGAGTAACGTTATGTTATCTGCGAGAGCTTAGTATACTCGTTATACAAAAGACCACCAGAATTGACTTTGTTGTATTGCTTGCTTTTTGTGTCATTCTTATCAAAATTTTCATTTTCAATTTGGTAAGAAGGTTTATAATATAAACAGTCTTTTTCAAGTTCAAACGATTCGACGATTATTGCAGATAGTTCTGAAAATCTTGTTCTGGTTAAGCTAGAATAAAAGTTCGATCTTACGTGCCATAAAAGTCCTGTCATCATAATGTTATTATAAATAATAATCTTCAATTTAATATAATTTGTAACTTGTATAATAAACAAATCAATCAATTTCACGTAAAGCAGCTATGACGCAATCAAAAAGATAAAATAATAAAAAGTAACTTTTTATGTAATATTTGTTAAGTATTTAAAATGAAAAGAAATTTGCATATTTTAAAAGGGAAAGTAAATTATCTTACGAAAACGGATTTTCCGACGATAGACTTAGAGACATTTCATTATCCATAATTATTTCACTTAATTTCGTTCGAAAATGTGAAATATCTTTGTTCTTAGCATATTTATGTATATAAAATCATTAATCCACTCAGTCTTTCTGTACTACTTAACAATTTAAACAAGGGCTTATTTTGTTGAACTACATATATACGTACAATGGTATTTGATAAATCATAAGTGAATCCCTGGTAGGAATTTCACCATTTTCGTCGGTGAACGTGTTATGCGTGTATCAAATGGGGTTGTTTTACTCGAAATGAACCATTAATTTTTTTTAATTAAAATGAAATAAACGAATTGTGACGTTTTGACTTTTAAAATTGCCCATGAATGCCCAATCAATGGTGAACATTTCTACCACGGATTATAAGAAAAAAGAATTACTTTGTCTATATGATTTTTTTACTTCTGCAAATAATCTGTCTTTCATAGAATCACTGTCAACATTATTCTCAACATTCGATGAATCAATTTCTTCTCTAAATATTTCATATAAATGTTTAAAAATTCCCTTTGTTGTAACAAAGTTTGGAATTATTCTATCAATCTCCTCGTCTGTTTGTTGACAGAACTTTTCTTTATCTATTCGATGAACTGCTTCAAATTTTAATTATTTTAGCTGAATTTACAACATTTTTGTAATGTAAATATATCTTAAAAATTTAAGGGGACACATACACCTTAAAAAAGCACGTACTTTTGGAAATGATAAATCATGCAAAATTACATTCTAACCTTAAATCATCAAAATATAACCTCAAAAGTATATAAACGTGCCTTCGTACACAATGAATGAAAAATGATGGGAAAGATGAAATACTAACCGCAAGTTTTACAAATTAAACTAATCATACCACTCAAATAATAAATGTGCTGTAATACTTACAACAGACAAAAGACCCAAAATCTTGTAACTTCCATTCTGTTAACTTTGCTTTCACAAACGGATCCAACTCACTCATGGTGTTAATATTCAATATAGTTTTTGTACACTTTCTAACCTCACATCGAAGAAACAAAGCTGGCAGAAGATGCGCGCACGACCTTCGAGATGTGATAATCACCGCAAGAACGCGTGGACATTAACGCGAAAAAAGTGTGCTTTCCTCGCAATGGCGACAAGCGTGAGCGGGACGCCTAATGACTGTGGCTAAACACCCCCTATGAGCGTGCTTAGAGAGCATCGAGGATATACCTGATTGGCATGAACATAGGCGCTTACCGTCGCGCCGTCACGCGGCGAAAGAGAAGGCAGTCGCTTCCTTTGTTATCGCTCACGGCCTATAGTTCTGAAGACTTCTTTCCGTGTAGAAAAGACCGCACTAACAGAACATCTAGACAAGACCCACCGAACCACCGCTTAATCAGCCTCGATGTAAAATCACTCTATACAAACATTGACAAATCATTAGTCAAGAAGAGCATCGAAAAAAGATATACGCATATTGTACAAAAATCCGAAATACTTCTCAGTGAAATCTTGTTAGCTTGTGAATTACTTATGGAGAATACGTTTTTTAAATTCAATGGCAAATTTTACAAACAGCTGTTTGGTACACCAATGGGCTCTCACCAAGCTGTTCAGCAATTCCGGAAATAATAATGTTCTTTCGACCAGGTAAGGAATTACCCGGGGCGCAATAAAGGCTATTTTTTGGTAATTAGGAATTTGCCCGTAACTTTTTGTTGGCGTAGGGTTTGCGGGGGTGGCACATGGTGTTTTACATATTGTATGTCCAAGCGCGTGTAAAAAACTTGATCTGGCCAGCGTGCCCTCAAAATTGCGACATCCCGTTTTTTCGACCGCGGAGTGTCTGACTTCTCGTAGAATGCCTCATATGCAAAGGCAATAAAAAATAAGTCATTCTGATTTTTTTTCAGAATTTTACACGCGCATTTTATGCCTTGTAGAGTCATATTCAAAAATCACGCAGTGCTGCCACTACAAAATTAGAGAAAATAAAATCGCGTCTAGGATACGACGTTTCCGAAGACGCCGCCTCGATAAGACGTTCTCGGAATCGCCGCCTCGATACGACGTTCTCGGAGTCGCCGCCACGATACGATCTTATTTTATTCAGCCATCGATATTGAGTCTATTGATTACCCGGTAAGACCTTCTTTACCAGCGGTTCTACCGTTTTATCATCAACAGGAATCTACTAAAGTGATACAAAATCCATCCACACCTAACGCAACGAAACAGCTTTCACAAGATCTATCTAAATCTTCCAAACAGAAGCAAAAACTGACAGAATCAGCTAGGCGACTACGACTACACCAGCTGAAGATGGACAAACAACTACAGCAGCCACCTGTTCAACTGAAAAGTGCAAGGTTAAAAAGCGACAAATCTTAAACTGATAAAATTGATACTTTTGATTATCTTGATATAATACAAAAGGATCCAATGCATAAAGAAAAAACTTACAGTTGTATTGGCAATATAAATAAGGCGATTAGTAATAAAAACGATATAATTATGCATTTTAATGTCAGAAGCATGAACGCCAATTTTGATAAAGGTAAAATATTTTTTGAAACTATTATCGTCAAACCATCTGTTGTTTTTTCTTTAATGTTTCAGCAATTTAATTACAAGGCATTTGATCTGAGCAAAAGGGACTATGAATTTAAGTCATACTATAACGAAAGTAGGCTCAATAGAAATGATGAAGTAATGGTTTTCGTAAATAAAAATCTAATACTGAATACAGAAATTATGATACAGGATAGTATTAAAATTGTTAATACTAGAATTAACTTGAATAATAATAGTAATATTAAAATCTCATCGATATACGGATCACATCACATACCAAAGTTGGGGTTTATGCTAGACTTAAATAAATATTTGGATGAAAAGAGAAACACGAAAAATCATTTTTTGTTATTAGAGATTTCAATATTGATGTATTAGATTACGATCACATATATCAAGAATTTCTTATCAATTTCCTTGATAAAGGTTATATACCGGGTTTTATGGGTATTACAAGGCCGCCTTTAGGTACATCTAAAGGGTCCTGCATAAATAATATCTTTACAAAGACAAGAAACCTGAACAAAGAAAAACAAACAGTATTACTACATTATAAGAAATTAGCTAAGATTGCTCAATCCAGAAACTGGAATGATATTACACTGATGCAGGGTCCTAATTTGGCAACTGACACGTTACTGTCTGCAATTAATAAATGTGTTAAATTATTAAAATTGAAGCAAAATAAACGTAAACTTAATGGTAGAAAAAGCTGGATCACTAAAGCTATTATCAAACCATGCGAAACAAAGGAGTTTTTATATAAGTTATGACAATTTGATATAAACAATGAACAGCTTAAATATGACTACAAAAATTATTCAAAAATTTTAGTTGAAGTTATTAAAGATGCCAAATTTAAATACGACAAAATGCTAATCGAAAACAATGTAAATAATCCATGAAACTATGGCAAATCATCAACAATAAATTAGGGAAAAAAGTTCCAATGACGCCATGAGTTATATAAAGGACAATAATGATAAAATCAACGACAAAGTAGAGATTGCTAATATAATGAACAAATTCTTCTGTGACATTGACCGTTATTTAAGTGATGTTATTGTGAAACCTAAAAATGCCGAAATTAAATTACCTGATTTGAATTATTAAAATTGAACCCTGGTAGCAAATGGCCGATAAGTTCTGGCCCGTTCCCTAGCGACTCGGTAGAAATAAAACCCAGAATCCGTCGAGAAATATGCGTAGTTTGTACGCTGAAACCGGACTAGCAGAAGTTCTCTTAATTTTTTTGCGCATGCGCGTATGGTTCAAGCCAGGCACAGGCATACTAGAAATATATGACGCGTATTGTAGAGGCTGTCTGCTATGATATACAGCAGAATAGCATAGCAGACCAGAACTACAGTTCTTATAGTTTCAGTCAATGTTGAATGATAAATGCCGTATAAATTCATCTAGAATGTTTTTTGAAGGGGAAATATGATTTACAAAGTGCGCATTAAGAGTGAAAACCTAACCCTACACATGCATACTCTCATATATGACAGTATGTACAAGCATGCTGTACTGGCTGACTTTGTGGTGTTCAAGTGCAATTACTGTGTAAAAAGTGTCATCGATGTGCTCAAAGTCACCAATGGTGAGGCTTTCACAGGTATTTCAATCTCATCAGTATGCGAGCCAGTCAGTGTCAACCACCAAATCTCTCATAATCATGCCAAATCCATGATATTGAAGTTTGATGTCTGTTCTTTTGCATAGAGACTTCTTAAATTATTTAGAAACAGCCTGCCATCTCAGTTTCACTTAACCGACTTGGTTCGGCTTTTCACCCTGAACCCTGTGGCTTTGGCGGCAAAGGCCCCTCTGACTTTTTTCTTTCGTTTACATGTGTTCCTAACCAACATAACCATCAAAGCTCTAGTTGAAAACCGCTTGATGGAATCGTTTAAAATTTTAATAGCAGATAGCTTTTTTTATAGTGAATCACCAAATAAAATTTTGAAGCATTTGACTACATCGTTTTAGAGATATGAGATATCAAAAAATTTTCAAAAAAAAATTGAAACCTTGATATCTTACGAACCATAAGGGTTTGAAAACTGTGCAATAAACTTAGCCAAAACCGATAAAATATCTACTTTTTCCCGAAATCTCAAGTGCAATGATGATGTTTTACATCCGTAATCAAGGCACAAAACAAACTCATTTTTTTTTCAGTTTTCGATTTATTACTGAAAAAATTAGTTGTCAAATCACTTGAAATTTTAATGAGATATAGTTGGACACGTGACCCATCGGCATGATTTTTTTCGTAAGGTTATGATGTTTCGTTTTAGAAATATGAATTTTTGAAAAAAAAATTACTTTTGTCATTTTATCTGTCGACAAAGCGGTCGATCCAGAGGGCCAAACGAAGAAAAGTAGGTAATTTTATTATCTTTCAAATGCATTATAGCTGAATTGTTTGTAACAATGGGATGATTGAAAAAAAAATGCAAAATAGTGTTTTTCAAAAATCATAAAATGACCATAAAAAGAAAAATAGTTTTTTATGATCATACATTTTTTAAAAACGTTTGACAATTTATTTTTGGAGATACTAAATTTTTAAAAAGAATTTATTATAACATTTGAACGGAACAGTCAATATTGAAAATCTTGCGGTAAAAAGTAAGCAAGTAAATGACCTTATAGAAACATTATTGTTGAATTAATTGTATAAATCATATCATTAAGAAAAAACGAATAAAATTTTTCAAAAATCGAATAATGGCTGTAGAATAGTCAGAATCTTAAAAAAAAATTTCCCAAATTCAGAATCAGAAAATATATATGCATGTCAAATTTTATTACTTACGATCGGTTTATTTTTTTAAATTTATTTTTTCGGTTTATTTTTAAAAATTTTATTTTATTACGATCGGTTGCGTACTTCCAGAATTGTGACGGTATACATACACACAAACGCACACACACACGCACACCCACACATACACACACACAAAGAGGTAAGAAAATCAGAGCAGAGAATGAGCGTGAGTACAAGGACCAAATGAGTCAGTCTGCAAACGAAGGATTATGATGAGGAGATGTTTCTGCTGGCATTGGAAGAAATGGAACTGCTAGAATCGGCAAACAGCAAGGCTGAATAGCTGATAGAGAATTTCACTTGAGCCTGTGACGTGGCCATAGGAAGAAGAGTGCACAACTGTAGACGACCACTAGGATACTGGTGGGACAACGAGGTCGAGAGTGCACGTAGCGAGTGCCACCGGACCAGAAGTAAGCTTTGCTAACGATATTGCAGTAGTGGTGGTTGCGAAGCACAAAGAATAAGTGAGGGATATAGCTGAGGATTCTATCCATATAATACACAAATGGATAGCAGAGGCAGTCCTAGAACTAGCCAACCTCAAAACCAAAGCTATCCTTATTTCTCGTAGAAAAAAGATCAATGATGTCAACTACATTGACGTCGGAGGATAGTTAGTGCGCAGTAAACAACTACGTAAGAACCATTTTCAAGAAGGTTAGAAATGACGAAGAAAAAAGAAGGGAAAGACATGGCAAAACTGCTAAGGAAACTTTTGCTAGACGAAGGCCACTAAGCAGTATATATGAAACGCTCCTCGGCCAGATGCAGAGGAACGTCGGTCACAGAGTTGAGCTCTCACTTTCCTGCCCGATGCAGAAGAACGTAGGAGCTATGGTTGAGTACCTCTAAGTGCTCCTCAGACCGATGCTGGGAACATAGCTAACTGATTTGAGCCTAGACTCCCTTACCCGATGCAGAAGAACGTATGTGTCGGGGTCGAGTACTTCTAAAGGCTCATCAGACCGATGCTGAGGAACGTAGGTAACTGAGTTGAGCCCAGGCTCCCTTACCTGATGCAGAGGAACGTAGGTGTCGGGGTTGAGTCTGTTCAAAGGTCGACCGGTCGATGCTGCACGAAGCAGACGGCTAGACGATGCAGAATGAAGAAGACGAGTTTGATCCTGAACTCCTAATTACCTTAGTGGATGGGGGTCGTATGGAAAAGTCAAACTTTAAGTAAGCTAGTTAACGGGCCCCACGGTAGTATTATTTAACGATAGTGCCTATGGGGATCTGGTGTTTAAGGGCCACTTGCGCAAAGCTGGCTCTGTCTACACCTCATAATAAAAACACACACACAGACATCCGCATGGACATTTTCTAAAAACGTATGATTCGGACTCCAAAAACTTCCAAATACGTTTCTATGCAACTGAAAATGTTTCTATTGCAAAGCTTCCTCTAAGGGAAAGCAATATACATTCCTACTTCACACTAGTTGCATAATATATTGTTTACGACTGTTTAACCTCTAGAGGACCGGTGCTCTTCCTCTCTCACTCTCTCTTTCTCTCACGCACACAATCACACTCAAATTTATCACTATACCTCTCTGGGACTGGATCGAACTCGAGCTTCCCGTTCCTCGAAAACGCCGGGAAAGGGGCCGTCCAGGATCCGTTGCTCACGGCACTTGGGTCTGGGTCGGCAGGTCCTCTGTCGTGGCTCTCTGTCTGTCTCTCTCTCTCTCTCTCTCTCTCTCTCTCTGTCTCTCTCTCTCTCTCTCTCTCTCTCTCTCTCTCTCTCTCTCTAATCTCAAACGTGGACTCTCGAAACAAGATTTTACCTTGACAATTTCCAAACAGGCTTCCGCACTGGCCACAGCACACAGTCTGGCTCAATTAAGTTGACTGATAATGTCAGGCTTGGAATAGATAAGAAGATGGTCACTCTTCTACTTTTATTTGATTTCAGCAAGACGTTTGATACTGTGTGTCACGTCAGGCTACTCAGAAAGCTATTCTCCGCTGGCTTGCATCTTACCTCACGGGAAGAGAATAGGCCGTCATTTGTAACAACAATGAACTCTTTACCTTTCTATCACTAAACACTGGTTTCCACAGGGATCAGTTTCGTGTCCTCTGATGTTCGCGTTGTACATCAATGATTTTTGCTTCTGTCTAGATTCAACCAATGCTACCTTGGGGAGTATGATTCTTATTCTGTCAAGATAAGTGTTAACGCCGAAAGGATAATGGGCTGGGCTGCACAAAACCACCTCAAACTTAATGTCCTTAAAACTAGGGTTGTCCTAGGCTCTCCATACTACATAAATGCTTTACCTACTGTTGCTAACACTTACATCTACATAGGGGGGGGGGGGCAGGTCAACTATGAATCCTCTGAGCTGAGTTGGTGCTTGACTCCAAACTTACCTGGAAAGAGCACGTTACACAAATCTGTAAACGTGCTCACTCTTTGATGTATCGATTTTACTTTTTTAGGAAGAGCACTAACCTCAGGCTGCGCCAACCCCTTGTGAAAGCACTCCTATTTCCGTTAATAGACTATTGTTATTTTTATTAGCTTACTGTGACCTGACTCAAGAATTGGACTCTAAACTCCAAAGACTTGTTAACACGGGAATCCGTTACACACGATCGACGAGCACATCTCTTCTTATAAGCGTGAGTTGCAATGGCTTACCACCGGTGAGCGTAGGAAGTACTTCATGGCCGGCTTTTTGAGAAAAATCTTTAACACATTAGTGCCTTTCTACATTCTAACTTTTCTTGACTTCCACGTCGCGCTCAGGCCTGTGAGGGGTGAGGTGATTTCCCTGGACTTTCATTACCTTCGTTAATTAAACATTTTCTAATTGTAGATTAAAATTTAATCGTTAATTAAAATTTTTTCAATTGACGATTAAAATTTAATTGTTAATTAAAATTTTTCCAATTGACGATTAAAATTTAATCGTTATTTATAATTTTTTCAATTATTGATTAAAATTTAATCGTTAGTTAAAATTTGTCTAATTAATGATTCAATAAATGATTCAAATTTAGTTATTAATTGAATTTTGTTCAATTAACGATTAAAATTTGATGTTGTTTTCAACTAACAATTAAAAGATACTAGGAATGAAGGCGCGCTTCGCGCGTTCTTGATTCTATCCCTGTCTAATAACTCTGGTAGAAAATTCACTATAAGTGTTGGGCGGTACACTAACTTCTGCTAACATTTTATAAGCATCTGATACGTTACCATACCCGCAATACTATTTTAAAATAAATAATTCCCAATGTCGTCGTCATTAAGGTTTGAGTAGTGAATTTGAAGAAAAGTTCGGTATAAGAGTCACTGAGTTTGTCTATCATTACAATTCAAAGGGCATTGTATGATGATAGACTTAAACTTACTGACTCGGATACTGAAGTTTTCTTTAAATTCACCTCTCAAACCTCATCGAGGGTGACTTTGGACATATAGAAACACAGTATTATATCTTCATACTTTTCATTCTTTTAATTGCACTTCTCACTGACATTTCAAAAAAACTGAATAATATTCACACACATTATTACTACTTTTAAATAGGGTTATGGTGCCACTTTTCAATACACATGTTTTAATACTACACTGGTAATGATAATTTACTAAGGTTTCTTGCTAGTTACATTTCATATATTTTTTCTGCCATCGAGGTTTCCACATTTCATTTTAAACACTTCAAATATTTCTACCAGGGTTATGACTATTTTGAGGTTATGAATTTAAAGCGCGTGGTTCTGATCTCGTTGCCTAGACAACCAACCAGCAACCAATCAGAATCACGTATTAAATGCTTCACAACAAAGTCCATCATTTTTTAAAGAGAGGATATTTGGGTATTCCGCGCCAACTGACACAAAGCTTTACCCAAAAATGATTAGATTTGCCCAAAAGACATTGATCATCTTGATGGTGCGATAAATGTGAATATCTTCGCAAATAATCCAAAACTATCAAGTCACACTCTCAATTTACTGGCCACCACTGACTCTAATAAGATTTTAGAAGAACCATATTAATTAAAAAATGCTCATAGTTTGATTACAAAGTGTCAAGAGATATGGAGCTGTCTACAATCCCTTCAAAAAAGAGAAAAATAAACGAAATATCTTGAAAAACGTTTAAAAAAGCCCGTTACGACGAGGTGGAATTTTTTGTATGATGCTCTTGAACACATGTATAATATAGAAGACAAGTTAATGGAGTTTAAAACTCATGTGCTTCTTCAGATAAAATCCATCTTAATCAGAAATGATTTTCATTATTTGGAAGAATATTTAGATATTATGAAACCGTTAGCTTGTACTAGATATATTGCAAAGGGATTCTAATTGCAATTTCGGATACGTATTACCAAGCTTATTGGATCTAAGAAAAAAGTGGCGTCTATTAGTCGGGTGCGAAGAAACTAGTATTGATACTTGTCGACCTCTTTTGATAGGATTAATTTTGGCTCTGGAAAAACGTTTCCATGACTTTTTTAACATTAAGGATCGTGGCGAAGTAGCGGCAATTGCAGCTTTTACTAATCCCAGATTTAAACTGACTTATTTACACTGTTTAGATCACTCATCACAAAATAGAGTAAAAAAGCTTGTAAAAAAAATTGTAGAGCCTAAAGCGACTGCGCAACCTCCATCACGTCCAAACAAAAGACAATTTTTTTGATTTTGGAGAGCCTATTGTTAATTCTGTGTTTTCTACGATTCATCATAGAAATGACAAAACTGAATTATTTAAGTTTCTCGAAATGCTTACTAGTTCAAATTTACTAGAAGAGTTGACCAAAATTTTTACAGTAAAAAAAGTTTATCAAGTTCAATAGCGTTTTGCCTTCGTCAGCAGCTGACGAACTTTTATTTTCGTATGCGACATTACTAAACATGCCAAAAATGAATAAATTAAGCGACATGGAATTTGAAAAAACTATAATACTAGGCTTAGTATTTAAGCTCTCAATAAGTGCTTGCAGTTGTAAAAAATTACCATTAAGGCTACGAATATTTAAGTATAAAATATATTCTTTTTTATATTTTCTGTTTGAATTATATCTTTTGTACACTGTCAATTAACTCGATGTTCTGCTCCATGATCGTATTGCTGTTTTTTAGCTGCGTCGGTTTTCCTTCTGGGATTTGAAGAATATTGCTGCGTGGTGATAGTGACGTCATGGATTGTGATTTCTGTCTTGCATTTGTTGATTCAGCTCCGGTGTTTTTGTAGATATCTATCTTACCGATGTATCTCTGGATAACTGCAGTCAATGGGTAGTCAGTAATTGCTATATACTTTTTAATTCTGTTTATTAGAACTTGGCAGTGTTGACTATCGTTTGTAACATGCTTAGTATCGTACTGTGTTTTGTACGTATTGTTACTGTATAGGCAATTTACGCAGCACATTTCATTTATCCTGTTACAGTATACACTATTATGAGATCCAGCACATTTCAAACACACCTTTCCATTAGAGCATTTATTTCCATTATGTCCAAACCTACCACAATTGAAACAAGGTTGTAGGTTTAAGTCATCATAAACTCTGCAATTCTGGTATCCTACAAAAATCCTGTTTTTGCTTTCTGTAATGTGTTTGTATATTTCAGCAGTAACTTCTAAAAAGACAGTTTGTAATTTTGTTGTTTTATTTACGTAGTGTGCACAACTGTACATTTACTTTCAAATTTCTTAAAGTTTCTAGTATTTATATTCTCTTCTATAGTTTTTATGTCCACTTGTTCATAGTTATCAAATTCGACTACTTTTAGCCTGAGTTTTTTAACCTCTTCCTTTTCAATAGTACATGTATTGGATAATTTCTTAGTTAGCGATTTTTCGGTATCAATAGCACTTGCTTCATTCATGCAGCTAATAATAACTTCACTATCATTCTTGAATATCACTTTCTTTGTTTGAATTGATTTTTCTTTGTTCAAATAATGAGTGACATTTCTCTTCAGGTCATTACCATCATCTCTATTTTTCTTTTTTATAATGATTTTGGGAATTCGTTTTTGTTTAGGAATTTGATCAGTAAGAACTTGGGAAAAAGACTTGTTCTTAACTTGTTTAACATGATTCAGATGTTCTTTGAGTAATGAGTTTTTATCTTGTAGTTCAATGTTTAATAATTTTAGTAACTTGTTTTCTTTCTTTAGATTATGTATATCTTTTGCTTCATCCTCACCCTGCTGACTGGCACTGGAGGTATTATCTTCTTCTAATTCATTTAATACCATTTCTCTTATTTCGTTTATCATACTTAATCTTAACTGTACAATTACTTTTCTTGTATCTTCATTTAGTGTTGACTCATCGTAGTTTGAGGTTATGGCATTGTGTTCAGGGCAAATTACCATACTTTCTGCAATGAATTTCGTGTTATTCAATCTTTAAAAGCAACTCTTATCATAAACACCACCACAAATTAAACACATCACAATTGAAACTTTTTTATTTTTATGACACTTGTAAAAATTTATATCAGCCTTGTCAGGCGGCTTACTTTCGGGTGGCGCCATCGCTATTGATTGATTTTCATACTAGTGATTTTGCTCAAATAGATGGGGCAGTAAAAATTAGTGGAGTTCTAGGGTTATGTCCGGAACATAACCAATTAGACCTAACCTCAAAAGTGAATACGAATGTGCTGAGTAATAAAGCTAATATAATCATTGCTCAGATTAAATTAGCACACAATCTAAGGAAAAGTGATCAATTAAGTGTGTCTGAAGCTGATAGTGATGATGATGATGATGAGAATAGTGTAAAAATAGACAGTAATTTGAAGTGTGTAAATGCACTATTGAAAGAATTAAATAAAGAACTGAAAGAAAAAAAAAATAAGTTATTGAGAGAATTATTTGATAAGCAGAAAAGTGAAATAAATAGCTCAAAAAAACAAAACCTATGCTCAAGTGATTTCGAGTGCCATGCCTAATAACAAGCCAAAACGAATCCTAAAAATTATAGTTAAAAATAAAGATACTTAAGAATTTTCTATTGACAAAATAAATGATGTGGTTGCACACTATCTCATTAAAGATAAGCGTTTTTTTTCTTTTTTTTTTTTTTTTTTGAAGTGGCATTTGGAACTTGAAAGTTCATCGCCTCATCTACGCAAGTCTTCCACGCTGCTCTGTCTTTTGTCAACCCCACCCAAGAAGCACCCCTCCGATCGACACCCACCCGTCCTATTTCTACTAGATCCGCTTTTACGTTGTTCTCCCATCTGCGTCTAGGTCTACCTAGAGGTCGCGTTACTATCGGCCTGCCCTTCATGACACGCGCTGCCGTACGGTCGTCTCCCATTCTCGCTACGTGCCCTGCCCATCCCAATCTGCGTGATTTTATTATTCTGTTAATATTTGGTGACGAGTACAGATTGTGTAACTCATCATTATGTAGTCTCTTCCATTCCCGAGTATCCTCATCTTTCTTTGGCCCGTATATTTTTCGCAAGACTTTATTTTCAAATACCCCAAAACGGTTGCCCGCCTGCTTAGTGAGAGCCCACGTTTCGCACCCGTACAGAACCACCGGCAGTATTATTGTTCTGTATATTCTTATTTTAACGATTTTAGACAACAGCCTCGACTTAAGTAAATTACTCACGACGTAGAAGCAAGCATTATCCGAATGGAGTCTCTTGTTTAATTCGACATTAATCTCGTTTCTATCATTTACGGTCGTACCCAGATACCTGAATTCGCTAACCTTTTCAAAAGTAAAATTCCCAACTCTGAGATCTCTCTCCCCTCTGCAGATGCCTAGTTTATCCACAATCATGTACTTTGTTTTTGATTCACTCACTTCTAACCCTGTATACTCTGCCGCTTTTATGAGGATTTCTGCGTTTCTTGCTACCGTTTCCCTACAATCCTACAGTATATCCAAATCATCTGCGTAGTTCCATTAATCGTTGCGCCCAGCTGGCTAACCTGCATTTTTCTAACAACATACTCTAACGTTAAGTTGAACAGCACCGTATAGAGCCCATCCCCTTGTTTTAAACCATCGCGTATCGTGAATAGTTCTGATACATTACCGCCTATTCGGACCTTTCCCGTGCTTCCGTTCAGACATATTTGAATCAATCTCACGAGTTTTTTTGGTACACCAAGAAGTACTATAATTTGATACATTTTGCTTCGCTTAATAGAATCGTACGCTTTTTGAAAATCTATAAATAGTTGCTGTATGGTTTCGCAAAATTCCCACTTTTTCTCTAACAACTGTCTTATGGTAAACATTTGATCGCTCGTCCATCTGTTGCGCCTAAATCTGCACTGATAATCTCCTACTATATCTTCCGCGAATGGAGTGAGTCTAGCTTGTATTGACAGAACTTTGTAGCACGTTGCTAAAAGTGAGATACCCCTATAGTTATTGCAGTCTGTCTTATCCCCCTTTTTGAAAATCGGTATAATGATAGATTCTTTCCAATTTTCGGGAATTGTTTCATTTTTCCAGATGGCACATACTAGTTTATAGATTTTAAAAGTAAGCTCGACGCCCCCATATTTGAGTAACTAAACTGGTATAGAGTAATTTCCCGCTGCTTTGTTGTTTTTTAGTTTTTTAATCGCGGCCTCTACTTCTTGGTAGCTCGGTTCCTCCGCGTGAAGTTCAGCAGTGTGAATTTCGTCCCTTAATTCTTCGTTATTTTCATGCACGTTTAATAATTTATCGAAATAGTTTTTCCACGGCGACAGTAATTCGCTGTCATTTGTTACGAGGTCCCCGTTTTCGTCCTTCATCAATTGCGCTCTACTCCTAAAACCCTTTCTGATGGCGTTTATCTCTCTGTACATTTCGCGGGGGTTATTTTCCTTACTGTTTGTTTCTATTCTCCTAATAAGATTCTTTTGATACTCCCGCTTCTTATTTCTGTAGATCGCACCCGCCTGTTTCCTTACGTTAGAATACTCTTCTACGGTTCTATCGCTTCTATTGTGTAAGCTATCTAATTTAGCCTTTTTGCGCCTTTCAAACCAGAGGTCGCACTCTTCGTCAAACCATGGTTTGCTCTTTGGCTTTTTCTTTTTGCCCAGTACTTTGTTCGCGGCCTCTTTTACCGTTTTTTCGATATCCCCCCATAAGCTATTCGGTTCGTCATTCCCCTCCGGCGATGTGCTTGCTTTTTCAAGTGCCTGAAACTTGTTATTAATTTCTATCTGGTACCTAATTCGTTCTGTTTTATCTCGTAGCTTTTCAATATCGAAGCTTTCTACCTTGTTTGTTCGCTTACTATTTTGATTCGCTACTAATCTAGCTCTTAATTTGGCTACTACTAGGAAGTGGTCTGAGTCGCTGTCTGCCCCTCTATGAGCCCTTACGTCGAGAACGTTAGTATGACGTCTTTTTTCAATGAGAAAATGATCAATTTGGTTCTGTGTGGCCCCGTCCGGCGATGTCCACGTTGCTTTGTGTATGTCCTTGTGCTTAAAACACGTCGTTTTGATTATAAGATCTTTTGCTACCGCGAAATTTATGACCCTAATACCGTTATCGTTGCTGGCATCGTGCAGGCTTTCATTCCCTATAGTAGGCCTAAACATTTCCTTTCTACCTATTTTAGCATTGAAAACGCCTAATACTATTCTTGTATCGTAAGGCGCGAACTGATCGATTACCTGCTCTAAAGTTTCGTAATAGAGATCCTTAGCTTCTTCTGCTTTGTCCTCTGTAGGACAGTGTACATTAATAAATACATATCTATACCTTTCACCTTCGATGATAATGTACGAGAGTCTATCATTAACGGATTTGAAACTTTTAACCGAATGTATGATGCTTTTGTTTACGAGAAATCCGGTGCCTAGGGATTCCCCGCTCCCGGCCCCATACAGGTACGTGAAGTTACCCGATGCCAGTACTCCGCCATCTGGCCACCGCGATTCCTGTATTGCTACCAAATCTAGATTGTACCTATCAGCTTCCTTTATGAGTTCTTTAAACGCGCCTGCTCTGTGTAGACTGCGAACATTCCAGTTTCCGACTCTTAAGTCCCTTTTGGTTTGGTTTTGATTTGTTTGAGCCATGATAGTATGTTAAACCCGCGCGCTTTGGATCCTGTTCCGATCGCAGGTGAGTCCACCGTTCTAGAGGTGATAACCCCCATACCTCTCTAGAACTAAGTATGAGAGCTTTCCGACTTTGCCGAGGACAGTGTCAACTCGGCGTCAGACACACTACGGTTTCATTCTCGCATCCTAACGCCCCCCTGCAAGGCAGCGCGCCTTCGTTGGCATCGTTACCGCGTAAGACCAGGTGACGAATCATTCTACACATCCCCTTTCTGGGCAGTTGTCATCGCTTCCGCATCCTCCTCGGCAGCAGGATTTTTGCCCATTTTTGTAATGTGTGATGAAAGAGATAGATTAAGAGATAAGAGATAATGTGAAGTGTTTTTTGTTGTGGTGCTTGCGTAGTGTTTCTAGATGAATGCGTTCGACAGTGTGGGCTCATCACACCCACGCCTGTTCCTATCGGCTGTCCGCGACTGCTTATTCAATTTATTCGCAGCTAACCTCTTTCTCAGGGGCTGTTCCTCTATTCGCAACCTGAGGACGCACTGTGTAGTGGTGATAGACACCCACCCGTCCGATCTGGACGACAACGCCCAAGACCAGCTTAGGGTATCGGCATTGCAACAGAAAGATAAGAGTATACAAGAAAAAAAACTAATCAAGAAAAGGAGTGAAATAATAGTAAATTGTTTAACAGAAGAAAGTGCAAGCAAAGCATATAATGTATTAAAGAAAAAGCTTGATGAAAGTTGTGATGTTATAAAAGAAATAATAGAGAATCCGAAGGTAAAAGTAGTTGGAATAAATAATTTTGAAACCCTAAACAATAAAAAAAATTGAAGATGACATAAATGAAAGGGATTTTAGTAAATTTAACAAGAAGTGTACAGTATTGCACTCATATGATAACTCTAAAACTCATCTACAGTCAGTTATATTAGAAATCCCTGCTGAATTATATTAACATGTAAGAGAGAATAAAAACAGGATCTTTGTGGGTTATCAAAACTGTGAGGTGCATGACTATTGCAACATTAAACCATGTTTTAATTGTAGTAGATATGGGTATAATGGCTTTAAGTGCACAAATAATCACACATGTTTAAAATGTGCAGGTAATCATAAGACTATAGATTGTTCGGGTAGTAAATTAAATTGTCCTAATTGTATCTTCAGCAATAATAAGTATGAAACTCAATATAATACTGAGCATATGGCAACAGATAGCTACGCATGCAGTATTCTACAGAATAAGATAGGGAAGTTCATTGACCTAACTGATTATACGATACAACGTGTAATACCGAGATATGTCGGTATGGCAGAAAATACTTCAAGCAAGGCTATAGCTATGCGAGCATCTGGGATGTCTTCTACATCACTCAACTCAGTTAATACACGTATAGCAAATAGATTAAGAAATAAGGATTATCTAGTGTCCCAAGAATTCAACTTTGAAGATATATACAACATAGAACTTGATGCAGAGAACATCAGATCACTTAACTAGAGTATCTCGAAAAAAAAGAACCTTAATTTTGTGTGTAAATATAGGAAGTCTAAATGCGAATTACGAGAAATAAGAATCATTTATTAAAAGCTTGGTAGTAAAACCAATTATTATAATATGTACGGAAACATCGGTCTTACAATATCTTCAATACTATCAATTACAAGGCTATAAAAGCTATTACAATGATAGTAAAATTAATAGGACTGATGGAGTCATGTTATATATAAAAAAGTATATACAGGAAATAACTAAAATAGAAGTAATTGATAGATTGAGTGTTGTAAGTTCTGATACTTTTCTAGAGTCAGGTGAGGCAATCAGAATCTCTGCTATGTACAGGTGTCATGATATATCAAAATCTGAATTTACTAATTCTGTAAGTAAATTTCTGTCTAAACAGGTTAATATAAAAAATCAACGTATTTTTGGAATTTCAATATTGATATAAGGGATATAAATTATGACAAAATTGGTTTAGCTGAAAACACAATTGCTCAAGAATTTCTGAATAATTTTTTTGATAATGAATATATTCCATTTTTTAGAGGAATCACAAGACCGTCTCAGAACAGTGAGAACAGTACGTGTATAGACAATTGTTTCGCCAAAGTGAGAAATATTGAGTTGGAGTTTTTTAAGTTAAATATTCCGTTCAATGATCGTTGCCCACTCTTCATAAGTATTAACAAATTCAAAATACAAAAAGATTACAATCAATCAGCCTGCATTAACTATGGTAAGTTAATAAATAATGCAAAAAGAGTTGAGTGGGACTCATTGTTACAAATAAACGATCCTAATCAAGCTATAAACGAATTAATAAGTATGATCCAAAGCTGTGTTGAAAAAGCAACTGATAGAAAATATTCAAATAAAAACAAAAAAGATTCAGTTTCAAAGAAAAAATGGATTACCAAAGCAATATTAATATCCTCTAAAACTAAAGAGATGTTATATAACATATGGAAAAGAATCCAACAAATCTAAAACTGAAAATGGACTATACAAATTATGAAAAAATGTTGAGTAAGGTAATTAAAGATGCTAAGTATTAATACGAAAATAATGCTATTAGAAAATGTAGTGGTAATTCAAGATAGCTTTGGAGCATAATAAATGATAAGTTAGGAAAAAAAAGAAACAAGGAGGATCACTTGATAGTATAGTAGTTAATGATCAGAAAATTGAGGATAAGACTTCTATTGCGAACACTATGAATGAATATTACTGTAATGTAGGAATACATTTAAGCAATCAAATTGAAAAAATATACTTGAAGCAATTGAAGCTGCCAGTTAGAAACTACTCAATTTTTATTACTCCAACTAATATGTATGAAATTCAAAATATAATTATTGCAATGAAAAAGAAGGCTGGTGGGGTAGATAATATTAGTGCAATAACTATCAAAACTGTATCTAAACATGTATTAAAACCATTAAAGTATATATTTAATCTAAGCATACAGCAATCAATCTGGCCTAATGCACTGAAACAAGCGGATATTGTACCTATATATAAATCGGGAGATAATAGTTGTATTATATATAGAAACCTAGATAAAAGTAAACCGATTATAACAGCGTTCTTAGACCTGGCTAAAGCCTTCGATACTGTAGATCACAGTATACTGCTGGACAAATTAGAAAGATACGGTGTAAGAGGAGAAGCATTAAAATTACTCATCAGCTATCTATTTGATAGGAAACAATGTGTAAAAACAAGTAACTGCAAGAGTGAGTACAAAGAAATTACGATAGGAGTTCCACAAGGAACCATACTTGGCTCTTTATTTTTTTATATTATACGTTAATGACCTATTGATAGATATTCAAAATGAAACTATATTATCTTACGCAGATGACACAGTTATCATTTCATGTGATAACTCATGGACAGCTGCACAAGAATGATTAAATGAATATCTTCGTAAGGTGACAATATGGATAAACCTAAATAAATTATCGCTCAATGTAAACAAAACCGTATATATTGCATATGACAGTTACTGTGATAGTGTGCCTAGCACCTTAAACATCAAAATTGGTGTTAATGTAATAAATAGAGTAGACAGTTATAGATATTTAGGATTAATAATAGACTATAACATGAAGTGGGATAAGCACATAAATTATATTATAAAATTAGCAAGATATTTAATCTTTATTTTTGCAAAGCTAAACAAATTTATCGATAGTAAAACGCTAATGTTACTATATTATGCCTTGTTTCAAAGTATTACAAACTATGGTATGGCATGGGGTGGAGCTTATAACAATTATTTAAATTTAATTCAAGGTATACAGAAGAAAATACTTCGAATTATAAATAAAAACTGTTACATAACACAGAACCAACCTCTACCTGTAAGGCAAATGTTCGAACTAGAGTGTATATCATTATAACGAGTTAAGAGACAGATATATAAGAAGTACAAATAAGACAAGAAACAAGAATCTACCATTGCCTAAAATTGATAAAACAGTAAGCAAAAAAAGCAGCTATTACGTGGCTGTGAGTGTATTTAACACTCTACCGAATGATCTCAAAGACCTATCAATAAGTAAAATCTCTATTAATAGAAAACTAAAGATGTTCATAGGAAAAAATTAATTTGGATTTTATATATTTTAATATTGTTAACTTTTTTTTTATGGAAAGGTAAAAGGGCATGATACCGTTATCTTGGCTCTATATTTAAGTATAATAGTATTAATTTTTATGTATGCCATCCCTATGTACAGGCAACTGTGTTTGCCTCTATAGGATGCCTTTCAAAGGCACATGTATATAGTATTTAAATAAATAAATAAAAAAAAATAATGAAGTAACAACATTTTTTTTAGTTAATAAAGGGCTTACTTCACTTAAAGTTAAGTTATAAAATGATCAATTAGGAACAACTCTCAAGATACTTACCACGTAACTTGCTATGAACGTTTTATTTTGTTTATTGGTGAACAACTAAAATTTTTGTTTCATGTATTAGAACGTCATTAAAACACCATAAGTACAATGAAACAGTCATGACAAGTATCTTAAGAGTTGTTCCTAATTGATCATTATATAACTTAACTTTAAGTTAAGTAAGGCCTTTATTGATAAAAAGAATTGTGTTGCTTCATTATGATTAAATATAATAAACTTGACTTTGGTTGATTGATCCCAGTTGTTTTTTATCTGTTATTACGTTGCGGAATATATCAAACTCGCCTAACCTTTTACTTTTCTAAAAGTTAATTTTTTAGAGATTTTAATTGGCGATTAAATTTAATTTTAATTGTCAATTGGAAAAATTTTAATTCACGATTAAATCTTAATCGTCAATTGGAAAAATTTTAATTCACGATTAAATTTTAATCGTCAATTGAAAAAATTTTAATTAACGATTAAATTTTAATTGTCAATTAGAAAAACTTTAATTAATGATTATAATTTAATTTCTAATTAAAGCCTAATTGAATTGAAACTCTAATTATTACTCGATTATCTGCAACCCTAGCTCTCACGAGCTTTGAACTCCTCGAGACTTCCTCGCGTCGCTCTCTTCGTGAAAAATTCTTCGAGTGGACAGCCACTACTCTCTCTAGGCCAAGCAATAGAGCATTTCTTCTTGACATAAATACTACCTGAAAACCAACCATGCGATTTTGTGAGGGGCAGTTAGTAGATAAATTCTACACACTTTGCAATTCGTGAATCGTAATTTTTACTTAGTTATTAACAATTTAGATACAAAATTAGCTTTTTTTTTAGTTTTTTGCATATAAAATGGAAACCATGCGAGCAATATTAATGCGGCCCAAAGATGAATTGTAGATAATAAAATTACGAAGAGAATGAAAGGTCGAACGATCCGATCCAATGATTAGAACCGGAATAAACAGAAAATTTGACGTTTTTTAAAAAAATTCGCAACTCCGCCATTTTTTAATGTTGAGAACTGAAACTTGGCATACAGGTAGCTATTTATGTGTATTTTGTGTGTGCAAAACCCTAATTCTGTCAAACGAATAATTTTTGTACAATCGGGACTGTAATTTTTTTAGCCATTTCTTTCGCGGAGGGCTGGATGCTCGGGTGAGTGTTCGATTTAAGTTTTAAAAACGAAATTTGAAACTAGTCAGACATAGCAACAAAATGTCTATTTTCGTTTTTAAATAAAATGAAGCGAAGTAGGTGAAACACGGCCTTGAAAATGTGCTGAAATGGTCAAGCGCGCGGAAACACTGGAATAGAGGGGGCAGCGGCAGCTGAGGAGGAGCGCGCATATATAGTTTTTTTCCGGATTTTCTCCGATTCTAATCATCGGATCGTTCGACCTCTCATTCTCTTCGTAATTTTATTATCTACAATTTATCTCTTATCTGCAATAAGATTGCTTACATAGTTTCCATTTTATATGTAAAAAACTTAAAAAATGCGAATTTTTCATCTAAATTGTTAATAACTAATTAAAAATTACGATTCACGAGTTGGAAAGTGTGCAGAATTCATCTACTAACTGCCCTTCACAAAATCGCACAGTTGGTTTTCAGGTAGTATTTATATCAAATTATGGCTGTTATTTTGCCCCGTTGCTTGGCTTATCGCTCTCTGACTCGAGGTACGTGCTAGCACCTCGAGATCCAGAACAAGACTCGATTTTTAGACGTGAGGGAACTCGCGCTCGCAAAAATCTCACTCTACCTCTCCCTATGTTACGCAGGAGAGAGTCTCTGATTAGCTCGTTAGTCCGCGCGGACTCCTCACGCGGAACGGCCGAGGCGCGGATTGGTTGATCAACCGTCCCCCTCTTCTCTGAAGCCGGCGGCGGCGAGCTGGCGGTTTTCTCGGAAGAAGGCTGTCACGCTGCCGCAACGCCGACCCGCTCGACACGTCACAACACGCCGGACCCTTGTGTCACCGAGAGGTGGCACAGGATTCCCGGTAATCGCGGCTTAGCGAAAAGCAGTGTTGCCGCTCTGGATTTTCATGGCAAAATCCTGAGCGGCTGCGACGTACATCGTCGCAGAACTTTGTATATAGTTAATACATAATACCAGACACTGATTTGAACACTAACGATGATTTTAACTTTCAAATCCGGGCCGTATAAAGGTTACATATCGATTTAGGCAATAAATCAAACTAATCTTTGCACTTAAGAAAGCAGAATCCTTTATCTAGAAGATATAGTCAGTGTAATTACTATATAAACTATGCATCTAAAAAAGAATACTTGTACGTCATTTTCAGTTATGGATTTTTTTACCTTTATAATAGTACATGATGTAACAAGGGGTGAATGTAGCAGATTTTACCCGCGGGTGGGTTTCACCCGGCAATAATCACCCGAGGGAAAAATGTTCTCGCAAGGGCAGTAATCATCCGAGGGAAAATCTATTATGTTCCGTGTTGCATATAGTATTTTATTCCACTTCCGGACAAAAAGCCACTATTTGAGCTTGAAAAGCGAGGTTGAAACTTTCAAAAATTTTCAAAGTAGAAAGATTTTTTTTCTTGAAAATTTTCACATATTTCCCGCAAATTGTTTACCTTTCCTGGAAATGTTCTCATATTTCCCGTAAAATGTTCACCTTTTCTGCAAATTTCTCATTTTTTCTATAAATTTTTTATTTTTCCCGCAAATTTTTCATTCTTTATAACTTTGTCACGCTAATAACCGTACCTTTCCTCCCGTATTCACTTTGAAAAAGCAAAAATACTTGAGACGTTAGGCGTTCAAGAATTTATTGCTAAAAAATAATTTACCAATATTTAACAGATTTTTGTAAGATATTATATTTTAAATAAAAGATCTTTCTATTTTAGAATCAACAAATGGGATTCGACGATGTAGTGAGTTGGGAATAGAAGCTGGAAAGCAGAAACGCAGCAAGGAAATAATGAACTGGGCAAGAAAAAAGAGACGTATGATACGGAGAGAAGATTTGTTAGCGTATCTTGCCGGAAAACCACCACCACCTAGACCACATTCACACCGGTACGCCTATATTATTAAAATATTTTTTTTACATTATATCATGCAATTCTTCTTTTCTCAAGAAGAAACTTGCTCGGTTATAAACTACGAGGTAGTAATTGACTTACCCATGTCTTTATTTGATCCCGTATTTTGCTCTTATTGCAAGGCAATGTGTACACCCACTATAAATTTAATCTTTGAATTCCGGAAATTTCCACCAGCGCCCGCCGCTTAACTAGGATCCATACACATGTGCTTTATATCAGAACGCGTCCACACGCATGTGCGTCGGCTCGGGTATCCACCTTCGGATTCTCCAAGCAAGTCATCCGCTGGTTTATTTCTTACCTTGCGAGAAGAGACAGGCCATCATTGGTAACAACAATGAACTTTCCTCTTTATGACACCTTAACATTAGCGTTTTGCAAGGATCTGTCTTAGGTTCTTTGTTGTTCGCGTTGAACATCAACTACATCGGTTTCTGCCTAAATTCTGATGTAACCTATCTGATCTATGCGGATGGCTTGCAAATTTACGTCCAATGCCACTTTGAGGAGCTCGATTCTTGTTCTGAAAAGATGAGTGCTAACGCCGAGAGGATAATAGGCTGGACTGCACAAAATCGCTTTAAACTTAATGTCCACAAAGCTAAGGCAATTGTCTTGGACTTCCCCTAATATATCAATACTCTATCTACTGTAGGTAACATCTTAAACAACATAGGGATTGGCCGAATCGAATATGAATCATCTGTGCGCGATTATTGACAATTGACTCTAAACTAACGTGGATGGAGTACGTTACACAAATGTGTAAGCGTATTCACTCATTAAAGTACAGGTTATACTTTTTTAGGAAGAGTACCAATCTCTGGCTGTGCAAACATCTTGTGCGAGCGCTCCTGTTTTCTATCATTGACTACTGCTCATAAGTTTACTGTGGCGTGATCCAAGAACAACACAAAACTCCAGAGATTCGTGAGGTACGGGAATTCGTTACATCTGTGGTAATAAACACATCTCCCCATAAAAGCGGGAGCTGCAATGGCTCACCATCGTGGAACGTAGGAACTTTAGTACTTTGTGGGCCGCTTTTTAAAAAATCTTTAACACAGTTGAGCTCACCTGTATTCTGGACTTTTTCGACTTTTACGTTGCAGTCCGGCATTTGAGGGAGGACGTGACACCCCTGGACGTTCTGACCTTCAGGAAAGAGACACTGAGTAATTAATTTCATATAAGCGCATCATATCTCTGGAACACTCTACTATCACACATTCGCAATACAACATCCATCTCAAGCTTTAGAAAAGTAGCTAAGAACACTTTTGCATACTTGAAAACACGTAAACATTTCTCACACACCCATACTCGTTTACTCTATATATCATCTTTCACACTCTTACACAAAAAATTGTATACTTAAACTTATAAACTACTTCAATTCTGTACAACATAATGCACATAAATAAAAATTAATTAATCTGAAAAAAAAATTCCTCCGACGTCGCAGTTTCTAAGTCTACTCTGTGCTTAGTTTGTATGGGTCTTGTGCCGCCGGGACAACGTCATAAGCTTTAAAACTGCAGGCTCGGCTGTGCACGCACGCACAGTTCTAATAAGGGAAGGCTGTTATGGCTTTGAATGTTTATTTTGCGCATTCAAGTTATGTCTTAATCATATTATATCGAAGCTATAGGAAAAAATAAAAAAAAAATAACATCTTAGCCGTATTATCCAATATTATTTGATTTGAATCAAAAGTATCACGTGAATATGTATGTAGAAATACGAAAGCTTGATAAGTAATTTTAAATTTGACTCATTCTTTCATCATTTGAATTGAGTAAAATCATATAAAATCTTTTATATCGCATTGATAATTACACAGTAAGTTTATCATCGTTAAAAATGATAAACTGTTTGTAACACCCCGTACAAGCTCCGCAGTGTGTATAAAAATTATTGGTACCGGTCTAATACTTAGAAGATTTTCGAATGTTTCCCATACTTAGGAAATTTTCAAATAAGACACGATAACGCAACTAAAGCATATCTGTTCCAGACTCGAAATAATTTTCACCCCGACTGAAAAAGCTTCAGTGATAATCAGATGATTTTCAGGTGATTTTCAAGGGAAAAGCGTGCCAATTTCGTATTTGATAAGCAGATAATTTTCAGGTGAAAAGCATGTAACCTTTTATTACTTTAAAATATTATGTTTTGGATTTATATTTGCTATAATTTAATAAACGTATTAAACATTATTATTATTATTATTTTTATTATAATGAATTATATTGCTGGATTGTTCGCGTTTGCTATTTCGAAATAATTATTCAAAAATACGGTTAATATTTAGTGATAAATTTTGTCGTTGGCAAAGATTAATAGAATTTTTTTGAATATTATGTATATTATTATTTATATATTTTTAAAATTGTAAATTGCTGATCCGAACGATTCAAAATCGTCTGAAACGCATAAAAAACACGGTTCTACAAGTAGATTTTTTCCCACGGAACTTAGAATTTTTCCAGCTGCGGAACCTAGTTAATTCACGCACTAGGTCAGATGAGATTTTGTCATCAGATCATAGGTGAGATCTCACCTGAGATTTATGAATAGGGAAGAGAATCCTACCGTTATAGCTACTACGTATATTAAAAGTATTTGTATTTTCATGAAAGTTCTTCGAAATATGTACATCTTGCCATTACCAAATATGTTACATTACTAATATTAAAAGAGCATTGTATATACATGAAATATATTTTGTAATAAAAAACATACAAACGTCCTAAATACTTATTTAGTACTTCTAACCACAAATAAACTTCCTGATAATGGTTTTCTCTCTCTATCAATTAAAATTTTTATTATTATTGTACACTTATTGAAAAGTTATTAAAATCAGCAATTTACAATTTTAAAAATATATAAATAATATTCAAAAAAATTCTATTAATCTTTGCCAACGATAAAATTTATCACTAAATATTAACACTATTTTTGAATAATTATTTCGAAATAGCAAACGCGAACAATCCAGCATTATAATTCATTATAAAAATAATAATAATAATGTTTAAAAAGTTTATTAATAAATTAAAGCAAATATAAATCCAAAACATAATATTTTAAAGTAATAAAAGGTTACATGCTTTTCTCCTGAAAATTATCTGCTAATCAAATACAAAATTGGCACGCTTTTCCCTAGAAAATTAGATGGAAATCATCTGATTTTCACTGAAGCGTTTTCAGTAGGGACAGACTTGAGATTTCGATTAAAACACGCAGATTAAAGTGTACTAGAGCTTGAACAGCGCGCTTGGCGTGCCCTAACCTAAAAGACGTTTAGACTTCCTGACTTAGACGCATGCGCACTACATGAGCCAATCACAAACCTATCTTGGCTTCACAACATCCAGTCCAGTGACTTTTTTATATTAAGTTTGGTCAAAATTATATTGTAAAAATCAAAGCGCATCTATAGAATTAGTTTTATTACGACGAATATATCCAAAATTCATACATTATTGTCTTTAATAACTATTGATAGAATATATTTATTTTTGTTATCAAAACATAATAACAAAATCTTATTATTGTAATAATCCTCCAGTACCTGATATCTCGGACCTAAATATAAATAATACCAAACAATATAAAATCAATTTTCTCTATTTGACCTGTCGTCATAATTACAACGCAGGTTAGCAAATGTGAATTACTCTGCAAAAATAATAAAAATCATTTACGCGCATAGTACCGAGCAGAGTGGTGACCGTTTCATGTTACTTGACAGTTATATTTTGGGGGATTTCACTACTTTTGTAAAAAGTTACCTAACTTTATGTAAATACATATATATATATAAATCATTTGTAACCTGAATGAATATCATTTCATGAATCATTTCTCAATTCATTGATTTGTTCATTCATTTAAAATTTAAAAGTAAGTAACACTTTTTTAGATGATATGCACTTTTCACAATAAATTAGATGCGCTGCATTAATCTGCGATGATCGTCATTCGAGTTACTACATATAGCTTATTATTTTACTAAAATTCTTTAATTAATAAAAATTAATACAAAAACTTTATTTTCTAATAATGCTTGAACCAGTATTCTTAAGAGGTCCAGCGTGTGTTAAATCCTGCAAAAAAACAAAAAATATTCGTCTGATAAATTTTTTTTTTCTTTTTACGTAAATTAAAAAACAAAAAATATCTACTGAAAATATTTATAATATACACTATTTCTACTCAAAAATATCATATATATACCATACAAAATCACTGACCAAAATTCATGACATTTTACTATATAAATAAGTGTTTTTAGTCACTTGCCACGACTTCGTGAAAGATCCGGACCGTCTTCTTTACTCTACCCGGGCTTAAAATGTGCCTTTAACATGCCTCCTCAGACCTAATGAAAGACATTTCCAAAAAAAATGATTTAAATGTTGTTAGCAACAAGTACAGTGTGAAAAATATTAATTAAATTTATTAGCTACGTATACAACATATGGATAATAATACTTAATTAATATTTTTCGGAAATGTCTTTCATTAGGTCTGAGAGGGCATGTTTGAGGTACATTTTAAGCCCCGGTAGGCCCCGGTAGAGTAAAGAAGACAGTCCGGATCTTTTACAAAGCCGTGGCAAGTGACTAAAAACACTTATTTAAATTGCCTACTGAAAAATTGTAAATATTTTCAGTAGGTATTTTTTGTTTTTTAATTTACGAGAAAAGAACAAAATTTTATCATACGAATATTTTTTTTTTTTTTGCAGTATTTAACCCTTAAGCGAATCAAGTTTAAAAGGTTGATGATGTGTAGAAATAAGTGGTGTATTAATAATTCTAGTCTATTCTGTCTGGTGGTAGTATTAATAATTCTAATAAATCTTTTAAATATACATTCATATTTGTAATAATTACAACAGGAGATTTGTGAATTAAATCTTAAGATGTTACGCCATACTTTAAGAGTGAAAATCTTTCATAAAACACGCGGCTTTGACAAAATTAGTATATGATTGATTTAAAGTTAATAACCGTTACTAATAAGCTGATGACAATGCAAGAAAAAAAACGCTGCTAAGTCCTTAGCTCTTAGCTTCTTTCTCATTTACTTTTTGTTATTGCCTTAGTATGTAGAGTACTTCAATTTTATATTATGCTTAAATTTGTAGAATTATAGGAATATAAGGAATCAAAATAATGCATAAACAACAAGTTATTTAGTTAGAAAACCAGATATAATAATAAATAAAGGGAAAAATCACTTGAGCTTGATGTATTTCAAAATTTTTGTTTTACGTTTTACTTTTTTCCAAATAAAGATTTTTTCCGCAGTTTACAGGTACGGACAATAAAAAAGGCTTTTATCCTTTCTGTTCTCCTTACCGAACCTAAGTAAGTAGGACCTAGCTCTTTCTCCGGTAAATCCTCCCCGCGGTAACACCGTTAAGTGTTTTTTTGCGGAGAGACTTTTGGGCTACCGCTTTCGTCTGTTGATGTGGTCGTCAACTCTAGAGTCTTTCGTTTGCGTCACTTGGACAGTCTATCGTCATTTATTTCCTTTGTCGTCTGTCGTCTACAGCTTACCGTATCGTCCGGACGTGTGTTTCTTGCAGCATCTTACGTCTTCTTCTTCCTTCTTTGACTTTTCGGACCTTCTGAAGGATGTCCGCAGCAAAATTGTTTATTGCACTCCATCCATCGGCTGAAGTCATCATAGCTGCCATGATAGACTCAAAAGTTACTCTGGTCTGTAGATAGCACTCAAGTTTCTCTTGCTCCTGTTGGTATCGTGGGCATTTACTGAATACATTCTCGGTGTCCTCAATTGCATTCGAACACACCGGGCAATCTGGGCAACTTTCCAAATTAAATCGGTGCAGATACGCCCGATAGCATCCATGTCCACTCAAGAACTGCGTTAGGTAGAAGTTCACTTCACCATGTCTTCTTTTAGTTTCGTCTTCTATACTTGGTATATTTTAGTCTTCTATATTTGCTTCACTTCACCATGTCTTCTTTTAGTTTAGTCTTCTATACTTGGTATAAGGCAATGTGTCCACCGCCTTTTACTGCTAAGGTTCCATCTTTATTGCCACTCTGTCATCGTCTCTTTTCTGGTAGCGTCCCAAATTTCTATCTTCGTTTTGTCACTGTTACGTCCCTTTTCTTCGTAGATAATTTTCCTCTCCCTCACTGATAGGTCTATTGTCTGGAGCCCTGCTATAACGCAGACTGCCTCGTCCGATACCGTATGGTAGGCAGACGCGACCCTAAGTGCATTTCTCCTGTGCACTGAAGAGAGTTTTCTTTAAAATGCCTTAATCAGCATAACGTCAGCCCATATCGGGGCTCCGTACAACATGATAGATACACTAACGCTTGCTAGTAGTGTCCTGCTGTTCTGTGTGGGCCCACCCACATTTGGCATCAGTCGTGCCAGCACTGCAGTAGTTTTTGCGGCTTTCTTTCCTACTAATTCTTGGTGACGTTTTAAGTTCAACATTGCGTCTAAGGTTATATCTAGATATTTAACCCATTAAAGCCCATGCTAAGACTGGTTGAGATAGCGACAAACAAACTGTGCTATCCTTTGCATAAGTGAAAAATAAAATATACGTATTTTTTCTTATGTCATTTGCAATTGTTTATAACAAATTATTTAAATAAATTACAAAAAAATTTATAATTTTCAAAATCTGAATGCGGGAATCGATTTTGGAGGTAAAATCGAGACGAAAACCTATATAACACTTTTTTGTCAGAGTTCAATTTGTTATCTTTATGTAGAAATAAACTATTGACAAATAAGTGTTTTCATTCTCTTGCATGGTATGTGGAATCATATCAGTATTTTTTACTGATAAATTTTGAGATCTTATACTGTAATTGGATAAGTTTATTTCATTTCGCAAATCCTTCGATTTCTGCATTCAGATTTTGAAAATTATGAATTTTTTTGTAATTTGTTTAAATAATTTGTTATAAACAATTGCAAATGACATAAGAAAAAATACGTATATTTTATTTTTCACTTATGCAAAGGATAGCACAGTTTGTTTGTCGCTATCTCAACCAGTCTTAGCATGGGCTTTAATGGGTTAATAGTCGGCTTAGAAATAATTTTATGACCACAGATTCTTAAGGTAATTGTCTCCACATTCTATCTGCCGGATAAAAGTATTGCCTCAGTTTTATGGCCTGCAAACTCTTGATTCGCATTATTTAGCCACTTCTGTATTTTAAGGATAGCGTCACTAGCCATTTCAGATACTTCATCCTTCTCTTTTGCTACCACTACCAAGGGTATGTCGTCAGCGAATCCTAAGATCATTGCCCCTTGTGGTAATTTTAACCTAAGAAGAACGTCCCCTGTAACCGTATATTTCAATGAGCCCTTCTCGGTCTCGTATAAGAGAGTTCTGCCCTTGAGGTAGTCAAACATTATTCTTCTTATATACGCAGGCACTTCTAATCTCGACAGTGCTTAGTGTATTTTGCTGCAGTTTGCCGAATTTAATGCGTTTTTAACGTCGAGTGTAACAACCGTGCAGCACTTTTTTTATCACTTTTCCACCTTTTTACTCTTATTGGTGCTCGTGCTGTATTTACCACTAAGCCAATCGCGTCTAATATTTAACGACACTTCCGAAAACCATGCTGATATTCTGCAAGCCCTCCTGTCCCTTCGGTTGTGCATTCCACCCAAACGCAGATAATGCGTTTAAATATTTTGTCTGCGAATCCATCATGCAATCTGGTCTATAAGACGACCCTTCTCCGGGTGTTTTCTTACCCCTTGGTAACAACAAAAATCTCTGCTATTTTCAGTTTAATGGAAACGTCCCTTCTTTAAGACAAGTGCAGTACAAGTCTATAAACTGCGACATGTAGCTGCGCGAGCTATACACGCACACTGTTGCGCCGAATAAATGTTATTCCCTGCTGTATTTATGCATGCAGCAGAGGAATAACAAGACTGTTATTGTTGCGCCGAGGTAGCGTCGGAGAGTATAACCTCACCTGCCAGCCGCATGGAGCAACGGTGGCTCCCCTGCAGGCTCGGCAGGTGACTACGCGTTCGCGCTCGCGCCGCCGATGATCGCCAGGTGTTGTCGGGTACCGCTGTGCCGACACAGCTCCTGAACATCTGCTCTCGCACACACTAGGATTCGCGCCGCAAACGTTAGAAGCGTTGTCAAGACGGGCGCGGCCGAAAACATGAGGCACACTGACGTGTGCGCATCGCCGCCGCGCAGATATGAGCGCGCCAGCCGTAGCGAGTTAGGGGAGATAAAAAGACAGAGCAAACGGACGACGAGCGCCCGCGGAGAGAGGGGCTAGCGCGCGAAGCCGAGTCGGCCGTCGCGAAGTCGGCGTGACCAGTGAGGGGAGCGCGCCTACACTACTAGCGCGCACTATTATCAGAGCCATGCCGCCGCACTGGCGCAGCCCAGTGCGCTATCGCAAGTCCCGTGTACCACGACTGCACGGTGACTTTAATACGACAATAGCGCCAGATGACGCATCAGAGCAATCTGGCGTGTTTGTACCATTTCTGAGAGAGAGAGAGAGAGAGAGAGAGAGAGAGAGAGAGAGAGAGAGAAAGAGAGAGAGAGAGAGAGAGAGAGAGAGAGAGAGAGAGAGAGAACTGAGTGCCACGTTTAGAAGCTGGAGCTTCGGGACGAGCACCGAGTTGAAAGCGCGGGTACGCGAGATGTGTGACTTGTGTGTGAGCATGCCAGCGTAAGCCCTGCGTGGCTAATTTGTTCGCGGGAGGTACTAAAGCCACCGCGTTGTAGGGGAGAGCTGGGAGAAATACAAGTGCAATAAACTATAACTATTGTGAGTGATTATTTCTCCGTCTCCCTAGCGTTCTCTCAAACGTGGCGATCGCGCCAAATCCTACGGTTAAAGAAAAATCCTGGTGCATGCGTTTCGCTAGGTCTTGTACATCTGTGTTGGGAGTCACCGCGTCAAGTGATGCCCAAGTATTTGATAGTTGGTTGAGAAGCGATCTCATGTCCATTCACCGTCAGTGTAATTTCCTCCATCTTCTTCCTACTAGAAATGAGAATAACTTCCGTTTTGTGACTGGCTAGTTTCAGACCCGTCTCTGTTAGCCATTCGTGTATTATACTGGTTGACTCTTCAGATATGTCTGTCACCTCTTCTTTATGTTTTGCTACTACCACTACTGCTATGTCGTCAGCGAATCCCACGACTGTTGCTCCTTTAGGTAATTGTAGCTGTAGTACCCCGTCGTACATGATATTCCAAGTCGGTAGGCTAAGTACTGACCTTTGGTGGACGCCTCCTGTAACTTCATAGGTCTTGATACCGTCCTAGGTGTCATATAATAAGATTCTGTCCTTGAAGTAGTTGGACATCATACTTCTTATATATAAGGGCACATTCTGCTTTCGGAGTGCCTCGTATATTTCACTTCATTAGACCGAATTGAATGAATTTTTGTCATCTAATGTAACTATGGCACAGTACTTCTTTTTTCCTCCCTTCTATCTTTTCCCCTCTATCGCTGTTTGTGCAGTGTCAATCACTAGACTAACTGCGTCTAGGGTTGAACGATTCTTCCTGAAGCCATATTAGTGTTCCGCTAATCCACCTTTGCTATCTATAAAATGATCCATTCTGACGCAGATAATGCGTTCCAGGATCTTGCCCGGGGTATCCAGCATGCAGACCGGTCTGTATGATGAGGACTCCTGGGGTGGCTTTTTTCCTTTTGGCAGAAGCACGAGTCGCTGTTTCTTCCAGTTTGTAGGGAATGTTCCCTCTTCTAGACATGCATTGTACACATCTACGAAGACCTCTGGATGAGCGTGAATGGCATGCTTCAACGCAATATTTGGAATGCTATCCACCCCTGAGGCCTTGTAGTTTACTTCCCTTTTGCACTGAGAAATTCTTCGGGCAGCTACTGACCCGGCCCAAGTTAATAGTGCACTAAATGCACTAGCTCGTCTCTCCAAAAATTTCGGGCAGCTACTGCTGTTCAATGTTCTTTTTTTCCGTGTGGCGCTGCTGTCGCCTCGAAACCGCAGAATTTCGGCGAAATAACAGCTCTCGAGGCAGTAACGCTCCTAAAATTGGGAGAGCTACCGCGCGAAGCTCATAGTACAGTTGCTGGTGGGGGCACGTAGCTTCCTTTAATCTTTTTCATTACTATTTTGTACGGTCGACTCCAAGGGTCCTGTTCGACCTCGTCCTGTAATTCTTTAAGGTACCGTCGTTTGTTTTCGCGGATTTTTTTCTTAAGCCTCCTTTTAGCGTCCTTCATTTCTTGTCCGCGGGCATCTACTTTTTCATGGTCTCTACTAGTTTTATAGTATTTCTTCCTCGCCTAGTGTTCTCGTTTTCTGGTCCAGTGGCACTCGCAATCTCCTTGTCCCACCAGTATACTGGTGGTACTATGCTGTATGCCACTCTTCGAGGCATAACAGCGTCACATGCTCGGGCGATGTTTTCTGTCACCTGCTCCGCCTTCCTGTTCGCCGTTTCAGACAGTTGCATTTTCTCTAGTGCTAACATCTCCTTATCATAATCCTTTGTTTTCCGAATAACTCTATTGGTCTTTGAACTCGCGCTGGGTCCCTGTTTTGATATTTCTACTTCCATTATTATGGCCTGGTGATTACTACACTTACTGTCCATGAATCAACTGAGCCAATAAGGCTGCTGCTAGCAAACGTCAGGTGGACAATAGACTGTGTAATGACTCATGTGATTGGATTTTTGACGTGACTACCACAGAGACTACTTCCTTATCTTTCCTTGTTCTCTTAGCGTAGTTTTCTTGTCGCCCTTCTACCTAGCTTGGTGACATTGCCTTCCGCTTATTTTGCGTTCTTGTCGTCACTGCGTTTAATGCTTCTATCGTCTGTGATGTCTTGTCCTCCTTCTGGATATGCTGCTGATTCGGTAGCATTTTCGCTCGAGTTAGCATCAACCTAAGGTTCTTCTTACTCTTTTCCAGCACCTCTTACCCTCTTTAAAGCTGCTTAACCTGCACTGAGAGAAATGTAGAGTTAGAATAGCCGTATATTTTTCATGTATCGACAACATTTTCATTAAATCTCACAACATTAACACAGCCACATACAAGCTTAAGCATGATCTAACGGATCATTACCCGATTATCATAGCTGTAAATAAGCTAAAGACAGTAACTAAAGAACCGTATGTTTTCTGAAACTACAAAAAAATAATAAATAACGCTAATTCAAGAAACTGGGATGAAATTAGTTCGATACCTGATCCAAACTTGGCTGTAGAAAAATTGTTAAATGAAATCAAGCAATGCGTAGAATTGTCAAAAACAACAAAAAAGGCTAATAGACAAAATGGTAGAAAAAACTGGATTACCGACGCAATAATAAGATCATGTGAAACCAAAGAATTTTTGTATAATTTGTGGCAACTAGATGTGCAGAATAAACAGCTTAAAATACAGTATAAAACCTACTCTAAAATCTTGGATAAGGTAATTACCGATGCCAAAATGAAATATGAATTGAATCTAGTGCAGAATAATTACAACAACCCAAAAAAACTATGGGAAATAATAAATACAAAAATCGGTAAAGTTAAAAAATCTAATGATGCCATAAATTATATAAAGGTTAATGATAGGAAAATTACAGACAAAGTCGAAATAGCTCAAAGCATGAATACTTTCTTCTGCGAAATTGGGAGAAAATTAAGTGCAAATATCGTGAAACCTGTCAACGCAGAACTTAGGCTACCTGACATGAATCCTATGTTGATTTTCTTAAAGCCAACCAGTATGGCTGAAATAATAAGTATAATCAATACGCTAAAACTGAAAAATGGGGGATTTGATAAGATAAATGCCAAGACTTTAAAATTGTTATGTAATCATATAGCAGGTCCTCTGACCCATATTTTCAATAAGTGTATTGAAAAAGCGGTATGGCCTGATGCTCTAAAGAGTGCTGAAGTAGTGCCGATTTATAAATCAGGCGAAAAACATAAGATCACGAATTATCGACCTATCTCTCTTATATCTAATGTTGCAAAAATTCTTGAGCGAATTATGTATAATAGAATAAATGATTTTGTAGAAAAGAGTAATATAATTTCTAAGCAACAATTTGGTTTTATGAGAGGGATTGGTACGAAGGATGCTCTGAACTACCTAACCAATGTATTCTATAATAATATCGATAAGAGTAAGCCTACGATAATAACCTTTCTTGACCTGGCGAAGGCTTTTGATACTGTTGACCACAGTATACTACTGGCAAAATTATATCGTATTGGAATCAGGGGTCAAGCGTTGGATCTCCTTTCCAGCTATCTAAATGATAGATATCAAGTAGTCAAAATAGACGGTAATGAAAGTGATAGAACTTTAGTTAACACAGGAGTCCCGCAAGGAACGATATTAGGACCGCTACTATTTATTCTGTATATTAATGATGTCTTAAAGGAGATTCCCCCCGAGTCCATAATTTCTTATGCAGATGATACTGCTATTATAGCTACAGGTAAAGACTGGATAGAAGCTCAAGTAAACATGAACAATTTCTTAAGTGTAATTGCCGAGTGGCTGGCAGTAAAAAAGTTGTCCTTAAATGTAGGAAAAACAGTGTGCATGACTTTTGGAAGTAATATTGAAAGCGTACCAGCTCAGATAAATGTTAAAATTCTTGATAAAAGTATAACTAGGGTGGAGAACTTTAAATATTTAGGAGTTGTCTTTGATAGTAATCTAAAGTGGGATAACCACATGCAACATATAGTTGGAAAAACTAAATACCTAGTCTATATTTTTTATAAAATCTCTAAATCAATGCCCATAGAGACTCTCAGAATGATTTACTACGCATTTTTTCATAGTATTATAACTTATGGCATCATTGCTTGGGGCGGTGCATATAGGAATAGCCGAGACCAAGTTCAAAAATTACAAAACAAAATTTTAAAAATCATCAATAAAAATAACTTTATGTTACAAGACAATCCATTAAATATAAGACAACTGTTTGCTTTCGAAGCTCTTAAAATACACTACTATGATCTCAAAGAAAAATTCTTAGCATCAGATAGTGTTACTAGGAATAGAAGTATTATTATACCAAAAACAAATAAGAGAATCAGCAATAAGAACAGCTATATAAAAGCAATTAATGTATATAATGAGCTTCCTAATCGACTAAAAGTATTAAATATAAATAAATACCCTCAAAAGAAAATCATAAAAGACTGGATACGATACAACTGTTAGAAAAATAATAAAAGAAAAAAATTGTTTCTGTATGCAATACACAAATTTGTTATTAGAAGCTATGCCAAATGTATATATCTTAGTTTTAAGTTTTAATTTTAAGTTTTGTTTATATCTTTCTTTTCCTTTGTAACCAGACTGCGAACAGGTAATTTTATTTACCTCTGCAGGTTTCCAGGTATGAAATACATACCTTGTAAATTTCTTCTGGTAATAATAAATAAATAAATAAATTAATCTGAACCATTCAGTTGATAGAAATTATAATTAACTTGCTCAAAAGCTTCTGAACATATCACAATCGCTGGTTTTATAGCTAAACTTTCTATTAAAATTTTCAGCTTATCAAAATTTGCATTCATACTACGAATGTTTACATGCATGATAAAGTCCTTCTTATTGTTTATAGCTTTGTTAAAATTTGCAATATTACCGCATGTCCGTTCTTTTTGCATCGATTCATTTTGAAACCTATCTAAATAATCAAAAATATCCATTTTTACCTATTCCTTGATCTTGTTTTTATCACTCTTGTTGGCTGGTGACAATGCAGAGGATTGCGGTTTT
The DNA here is from genome assembly GCF_009193385.2 of Nasonia vitripennis. NCBI lineage: Eukaryota > Metazoa > Arthropoda > Insecta > Hymenoptera > Pteromalidae > Nasonia > Nasonia vitripennis. The sequence goes on along the minus strand of NW_022279629.1, from coordinate 268,181 downwards.
AGATGGTTCAGTGGAATTTGTGGATCACGTCTTGTGATTGGTCTTCTGTTGTGTTCAGTTTCTGGCTTTGTTTTGTTGCGTGGAGTGTCATTTTCCTGTTGTTCACATTATTAGCCTCTGTGGATACTTTACGCCTGTTTGCCAATTCTATGCTGTGATAGATCGATTCAGTTTCAGGTAGAGTAGGTTTTATCGGGTAATCAATAGAGTCAATATATCTGTCAATTTTCTTTTTCAAGATGCTGCACAAGTTAGAGTCATAAGTATGATGATTCTTGTCTAACTTTGACTTGTATTTTGTGTTACTATAGTGACAGTTAATGCACTTAGCATAATCTTTATCACAATTACACGTATTATGCCTCCCGGAACATTTCAAACACAGAAACTCATTTTGGCATTTCCTGGCACTGTGTCCAAATCTACCGCACTTGAAACATGGGCAAACGTTAAGGCTTTGCATTGATGATATCCAACAAAAACTTTGTTATTATTTTCTCTTATATGCTTGTAGATGTCAGCTGGGACTTCCATTAGGACCGTACTCAAGCTATTATAATTATTGTTATACATGTGTAGGACTTGTCAGTAGGAGTGTAGGAAGTCATTAAGACAGCTTATAATGACTTCTTCATTTTTATTTACGTAGATGTTCTTTGTTTGGATGTTTTTTTCAGCTGTTAGACATTCAATAACTGACTTCATAACATCTATATTACTGTTGTTGTTTTTTCTTACGGATATTTTAGGAATTTTTTTATGGATTGGTCTAGAGTACTTCATGAGTATGTAAGGACATTGTTGTCAGTTTTACTTCTGGTGTTTTGTAATTTTTCTTTTAGAACGTCATTTTTCTCAGTTAATTCACTAACTAATCTCCTTAACAGCATGTTTTCCGTTTTCAGCAGTTCAAGATCACTTTCATCTATGGAATCAGTTTCTTGCAAGTCTTGAGTCTTGTTACTAGTTTCTGCCAGAAGGTCATTCCTCACATCTTCTGATTTTTTTCGTTTAATCTGTGCAATTAAAAGTGATGCTGACTCACTCAGGACATTCTCAGAGCATACTATAAGGTTATTACGAATGAATTTAAAGTTTTCATTCTTGTTCTTAAGGCAGCTAAGGTGATATGCCTCATCACAGATCACGCACACTGCTGTTGTTGCAGTTTTTTGTTTGCAACATGCAAAATTACTGCGACACTTGTCAGGAGGCTTGTTTCGGCCCGGCGCCATTTTGGCATGTGAGGACATATGTGTTTTTTCAGCTTGTAATGCTTATCAAAATTTTCGAGAGAAAAGAAAGAAACCTTCCTTCCTTTTTCAATTTTCAAAACTCCCGCTCTAGCAGATTTTTGAGACACGCGCCAAAATTACCATGGCCGATCAGTCATAGGTGCCAACGTTTTTCCAGAGTCGATGATGTTGCACTCTGGTGGCGAAAATTGGTACTAGACGCGCAGCGACGGTGACAACTGATCTCGCGCTCTTTAGAGAGAGATAGAGCTATATGTTTCTAACCTCAAAATATTTCTGAAGAAGACCTCGGTTCGATGGAGTTTGGAGCTGATGATCACAGAAACGTGATTTTCCTTTTTTTCCTTTTTAGCGATGTTGAGCACTGATGTTATGTCCTCCTGATGGAACAGCCATGAGTATCTTCGCCGTCAGCAGTCGTTCAGTGGTTGAGATGAGGTTATGTTATCGCCAGCTTGCGAAAAAAAATCCTCCAGGCTCGTAAAACACACGAAAAGCCGTGTTTTTTAGCGCTAGCGTGCGAGCCGGTTAGAGGATCCTTCTCGCTGCGAAAAATCACTCAATCGAGTGAGAAAACACATTAAAAAGATGTTAAACAGGCAGAGCGACTTGTTGATAATGTTAGACTTACCATATATATGTATATATATATATAATTATATACAATATTTTTATGCAATAATATAAAAAAAAATTAACGCGCCTGCAGTACATTGTATTATAACTCTAATATAACGTGCTTCTGACAGTACCTGTTGGGTAGTGTGGAAATTTTGTTGATGAAAATTTTAAACTTAAAACATTTTCGATATTTATACAAAAAGTAGTTCTTATCGTACTTTACTGTTCCGTATCTGTGGAAACTGTCGTAATTTATCAGTACTGTTGTATAAATCGGTAAAACGTGTGAAGCTGGATGGGGGGGCTTTCATATTTTAAAAAATAATGTAAAAATGAATGATTTTTACGTTATTCTGTGGGGGGGGGGGGTGCGTATGGGGGGGAGTATTTCTAAAATAATTATATAATATAGGTAGATATACACACACACCACACACTACAGGCTAAAAAAAGCGTTATCCGTTCCCGTAATGAATTTCTTTATGGTATTACACCTTGCTGGTGAGCGAGGGCGTAAAGTCCTACGTTGGACGTATTGGTGGCTCTGAAAAGAACCGGTTGTTTATTAGTGGCCCTGAAAAGGACCGGTTGTTTATTTCGTGGGGTTTATTTAGTGTGGCCGGGATGGCCTTGCGGGCTCACGGTATCGTGGCCGCCAATATAACTCTCGTACGGAGTTCGCTCAGCTAACGCTCTTACTTCCGTGGCGCTTTCCTCGCTGGAGACTCGGCGAATGGTACCTTTTAAACTGGCAGAAAGAGTTTGGGACGCGTCGCTTCTTTCGTCTCCGGTTGAGAGGTCCGTTGAGCAGTTGGCGGTACAGTTGCTTTTAGCCTATCGGTGGCGCCTCCGAAGGAGCTACTTCTTCAATGAAGTCGTCGTCCGGAGCCGGGTGCAGTTCGAGGACGTCTGCGTCGAGCTCGTCTGCAGAGTGCATAGCGGGTGGACGACTCGGACGACGTTGACAGGTGGCCCGTCCGACAGGACCACCTTTCTTAAGGGCCTCCGTAGCTAGATGACGTTCCGTCCCGCGAGATTCTCTTGAGATCGGGATACGGGTCGCTACGGCTGTTTGAAGAAGAGAGGCGACTCGTTCGTCCAAGGTGTCCGGTAGGGCACTCGGAATAGTGGTCGTCGGCTTCCTCTTTCGCCTGTTCCGCAATTGCCGTTGCCGTTTCGAGCGTGAGTAACCCGCAATGGGCTTGCATGCTGAGGAAACCATGCGAGAATGGTTAATATACGTTTCGCCACGTTGCCAAGCCCCGTGCACGATGTTCGGCGAGGTTGCTTCAACGCTTCTTAATACACCGCCTAGGACAAGGTCGCTTGTCGCGGTCGCGTCGGGAGAGATTCGGATCGCTATGGATAAGTAGTTTCGGTGGGGGGGGGGGGATAATAAAGCGTTCGTTCTTATTTTTATTCTTCTCTTTATTCTGTTTTCACCCTAGGCTGGCTGTCTTGTACACTGAAAAACCCTTGGCTCATAAATTGCGCCAAAAAGAACAAAAAATCGCTGTCGTTTTGTTAATTTGATGTACTTGAAGTTGGTAGAAAAAGTTTTCAACTTTCGGTTGAATTTTTCTACCGCGCGGTGCAACGATTGCGTCGAAGTGGTGGGGCAACAGCGACACCTCACCGGACAAGTAAAAACTAATCGACTGTCTTGCTCAAGAAGTCGACGATATATATAATTTATGCGCTCTCACCTAATAATGGTCGTCTTAGGTTAGGACTATCCCGCTTGTGCTGTGTGCTCTTTGTTTTTGGGGTTATATTTTTAATTGAACGCTGGAAATAATGGATGACTTTTTAAGATTTATAACTGGCCATATCAAACATTTATTTGAGTGTAAGTAATATTATCTATACAAAATTAAGCAATCATTTTTCCTGCATGATAAGATATCTTATATATCTATTACCTCATCATGCATTTTCACAACTTGATTATCTGAATTACATAGCACACCAAATTGATCCCGGTAGTTTCTTTGCGATTGTCAACTCACTCATAAAAGTTATTCTAAAGGACAATCCAGAAATACTTCTGGATTTTGTGTCAAAGTATCACTTTCATAAAGCCTCTTTATTGGCATCACAAGCCACTATGGCAAATGTAGATATAATTCAAGACTCTAAAGTAATGGATGTTGAACCTAAAAACATTTCTTTAAATCAAGAAGTTACGTCTCTTGACGATGCAATAGAGGTTAATACATCACTTGATGTAGTAAACTATCTAAGTACATCTAATCAGAGTGTAATAAATACGGATAAAATAGATTAACCTTCACATATAGATGATTCTTTTGTATACTATATTTCTTATACCTATTTCTAAATTCATTCACTGCTTTCGTTCATGCTATTCATATACATAAATCTTTTACTTTTCAATTTCTGAAGAACGCTATAAATAGTAATAAATACAAATTGCATATTTAGTGCGAGCGCACAATGATAATATGGTGCTATTATGTTACAACTAAATGTCTTTATCATTTTTTAACTATTTTTGGTAGAAGAATTGGAATTCAAAAACAACGAGCTGTTTCAATTTCTTAATAAAGCAGATAATATCAATGGTAATATTGTATTGGAAAAATACAAAATCATAAGAAAAGTAGATTATAATAAATTGTTTTATAACATCCTAAAAAGTAAATTGCATAGAAAAAACGGCTATACATATGTGTTGCTTATTATTAATTTGATTTAATTTGTATTCTATATATGAATGTATATAATTTTAAGAATATTGGTTCGTCTCTATCGGTCTTCCCGAGGCAGGTTGTGTGGTGAGAAAGGAGAGAAAAAACTAAGACATTTTCTCTTTTCTTCTCAACGTTTCGACGGACAATGCCGCCCTCATTAGGAGACTAATGTAAACAAATTTTAATAAAAACTTGTTGTATAACAATATATGTACAGTGTGAAGAATAGAACTTACAATTATGGAGAAGATCAGTACAAAGTTTTGTCGAGAAGGCGCTTCCCCGCCACGCGGCGGAGGGGACGTAGGTGAACAGTGTTTCTCTCTCAGCTGTTCGATTATAATTCGCGCGAGTCGAGATTTTCGTCGTGTTGATATAGCGCGGAGCAGTGAGAAAAGAGTCGAGCGGCCGTGTTGACAATTTGTTTTCAGCTGGTGTATAAGGTGTGTGTATACTGTATTTAAATTTTGAGTGTCTTCCTTCTTATTAATACCGTTTTCTTGTAGGTGTATGTGTAGCATTTCGGAAACTAGTCTTTTATTTAAATTGATCTCTCTGTATTTAATGTGGTAGTTTTCAAAATTGAAAGTGTGATTCAGATTGTTGACGTGATCGGAGATTACAGTATTTTTCAATTTTCTGTGTTCATTTGTACGTATACACATTTCTTTTATTTTGGCCTACATACGTGACAGAGCAATCATTAAATTCAAGTTTATAGACAACGTTGTTTTCTAGATCTTTATCTTTTTTGTCTTTGCCTTTTATGATGATGTTTTTCATTTGGCTATTTATTTTCGGTACAGTTTCGATGTTGAGAGTCTTGAATGTATGACTAGTCTGCTCGTAAAAACCTTGAATATAGGGTAGGCTTACAATATTACGTTTATTAAAAAGAAAACGTAACTTTAATTAAAATTTTTAACTTTAATTTTATTTAAAAATGCGTTACGTTAATTAAAAAGAAGAGATTTGCTATTTTAAGAACAAAAGGGCTACTGGACTATGGTAGCGTTCATTGAGAAAACTGTAAACAATAAGGTAGCATTCGCAGCAGAATGTATGTATGGTGTATATGTGCCGTTACATAAAACTTTGAAACTGTTTTTAGAAAGGCCTGGGATATTGAGTAAAATAATAGATTATACAAATGATTTACGCAAAAATACACGAATAATTTCAAATATGATGCTGGTTAAATTATGGAAAAATAAGTATGATACGAATTCTACAGATATCGTGTTACCTCTTGTAATCTTTTATGATGATTTAGAGACTGGCAATGCCATGGGAAGCCACTCAGGCGAAAATAAGTTTGGTGCTGTTTACGCATCAATGGCTTGCCTTCCTGCCAAGGTCTCATCTCAATTAAACAGTATTATATTTAACACATAAGTTTATACTGAGAACAAAAAGCGCACAACTAATGCAAAAGTTTTTCAAAAATTGATTCCCGAACTGAATTGTCTTCAGCGTTCTGGCATTCACGTGATCGTAGACGGTATTCAAAAATCAGTTAAATTCGTTTTAACGCTAATCGTAGGACTACTTAGGATTGAACGAAATATTTGGATTTGTAGAATTATTTTCATCGCATTATTTCTGCCGAATATGCAAAGCATCTTCAAAAGAGACATATAGTTTGACTATTGAAGACCAGTCATTGTTACGTACACGTACAAATTATGATTTAGATTGTAAGACAAAAAAACCCTCGAACACTGTAATAAAAGAGCCGTGTGCATTTCACGAAATCGACAATTTTCATATAACCGACAATACATCTGTTAACATGATGCACAATGTTTTGGAGGTAGTTTGTGCATACGATCTGCATAATATAATCGCAGTATTTATTTTTATAAAAATATATTTTACATTACAAGAATTGAATGCTAGAATAAAAAGTTGATTTCGGCGAAAAAACATGTTCCTTCAGAAATTTAATTTGATCATCTACAAAATAAATTGGCGATGCGTATGTCTGCATGAGAGATGCTATGCTTTGTAAAATATCTTGGAGTCATCATTGCTGATATTATTCCAGAAAACGATTATCACTGGGAACTTTTTAAATACTTAAGAAGTATTGCAGATATTCTTTTGTCGCCACGAATAGTAAGAGCTGATATTAAAATATTAAAGGAGTTGATAAGCAAACACCATCACCAACATATCAAACTCTTTGACTCACTAAAACCCAAATAAAATCCGAGAATTCTACACTTGAATAGACCATGTGTACATTTTTGGTCTATGCGCTTCGAGTCTTCTCGCCTCCCTACGAAGTCTACTGTCAAAGGAACATGCTCAACAAAAAATTTATTAAAGACCATCACTTTAAAACAAATCTTAAAAATGTGCGAGTTGTTTAAAACCAATGAATGTGTAGATGATTTTATATTAAATCTGCATGATACTAGTGCTAATGATGCGATACAAAGGTACTATAATACTTTAGGATTCGCTAAAAGCTCAATCAAATATTACAATCAAATCTTAATTTATAATATTTTTTATAAGATTAGAAGTGTTATTATTTTAAATATAGAGATAAGCGAAAAACAATTTGGAGAAAAAGTCAAACTCGTAAAGGTGAACAATGAGATATACTTTTACGTAAAAGTATTTAAAGAAATCTCGTTTGATCAATACTATTACGCGTATGTAGTAGAAAAAATGCAAGGAGATACAAGTGTATCTAATCTATTTAATTCACTAATTAAACTTTAGGATTTGCCTATAATCATACGTTGCTTGTCAGTCAAAGTATCCAATGAACATTTCATTGTTCCACCTTACCGATTATAATAATGTATTAGAGTAAAATTGTATATTCTTTATAGTAAATAAATCATTAAATAGCATTTTAATTGTGACTCCTTCATTCATTTGGATCAAAGACGCGGTGTATTAACAACTAATGGATCATTCTTTACAATACTCATAGCGCTGTATAGTCACGTTTTATACAGTGAAAAAATTAATAAATATACACATTTATTTTATTATCGATCATCAATTTGTTATATATAGAATCGATCTATGTATAACTTATAATTCATAACAACAACTTATCCGCATATATCAAAGAATTTCAGATACTTAATAACAGATAAATATTTATGTTGCTCACGAGTGAATGGCTGTTGCTCGACTGGTGGTGTAATTTTTCTACTAAAACTTGGAGACTGGTCGCGCCAAAAGAGAGGGTGAACGCGTTGACTTTCGGAAGCGCAACGAATAGACCCAGGGTTTTTAAGTGTAGAAGTTCTTCCGTGCTCGAGAGTCGAGAGACGGAAGGGGGTAGGACGATGCTCAAAATAATAAGAACAATTACCTAGGGCTTATATCTAAGTAGTTAGCGCTAAATAAATTATAATTGAATGTTGATAAACAGTATGTATGACTTTCGGCAGTTACGTTGATAGTGTACCAGCATAAATGAATATTAAAATACATAGTTAAAAAAACAAAATATCTGGTGTATATGTTTTATATAATCGCAAAAACAGTGACAGTTAAACTCTGCATATGATTTATTATGCTTTTTTTCATAGCATAATAAGTTATGGCATCACAGCTTAGGAAGGAGCAAATCAAAACAATTTAAATATTCTACAGAACTTACAAAAAAATACTAAAAATAGTAAATAAAAATAATTTTGTAGTTCAGGACAGTCCCCTAAATATAGAACACAATTTTTTGCTTGAAGGCGTTAAGACTACACTATGATGACCTTAAATCTCAATTTCTTACGTCAGATAGTATAACAAGGAATAAACGAATTATTATACTCAAAAACAATAAAAGAATTAGTGATAAGAATAGTTTTAAGAAAGTCATAGTAATATTTAATGCGCTTCCTAACGAATTAAAAACTGTAAATATAGAATAACATGCGCAATTGATCTCGCAAACGTACAGTTGTAAATTGTACTGTTACTACTTCTTAAAAAGGATGTATTGATACAAATTGTTTTTTTTTTAGTACGTAAGAATTTAGTTCATAAGTATTTTAATTTTTTATGTATATATATTTTTATATTATCTGTATACACCCCAGTCCTGCGATCAGATAACAATGTTTACCTCTGCGGGTTTTCGGGTATCAGTTAAACTAATATTCTGTAAACTTACTGGTTTCAATAAATAAAATTTATCTACATCTTATTTTTAAACAACAATTTATACTTTTTTTCTTGTTTGAAACATAATTTTATTTATATCGCTCGCACTATGTACAAATTTATTTTTAAGTTATAAACAGATTTTACAAGAATAAGAATGGGTATGAGGAGGAGTAAGAGGAGTACAGGAAGAGAAAGGAGGAGGGAAGAGGCTTCTTGTGCCCTATAAAATAAGGTAATTTTTAAAGCGATTCTTGTTTTTTTTTTTGAGGAGGTGTGTCAGGAGTTGGAAGCAGGGTAAAAGAGGGTGGAGGAGGAAAGAAGCGGAGCTGAAACTTACTAAGCACATAAACAACCATATAAGGTAGGAAGAAATGAATTGAGCTATGTATGCGTTGGTCGGTTGATTGACTCTAAAAACATGATGTGCTGGGTTAGAGAGTACGAGTGTAAAACAATGAGAGACGATAAACGAATTTGCGTAATCATGGCTTTAAATTAAATATCTAGCAGTACAGGAAAATACAAGCAAAGAAGTTGGTTGAATAAGCAGCGGCGGGTCTACGATAGAGTATTCCAAATAGTATTTTTTCTATATGTTCATTTAATAGTTCTCCGATCAATAAAATAGTCTCGTACGTAGAGTCCCATAATTATCCCTCGTGGCGCTTGCTATCCACATTGAAAAAGTTGTAATTATTAAGCGAAAGGTGGTTATCGTCCTCGTCGACGTAAAATAGGTCTCGGTGACTTCTAAGACATCATATCACAAGTCGTCGCAGAGCTCTTCAATCATCGAGAAATGTTTAGCAAGTATATTGATATTGATCTGGCCAACCGCTTTGCTGCATGTTATTACTGGCTCCTTCTAACGCAGCGAGGTTTGCTTCTGAGTGTTGAGTGATTAGCGGAGAGTCACGAATCTCATGCATGAACACAGTAAAATTCTTAACGATTAGCGGTGCCCAACCCAGCTCTTTCGCTGATTTCCTCGCTTTCCTGCAGAGGAAGTACACAAATCTCGGGTAAAGTGGGCTAATGAAGATCCTTCCCGTGTCCTGACGGCTAAACATGTCTAGCAAGCTTGTTTCCGAAGCATTTATAAAATTGTGGAGGCACGGGCACAAAGCGAAGATGCTCTGCGTATCCGCTCAGCAACGGGTGTATGTGTGTATAAATGTATGAGAATGTGTATGTATGCATACATGGTATACGTATGTAGCGAATGTGTTCAAAGGTATGTATGAAACGATATGTATTTTTTAAAAACAAAAGAACGGAAGAAGAAGACGTTAAGCGACCATATTTTTTCATTCTCTGTCAAACATTCACCGAGTCAAGATTAATCAAAGTTAGGCTAGAAAAAAAATCTCGATCCGATTCTTGGGTGCAGCTACCCATGTAGCACCTACAAAGCTGATCCCATTAAGTAAATGGGCTTTAGGCTGGACTGTGCTCCTTATCGATAATGAAAAAAGTCTTATAACAAATACTGATGTCGCTGGTTCCGTGGGCTGGGTATCAGTAACCTCAGATGCGACGATTATTTTTGCCGGTCGCGCTCTTCCGAAATAAAAACAGAGTGATCGGCAAGAACAATGGCGATAAGAACCTGTCTGACCGCCTGGCGGCCAATAATACCGAAGGATTTCAAAATCGTTATTTCAAACGTGTCTTTTAGGGTGGCCTTAACTTCCTCGTTTTTTTGGCATGCACCGCGAATGCTCTTCGTAAAATTGTGATGTCCTTGGACTACTCGAATTTAATAGATTTAACACGTATTATCTATTATGATCAATATGCTAAAATATAATGATGTCTTTTGCAGAAGCTCCCCGAAACCTCGAATGATGGTATGTGGCTCACCGCCTTCACAAAGTCCAACTGCAAGTATGGTAGTTTCTTCAACTCCTCCACCTGGTAGCGATCCAGATCCAGAGTTACACACGTTTCGAGAAGCTATTGCTCTTTCTGGTACGTAAAATCATATTTGGAAATAATTCTATAATGATAATAATTATATGAATCCTGGTGTCCTGGTGAAATCGTTAAGAAATAAGCACCAACCATTTAGCAGAAATCGCTATTATGGTGGCAATTAACTGAGTGTCTAGTAAAATGAATCTAAATGCATTTATTATATTATATTATGCGCGTTTCGAATGTATCTTTTATCTTATCTTATATTATATTACTATTTTACATTATATTAAAACTCTATATGTGAGTAAAACTGTAAAAATCCCTTAAAACTAGTAAATCATCCTATAATTATTTTTATTTTACGGTATGTATATGTTAAAGTTCAAAATTTCGTATTGCCGAAAAACGAAGAAAAATGTTAGGTTATACAAATTAATAAAATGACATCCAAAAGCGACCGTCCCTACGTCCGTTCATGCGTTACACTTTTTTTTTTATTTTTCCATTACCGGTGCAGCCCTTCGGCCTAGCTGCCGGGGGCCTTCCACCACCTCTGTGTGGAAGTTAGTGCCCCATCCTATCTCTTTCCTACGTCACTATCTCCCATGTCGATATTTTTCAGACACACAGCATGTTGGTTTGCCAGCACTCTCTGCCCCCTAGAGGGCATCGGGTCCGTCTCTCAGTGTAGCTTTCCTCGGAGAAGGTCCCGTATTAGACCAGCTCCACACCGGTAAGGCCGGCGCTCCCTGCCTAATGCATCGAGTTGGCTACCTTAATTCCTACCTTACCTTCGGTCCCTACCACTGTTTCGCATTCGCCCAGGCTTACGCCTGTGAGACAGGGAAAACCTCGGAGTCACACTGAAGGAGAATTCCGGGGAAAAAACCTGTCTCGAAACAGCCGGAGTCTTGGGTACTTTTGCCGTTGAAAGTAACTCACTGACACTCCGCTCGTGCGTTACACTTATAATTTATTATAATTATTATGTAATTTAAACACATATAAATGTTATTATTTAATGTACTTAATTAGTAAAGAGACAAACATAGACATATATCTTATAAAAAAACAAGATTAGTCCAGATGCGTTGGATGCTGTAAATGAACATTTGAACTAATAATATTTTACTGAAATCATTAACTTACCTTAATTTATAATAACACTATCAATGATATGTAGTATATACATGTGTATTAGGGCGGATCGAATTTTTTGTACGCACTTTGGCGACTCATAATAGTGCAGAAATTTTAGTAGTTATATCAAATAGAACGTCTGTAAAACTTGGACGCATAAGGTCAATTACTTCCGCTCTGTCTAAGGTCGACTAATTCAAAATTACCACATTTATGCTTAAAAATTTTTTTTTTAATTCTTCAAACAAATTTAAGAGGAAAATGCTCCAATACATTTTTTTGTAAAATGCATTCCTTCTTGTTGATAAATTATTGAAGTTTCAGAAATTTAAGTTGAAAATATTGAATTCAACACTTCAATAATTTATCAACAAGAAGGAATGCATTTTACAAAAAAATGTATTGGAGCATTTTCCTCTTAAATTTGTTTGAAGAATTAAAAAAAAAATGTTTAAGCATAAATGTGGTATTTTTGAATTAGTCGACCTTAGACAGAGCGGAAGCAATTGACCTTATGCGTCCAAGTTTTACAGACGTTCTATTTGATATAACTACTAAAATGTCTGCACTATTATGAGTCGCCAAAGTGCGTACAAAAATTCGATACACCCTAATGTGTATTTTTATAAATCAGTAGATCAGGACTTTAGCTGACAAAATTGGCAACGAAAGAGGAATTATGCTGACTTTTGCGGAATAATGGAGACGTCAGCATAATTTTGTGATGATTGCTTCAGCGAAAAGAGACTGATAAACTTAGCAGAGACGTCATTCAAGACGAAAAAGATGTAAGGCTGCTCATGTTTGTAGAAATCGCGTTGCCGAGTATCTACAAAACAGTCGCGGCACGAATCGCACAGGATAGCGGATTCGACGAGAGCCAAGACCAGCCTAAAACTGTGAGACAGTTACGTCGAGGATAGACAGCGTTTGGGGAAGGGAGGACTCATCATCCGATGGTCGATGAGAAGAAAAGACCAAGTGAAAACGCTGTCATAACCTCAACGACGAGCGAGACATCACCAACGCTGAACAGCGAAATAACTCTTGACGAAGAGCTCAGTTCGGACACAGAGTCACAAAGAAGTTCGGAGCTTTGTTCGTCATGCAACGAGTTGCGTGAGGGAGCTTCTAAGACCCTCACGTACACGCGACTTTTAGAGGAAATGAGGAAAATGCGTCACACGTTGCGAGAGTTAGAAGAGAAGGTGAAACGTCTCGAGAAGTTAAAGGTGAGTCAGACGAGAAATCCACTCGCCGGCGCGGAGCGAAGACGCACGCGAAGGGTTACGCCAAAGCAGAAAACAGCGTCAGCGTCCAATACTTCGCAGAAGAGCAAAACCAAACAAATAAACGAAGTACGACGCAATAGTCCGCGCAAGCGCCCTAAAAGCCAGAGCAAAGAGGAAGCAAGGGAAAGCGTTCCTCCGTCCAATGGACCACGCTTCGTCGAACGAGTCGAACGAAGGCGCAAGGGTGAACGGAAACCCGCGGTCCAGGAAGGCCACTTACCCCACGAAAAGCAGACGCAAAGAGGGCAAGATGTCCAATCGCATAAGAGGAAAACCCAGCATATCAGCATATCGCGAAAGTCAATCAAGCGAACAAGATGACAATCGGCGCATCGAAGCATGCATGCAAAACTGAAAAGAGATGCTGGATATGCAAGTCACGGGCGTATGAAAGAAAAAGTTGCTCAGAGCCTGATAATGCAGTAAAGCACATGTCCAGAAGAGCGCGTAAATGGCTCGAGTGCTGGACCTGTAGATGATTGACGCATTGGTGGCGAGACTGTCCCAAAGCAGGGGACAGCGGTTGTAAAACGAGAACTTCACAGGCGCAGAACACGAGAAGTTGCAGGAGGTCTGATTACGAGAGTGCTAAGGAGTTAGACTTGACAGCCTCGACGAGACCTTACACCTACTAACAGCGCGAGCAATTCGGACGCAAGGCGGATTAAGATCGTAGAAAGGTCAGAGGTGCAAGTTTGAATCCGCAAGCTTCGTCCGTAGGACGAGCGTCCAGCGCTGAGAAAGGCGATATTATAGCGCTTGAGCACAATGAGGACGCAAAAAAAGCTTAATTCCTGCGTTAGCGCCCGAGATTCAACGTGCTTCTGGGGCTATTACGCCTCTCCATTACCCAACATGGACGGTCGTCTCCGTGAACTGCAGATAACGAGAGACGTACCAACGTTAGACCTCAGCAAGACGTTTGGACTCCTTACGACCAGCGGAAAGTAAGTCAAGCTCGCGTTACAAAGAACTAAGAACGAGACGGATTCAAGGTGCGCCTGGAGTTCAGGCGCAGGTCCGCGAAAAGCCGCACATAGATGACTACGACCAAGAGAAGTCTAGTTAGTGGCAGAGATACGGGGTAGCGCCACACTATCACCCTTAGAAAACTCGATAAAGTGGGTGAGTGATCGTGGCCTGGCACGATCGCGTGAAGATCTCGAGATAGAGCGGCGAGATAGTGTCGCAGTGTGCGAGTAACGTGTCAGCGTGCCAAGCGGGTTACTAAAATGCACGACATGGACTGGTATCGTGCAAGGCTGGCAATTTCGTGACGAAGGAAAGTCACGAACAGCGAATGCGAAGCAAAGCATCGCCAAGTAGACGCCGCCTTGAAGACGAGAATTTGTCGGAGGATCGTTGAAGAGGAAGTTCGTCGATTCAACACCGGTCATGCGACTTAAAGAGCAGCACGAGCTTACGGTCAACCAAAGGTCGCTGAAGAGTGGAGAGGACGACATCGCTTAACCGCCGAGGGAAGCGAGCGGACAAGCGGATGCGAGCGGCGCACCGCTGATTAACGAGCGAACCTCTGTAGGCTAACAAAGTGATGCGGCGTCCGGGCTGAACGAAGCCAATTCGCGTACGGTTCGTAATCGTGCCGAATAAAACCTTGCGATCAAGGTGAAAATCGATCTAGGATACGGTCCTGGAGGTAGTGACGCGACCTGCAAGCATCTAAGTGAACCAGAGAAGAAACAGGTGCGTCGTAGAAAAGGTTCAACCGTCCAAAAGATAAACGTCGCGTTTTTCGTAGAGTGTAGAATCGAACTCGGGACGATTGTTCGATTCTAGGAGGGGGTTGTAACGAGGTGCGAAATCAGGTAGATTCGCGCATCGTTGGAACGCGACGTTGCGCAAGCGCGAGACAAGATTCGGGGCCTCGCGTAGAAGGCGCGGTCCGTCGGACAGACAGATATCTTCCTGCCAGAATAGCAAATGCGTCAGCTCTCGAATGTGAGACTGACTCAATCGAGCGACGACCGATAGCGAGAGAGAGAGAGAGAGAGAGAGAGAGAGTGTGTGTGTGTTTTTTTTTTTTTTTTTATAAGGCGTAGGCAGAGCACGCTCTGCCCAAGTGGCCATACGAAACCAATCCCCACCGGAACCATCGTTAGACATTTCTTCGGTGGGGACTGTTCATTAGCCTGATAGGGCTATCCAAGGATTGTTTGACATTTCCATGCATCCCCCATCCACCGTAGTGATTAGGGGTTCAGGATCAAACTCGTCTACTTCTTTCTGCATCGTCAGGCCGTCTACTTCCTACAGCATCGTCCTGTCATCCTCTGACAGTCTCAACCCTCGACCTACGTTCATCTGCATCAGGCAGGGGAGCTGGGCTCAGCTCAACCTACGTTCCTCTGCATCGGTTTGAGGAGCACTTAGATTAAACGGGCATTGCCACGTCTTGTATATAGTCTCAACCCCGACACCTACGTTCCTCTGCATCGGGTGGGGGAGTCTTGGCTCAACTTAGTTACCTACGTTCCTCAGCATCGGTCTAAGGAGCAGATATACGGACGATAGTCTCATCGTCTCGGGATTCCGTAAGCTGGCGTCTTGCCGTATCCTCACTTCTAAGTTTTCTCATTACGGTGGCCGCGAACGACGCCACAGTCTTCCAGTTATTGGTTGACTTCAGCATCAGCCCAACGAAGTTCTCGGGCGTGACGGCTTGACCTAAAGTTTCTAAGAGAATTTCTCTTTTTGCGGCAAACCGTGGACACACTGTGATGATGTGTTCGGCATCTTCGAGGGAATTCGGGCAGGTTGTGCGAGTAGCTTCGTTGTCCAACTTGAAGCGGTGCAGGTAATACCTGAAGCAGCCATGCCCCGTCAGTAGTTGGGTGAGATAAAAATCTAGATCGCTATGTCGTCTGTTTATCCATACTCCTATATTAGGCACCAGACGGTGTGTCCATCTTCCTTTTGTTGACGCGCCCCATCTACGCTGCCACGCTTCCAGAGTGCGTTGAAGCTCCTCCTTTTTAATGTGTACCCTTGTCGACTCTTCTTCTTGAAGCCTCTCAAAGAGCCTTGCCCTTTCTTCTGCTGCAAGATCCAGCGGAAGAATTCCCGCAAGAACCTCGATAGCATCACTAGAGGTCGTTCTGTATCCGCTAGTGACGCGTAAACAAGCCCGTCGGCGTGCTGATGTAACCTGCTTAGTGTACATCTTCACCGTTGCTGCTTCATGCCAGACCGGGGCGGCATACAGTGTAATTGAGTCAATCACGTGTGTCAGCAGCTGTCTCTGTGTTTGCCGTAGTCCCCCTATGTTGGGCATCAGTCCCGCTAACCCATTCGCCACCTGCGATGCTTTCCTGCCGACTCTTTTAAGGTGTTCATCGAACCTTAATCGGGCGTCGATTTGTACTCCTAGGTATCGTATGGAGGGTGCCGAGATAATATCGCTGCTTCCAACCCTTAGAGTAATGGTCTCTACTTTTTTCCGGCTTGTCACCAGGACCGCCTCCGTCTTGTGGTCGGCCAGTTGAAGACCAGCTGTCGTGAGCCAGCTTCTGATGCTGCTGATTGCGTCGTTAGCGTCTTCGGTAATCTCCTCCAACACTTTACCGGTCACTACTATCGCAATGTCATCCGCAAATCCAATAATCTTAATATTGGGAGGTACCGGAATCCTCAATACCCCGTCATACATGATGTTCCATAGTGGTGGGCCCATGACTGACCCCTGTGGAACGCCTGCAGTAACGCCGTGTTTCACAATACCGTCATCCGTGCGATATTGTAGTGTCCTATTGCTTAAGTAGCTTGCCACTATTTCCCGAATATAACTTGGCACCCTTAGGCCTTCTAAGACAGTGATGATTTGGGGCCAACGTGCAGAGTTAAAGGCATTTTTAACGTCCAGGGTGACGATAGCGCAGTACTTCTTAGATCCTCGCTTCCATCTCTTGCCGCTAATTGCCTCGCGTGCTGTGTTAACCACTAGCATGATCGCGTCTGTGGTGGATTTGGCTTTGCGAAAGCCGAATTGACGTTCTGATAACCCTAAAGGCCCCTCGGTGAAATCTTCAAGTCATCCGACTATGATTTTTTCAAGAATCTTCCCTGGGGTGTCTAACAAGCAAATAGGCCTGTAGGACGACGGATCTTCCGGTGGTTTGTCACCTTTTGGCAGCGGGACTAGCTGTTGTAGTTTCCAGCGTTCGGGAAAGATGCCCTCCTGAAGGCACGCTTCAAAAGTTTTTGTTGCCAGCTTGAAAGCCTGGTTTGGGACGCCATCTGGGCCGGGTGCAGCTGCGTCCCTGGTCTTTCCACAGGCTCTTCTGAGTTCCTCTTCAGATAAAGGTGGTATACTTTCTGGTGATGGGGCTTTCCAGTGAACTTCACATTTATCGTCTTTGGGAAAGAGGACTTTAATTATCCGGCTCAAGAATTCAGCTTCGCATGGTGGCGCTGCTACTTTGCCCTTGAGTCGCGCCATGACCGCTTTGTAAGGACGACCCTACATGTCCCTGTTTACTTCCTCACAGAGTTCTGAATTACAGCGTTTTTTTGCTCGCGTTTATTGCTTTACGGAGCCTCTTCCGTACCAGCAGGTATTGTTCCCTTAAGTTTCCTCGATCGTTCTGGGCTCTTTGAGCGAGTCTTCGTGCTTTATGGCATTTCTTGCGCAGTTCAGCTATTTCACTTGTCCACCAATATGTTTCCTTGTGCCCTTTTTTCGTTTGCACGGAACGTGTCATGGATGCATTACACGCCTCTGTAACAAGGGTCATAAGAGAGTCGTCCATGAAGTTGGATGTACCCGCATTGAGCCCTTCCCCTTCGATCATGACCTCAAAAGCTTCCCGATCTAGTGATTTGGCGTTCCATTTACGCATATTATACGACTTCGGACAACTCGCAGTCTTGTTTCTATCAACTATTTCGTACAATATAGCTCGGTGGTCACTGTGCGTATATTGATCGCTTACTTTCCACTTCTGCAGGTAAATGCTAAGATCGTCGCTTACAAAGGTCAGATCAATTATTGAGGTTTGTTCGCCTCTAATAAACGTTGGTTCAGAGCCCGTGTTCATGAGACAGACCTCAAGTCTTGTCAGACTTTCAAGGAGTATTTTTCCTCTGTTGTTAGTTGAGGTACTCCCCCCAGACGATGGACCACGCATTGAAATCTCTGGCAATAATTAGGGGCCTTTTGCTGGCTGCTTCATCCTCTACTCTGGTAAGTAGCATTGCGAACTGGGCTTCAGTAAGACTTGGAGGAGCATACACGCTAAAAATGTATATTCCCCTCACTTTTACCCAGGTATATAGCTCTCTTTGGTCGTGTGGTCGTTCCTGTACATGGGCATTCGCACTAACCCAGATTGCTGCCTTGCTGCTGCAATCGGTGAACCATTGTTGTGTGGCGTCGGTGTCTTGGTACTGCTCCGAGATGATAACAACATCTATGGAAGATTCGCGAACGGTCTGTTCCAGGAAATCCTGTGCAACTTCGCAATGATTTAGGTTGAGCTGCAGAAGTCTCATCCTCTAAACTTTTTAATGTACTCCTGGGTAAACGGGCATGCTTCGTCTGGGATTTTCCGGTCTCTTGGCACAGCAAGCAGCATGGATCCTTGTTGCACGACATGACTTCGTGCTCTGTGCTACCACAGCGTCTGCAGACTTTTGACCTATCTGTCCCTCCATACTTGGCTGCAGTGTGACCTATTTGTCAACATCTATAGCAGCGCCTTATTTCTATTTTTCTCCGGACACGGCAGTTCACCCATCCTATGCGAACTCTGCCTTCCCTTATCAGGTTTGCAGCCGAATTAAGTGGAGCACTTACGACTGCTGTCTGCGTTCTTCCGTAGGCTGGTCGTAGGGATCTTACTGATATCGATCCAGATGACCCATCTTTGATGTGTTCGGATAGGATCTCCCGAACTTCTTCCTCTGTAGTGACTTCGTCAATGTCTTTGATCTCCAGAGTGATTTGCTGGGACCTTATCATAGCCGATGCCTTCTCTTTTACTTTTCCCTCCACCTTGAGAGCTAGTTCTTGCGCTTTCGTGTTTTTGCTGTCCAGCTCCAAGATCAGCGCACCTCCCGCATTTCTTCTTATTTTTGTGACCTCTTTTTTGAGGTCAACTAGCTCCGGGTCACTTTTGATATCCTTTAAGATATCCGCGTAGGACACACCGTCTTTGGCCCTTATCACAATGGAGTTTGGTCTGTCCCTGCTAGGCGGCTTCCTCTCCCAGGGAATCTTGTTCTTTTTCTCCTTTTTGCTAGCGACCTTGTGCCACTCGCTTTCCTTTACCCTACTCCTGTCGGTGGTTTTCTCCTGTTGTTTTTTGGCCCCTCCAGCGGCCTGCTGGCTGTGTGGTTGGGTCTTTTTGTTTTTTTGCGGTTGGGGGGTAATCGGAACCTCCCTAGTGCCGTCCTGTTCTTTTCAAGAGTGATGAGAAACCAGCGGAAAACTCCACATTGGTGTGTGTGTGTGTGTGTGTGTGTGTGTGTGTGTGTGTGTGTGATCGCGAGAAGAAGACGTCCAAGCCAACTCCTGCTACGAGAACCAAGGACAACCCGGCCTGTCGATCAGCGGCTGAACGAGAGGACGTCAGCTCTAGCAAGTGAGCCGAGACAGACTGGACTCTATGGATAATGTTGTATCAAACGCATCCAACATTCATAAGTCTGTTAAAAGCGATCTATCGGCGATTATGATCCAGGTTAAGCGGCTTGAAAGAGGACAAATGGTGCTGGAAAAGAGCAAGGAGAGCCCTGAATTGATGCTAAAAAAACGGAAATGTCACCGAAATAGCAGCATATTCAGAAGAAGGACAAGGCATCACAGACGATAGAAGCATCAAACGCGTTGATGACAAGAACGCTAAATAAGCGTAAGCCAATGTCACCAAGCCAGATAGAAGAGCGACAAGAAAACTACGCTAAAAGAACAAGGAAAAATAAGGAAGTAGCCTCTGTGGAAGTCGCATCAAAAATCCAATCACAGGTGTCTCCAGAAGAAAAGGCAGACCCACCCTAGCAGGAGGTTATTATCAGAAAGGAGAAAAAGAAAGAAAAGAAGAGGAAAGAGGAGATAAGCGAAAGCACTGGTGCCAAGAACAAAAATGGCACTAGAAAACCACGAGAATAGCGAACAGAGACGGGATTGGAACCAGCCAGACACAACGGAAGTTATCCTCATTTCCAGTAGGAAGAAGATGGAGGAAATCATACTGATGGTGGATGGACATGAAATCGTTTCTCGATCAACCATCAAATACTTGGGCATCACCATCGATGCAAGACTAAGTTTTAAACAGCATGTGGAAATAGTCAGTGATAAAGCAGCAAAAGTTGGGGCTGCTCTATCACGATTGATGCCAAATGTGGGAGGGCCATTTTAGAAGCGAACGTTACTCTTAGCCCGTGTAACCACATAATTTATGCTATACAGAGTCCCAATATGGGCGGATGCGATGCAAGTGAAATCGTATGCACGAAAATTGACTACCGTGTATAGGTGAAGTGCACCAAGAGTGGTGTCCGCTTACCGTACGGTATCGGTCGATGCTGCCTGCATTACAGCAGGTAAGCCACCCATTGACCTCTTAGCGTTGGAAAGAAAGGACGTATTCGAAGCTAGGAGACGCTCGAGTGACAAACGCCAGAAGGAGATCCGGGATGCCGCAAGAAAGAAGACAATGGCTGAATGGCAAACAAGATGGGGCGCTAGTAGCAAAGGACGATGGACTCATCGCCTTATACCAAGGATAGAAGACTGGATTGGAAGAAGACATGGGGAAGTTAACTACTACCTCATGCAGTTTTTGATCGGGCACGGATGTTTTCGGGCGTACTTGCATCGGTTCAAACTAGACGACTATCCGAACTGCCCAATATGTTCAGATGCAACATAGGATGTTGAGCACATCTTTTGCGAGTGCTCACAATCATCATCAGGAGCGAGAGGATCTTGAGAGTTATCTTCAGATCAGAGTAACTCCTGAGTCGATTATGACGGCCATGCTGACCTCAGAAGATGGATGGTGCGCAGTCAGCAACTATGTATCAGACATTCTCAAGAAAGTCAGGAAAGACGAAGAAGACAGAAGAAGGCGAAGAGGCTAAGTACGTACGTGTGTATGTGCGACGCAGAAAATGAAGGATGACTATAGTGATGACGACCACATCAACCAGAAGAGGGCGAAAGCCTTGCGCCCCCCGCGAAGCATTGCTTGACGGTGGTATCGCGGGGTTCAGGGACATAGAAGATGGAGCTGGGCACCTTTACCGAGGGTCGATAAAGTCAAAGAGGGCGTTCCTTTTTACAGCTAGGTGTTTTTTCACCTGGCCGTAGAGGGGATGGGTTTAGTCGGTGGGAATCCGGCACACGACTGACATTGGGGATGGGGCTGTTTCGACGACCTCATAAACAATGTCATGCTATGGTCTTTCTAAGATTTTCCCTAATACCTCTTTCTCCGAGAGAGATAAAAAACACACAGACACAGACACACACACGGACGGACGGACGGACAATGCAGAAGGAAGAAGACGGCAGAACAATGCAGAATGAAGAAGACGAGTTTGATCCTGAACCCCTAATCACCTTGGTGGATGGGGATGTATGGAAATATCAAACTTCAAAGGAGAAGCCAAAAAAGGCTCGTTAACGGGCCATAGTTGCTCTACCTACGCCACATAAAAAATAAACACACACACACTTATATTATATTTTCATTTTTGTAATACTCCCTCCCACCCATCCCCTACTACCCTTCACCTACCCCCTACTACCGCTACCGTGCCACCCCACCTAATAACGTGAAATTCTTTCATGTAAAAGTTTACAAATAATCATTAAATATTTATAAGTATTATTATATCATGTCTTATAATAATACGAAATAAACTTATGATATTATCTAATGATTATTTGTGTATCTGTCCTGTATTGGTTTCTTTTTGTGTATTGTGCATATTAAAAGTTGCCAAAAAGTAATTTAGAAAGAAAATATTTTTAGTGATTATGTAATTAAAAAATTTTCAAATAAAATGTATGATCTAAAATTCTTAAGTCTTAAAAGATGGTAATTTATTATGAAAAAATTTATAGTGATTTAAATTTTGATGGGAAATATTTAGATAATATTTATGATCAATTTTGGAAAATATAACCAAAAATATCTATATGATTTTATTTTTGTACACAAATAAAAATAATTTTTATTATTTAACATTTTCTACTAGAGATAACGGATGACTATGCTTTCATCGTTGACTGATGTTGATCTACATACTATCAATCTGTAAATTAAGTTCGTTAACATGTGTTTGCATCGGTAAACATGAAATGTACTAGGTTATATGTGTCAAATTTGCATGTAAAACCACTTATTAGCCTTTATATCACGTTTGTTTTCAACATAACTTCTAGTAGAAGGTTAAGCCCATTTTGAAACCTTACAGCTACTTTTTTTACTATAAAAAGGTATCTTTTTACTGTATTGAGGTTGTCGGAGTCTGGATAAAAAATTCAGAGTTTTATATTTTAAGGTTTAAAATGCAAATAAGGTAGCCTTAAAAAAAATATATATATATGGGACGTTCCACGTCAAACGTAACAAAGTTCTGCCCAAAATTCCTTTTGATCTAAAAATTTTTTAAAATATGGAAAATTTGGCATTTTTTATGTACTTTCAATTAGTGAGAAGCGTTTTTTAAAATTTTGTTCCCAGACTGAGCTACGCGTTCCCAACTTTAAAAAATTACTACTTTACGAAATATCAAGCTGTCAGAAATCACAGGGGCTCAGAAAATTCTAAGCAACGACTATTTTCATGTATTTTGAGCTGCTGAACAAGAATCCGACGGTATTTTTTACCGATACCTCAAGCGTTCGCCCCTAACCTCAAATAACACCCCCCAAAATTGCTTTTTCACGCAGTTGAGAGGTTTATCCTGTGATCGACGGGAAGAAAATTATTGACAGAGGGTATTTTTATATATTTTCTGCTGCTGAACACGAAACCGGACGTCTTTTTTACCGATACTTCAAGCGCTCGTCCCTAACCTCAAAAAACCATCCAAAATGTCTTTTTTACGCGGTTAAGAAATTTACATCTAGAGGAAAATCATTGACGAAGGCTATTTTTATGAATTTTGGTCCACTGAATTTGATCACGAAGCTAAATTTTATTTTTTTATTTTTACTTCAATGCAATTAAATAATGTAACTGATTACTGATAATATGGTTTATACTGTGCAATTTTTTTATTGATTCCTATGAAAGCTATCTGCGTTTTACAGGGTTGGGACTGTCTTTATTACAAAGCCCACATTACTTTCTTTTTATATTTTTTTAATTATTACTTTAATTTTTGTATGTTTGTATTATTTTGTTGAACATATTTTAAATTTAATTATTAATATTGTACTATTGATAATGGACTTGGTGTATTAGAGTATCTAAACACAGTAATTTTTTGTCGGGACAAACTAAAAACGCATGTCCTTCTGAAATTTTTGTAACCGGCGGTGCAGCTGAGAATCTTTTCTTTAGTGATCTTGAAGTTTTTTCGTAATCTTTTTTGGAATAGTGAAAGAATGTTATTGTTTGGAACTTTTGTCTCGCCCAGTCATAAAGTTGTTTTGAATTTAAAATCGCTTCCATAGCTTTGGCTTGCAAGCTGGTACGAATAGCTTCTTTTTTTAATACGGCTCTTACTCCGTCACATTAACCCTTTCCATGAGCAGTAGCATGGAAATGCCAATCCGTCATTATTTGGAAATCTGACTCATGATTAACCAAGTTCATCATCTGATATCTATTTTTATACTGCTGCTTTGCACCATCTGTGACGTATATAATCTTATTCATTTTTGGGAATCTTTTCTTTATTCCAGAAATAATCTTTTCTTGTAAAATATAAACTGCGGCCGTATCATGAGTAGTACATTCAGAAAGTGCTATAAAACTACAATGCCTTGTTTCATTATCTTCTCTGTAATATAGTACTGCAACATTTATTGTACACTGATCATTGTTAAAATGAAATTGCTGAGCAGCATCCTGAACGACGTAAGCAAAATTTTCAGAATAATCCATCTCCAGAAGCCCTTCGTTCTCTTGTAAATTGTTCTGATCTTTTATACATTTAGATTGATTTTTTGCGATGATATGATGTGGTATAAGTTTTTTTAAACTCAAAGACAATTCAGACGTAAAATCATCCACCGAAAGACATTCTCTTTTTAAAGTACATTTATTTGTTGACTGCCGAACACTAAAAATTAATTCTTCAATCTTATTTTCGTATACTACAGAAGATACATGTTCTTCAAATCTTAAAAAATTACTACATTTTTACAACTTCCTAAAAAACAAGCAGGATTCTGATTTCTGCATAAGATGAACAAAAAGCAATCGATATAACCATTTATTGGATCACCAGATCCCTTCGTGAGAATCATCAATTTGGATGCTTCAAGCATGGCCTTGAAATTTTTGTGTATTACACATACACACACGTTATGCGTGCCTCTTTCACCAGCCAAAACACACCATTTTGGACGTAGTTTGGCGAATTTACTAAAGCTGATAGGTGGTTTTTTGAGGTTAGGGACGAGCGCTTGAGGTATCGGTAAAAAAGACGGCTGGTTTCATGTTCAGCAGCACAAAATACATAAAAATACTCTGTCAATAATTTTCCTCCCGTCGATCACAGGATAAACCTCTCAACTGCGTGAAAAAGCAATTTTGGCGGGTGTTATTTGAGGTTAGGGACGAACGCTTGAGGTATCGGTAAAAAATACCGTCGGATTCTTGTTCAGCAGCTCAAAATACATGAAAATAGTCGTTGCTTAGAATTTTCTGAGCCCCTGTGATTTCTGACAGCTTGATCATTTCGTAAAGTAGTAATTTTTTAAAGTTGGGAATGCCTAGCTCGTACAAGAATTTTATAAAGTTGGGAACACAAAAATTAAAATTTTCATATCTTCGATTTCACAGAGAACCATCCATATATATATATATATATATATATATAGACACACACACACACACACACACACATTTATATATACGTATATTTACGTAGTTTAAACAACGTTGGAAATAATCGCTATTCGATATCAATGAAACCAGGAACCTTTTTAAAAAAACATTTATGTAGTATTTAAAAAACAGTTAAATAACCATTACAATTATTAACAAACAAACAATATGTAATTTTTGTGAAGGTATCTAGACATGCTTTCGAAACAATAAATACAAGATTTGTGTAATTCTAACAATGCTTTCAGAGAAAAAATCATCGTCTGGTGACTATATACAAACACTTCGTATAGAACGCCATGTCAATCAAACAAAAATGATGGTGTTGTATGTAAAAAGAAGTAAATTATGGTTATCTTTCATGAAATTATCTTTAAATGAATATTTCAGATTACAAAATAAAAATCATGAATTTAAAATTGGGTTCTCGATGTAGAAGAAAATAAAAATACAACAAAATATTAATTACGAAATAATGTTAGAAGAATTCCATACAAATTTATTTGTAATAGTGATTTTACTAGTAGGGTCACCTTACCCCTAACGTCGCTCATTTGATGTTAGGTATAAATGTTCATAGGTCCAAGGAAAATTTAAAGAAAATGATATTGTGACATACACAAAAAATTAAAAGGTTGCGCGAGTTTGATTATTTTTCTGTGCATGTTAAGGGGATGTCGCCCCAAAAGCTTCGAAAATCCGCCACGGGGTATTTTGTATTTCCAAACTTCTAGAAAAACAGAAAGTCCTATCAAATTTTTCTTTTAGTAGAAGAATTGATTAAACTAACACTACGGCGCTACAGACTTGGTTTTCCATTTGCAAGCTTTATTTAAAAAGTTTTATGTAAAATTAGATTTTAAGGTTGGCGCTGCAATCGCATGAGTACGGCGAAGTACGCGTAAACATCTGTTCGTATTTCCAAGATATTAGAAAAACAAAAAGTCTGATCGAAATTTTCTTACGGTAGAACGATTCATTAAACTTAACACTACAGCGTTACAGACTCGGTTTTTCATTTGCAAACTTTATTCAAAATGTTTTATGTAATTGAAAAACAGTGTTTTTTGGGACGACATCCCCTTAATAACGTAATGTGTAATGAGTTACACATGTAATATAATAGTATGCATGTATGTCAATTAAAAAAAAATCACACGTTAAAAATAAAGTGAGATTAATCAAAGTAAGACGAGTTTATAAGAATATTTTTGCAAACATAATATAACACAAACTCAAAATTGTTATGTTCAATGATGGGCTCAGTTTAATATTTATGAAACAGGCATGGTAAGATACATAGTAAGTACACAAGGAAGGTTTGTATCTGATCAATATATTATTGAAGTTTTTAGTTAGCAATTATTTGATTCAACTTAATTGATCCCAACAATTCTGTATTTGTTATATTATGAATAAAATAATATTGTAATATTACTATAATATTATATGACTTATATTATTTAATATACTATAATTTACTTTATTCCATTGATCATATTTCTTTTTAGATCTGTAATTTTGTTTCAATCGAAATTATTATGTTACATACTATTATTGACATGCACTGTAATATAGAATAAATCAAACTCGGCTAACCGTTTACTTTTGTTGAAAGTTAATATTTTTGAGACATTACATTTCTTTTCAATCAAACTTATTAGAAGTATCTGAAATATGGTCTAGAAATAAAATGTATGTTTTATAAACAGTTTTAATTACAAACAAAACACAGTTAATGGACTCGACATTGACAATTTTTGAATTATAATTGATTTTATGTGATCAAACTATGTAAAAAATGTAGTTCGATTAACGAAAAAAATTACATTAATTGAAGTTTCTGATTAAGATATTTTTTATATATTGCAACTGTAGAAAATTCTCAAATTTTCAGTTTGCGGGCTTCGCCTCGATCAGTTACGTCAGTGACGTAAGCTCGCGGCGCGTGATTAGATTAATACGCACTATTATATTATTTGCACGAAAAAGATATGAGAGGCTTCACATGTTGCTAATATATATATATATATATATATATATATATATATATATATATTATATATATATATATATATTATATATTATATATATATATATATATATATATATATATATATATATATATATATATATATATATATATATATATATATATATATATATATATATATATATATATATATATATATATATATATATATATATATATATATATAATATATATATATATATATATATATATATATATATATATATATATATATATATATATATATATATATATTATATATATATATATATATATAATATATATATATATATATATATATATATATATATAACAAACCAAACCATACATTGTGAATTACGATTAATAAACGAACGCATTTACCAATAATCTATTGTACTCATTTCATCGCCCCGATATTTTCGCAGCTATCATGAACTTAACACCTCACGAAGAACAAAACCATCGACTCTCACATGTAACATTTGTACGGTATCATTCATATATTACAATAGCAGTCCATGCGTACAAATATTGTATAGGATCATATTTGTAGATTTTTCTAGTCTTTGCGACAATATGTGTGTGTGTGCATGTGTGTTTATATATATATATATATATATATATATATATATATATATATATATGCGTGAAAGTTGTTTCATTGATCAGTCTGCTCGAATAATTCAGTAAATCATAGGAACTCGAAGCCAAATGAAATAATTCCGCTGAAATTTCTTTGGGAGTTGGGTACAAGATATAGAATATATATATATATATATATATATATATATATATATATATATATATATATATATATATATATATATATATATATTGAACAGAAATTAAAATTTTCATCTTTGATTTCACAGAGAACCACCCATATATATATATATATATATATATATATAGTAATAATTTAATTTTTTTTCACAATATTTCGCAAAGAGGTATTAATTTTTTTCTTTTTATGATTATAGGTTCACCAATGTCACGACGAGCCAATCGACAAACAGAGCTTTCGGCCTTTATTAGTAGTGAATTTGCACGACATCACAAACGACCTGCATCTCATGATGTTGACATGGGCTCACCAACGCACAAGCGAACACGCTTTATGTAACAGTGCGCTGAACAATGTAATGCAACAGCTACCGTATACAAAATGACGAGCTCAGCACTTTTTACGTTTACTCTTTGCGGATATCGATTAATTAATTTTGAAATCGCTAAATTGTTTGCTATAAGAAATATCATGTTGCTCTGAGTAAATTGGAAGCTCGTGCTTATCAAGTATATTGAAGCTCTTAACGGGGTGTATCATCGTTATTATAAACCTTTTTGCTCAAAGTTCATTTATGAACAAGTTAGTACTTGACATGAATAGAGCATTATAAAGAAGTGATTGTACGTATGTTTGTTTGTGTAAATGAGCAAGGGAGAGAAAGAGCATATCCGACTGGCGGCTTGATGCCTCTGTATTTCTCATAAGTCCTTTATTTTAAGAAAAATATAATTATAAATACCGATTGTGACTTCATTACAAATGTACGTTTGCTTACATTAATAACATTTTATTTTTATTTGATTAATAATAAAGCAATCAATTTATTGTATCTTTTGGTTTAATAATTATGTTTAGCTTTTAATAAGTTAAAAAAAATAGGAACATACAAAATTCAAGTATAATAGTTTTAAGATATGGAATAAAGCAAAAATCTAGAAACTCATTTTTAACATACAAAATAATAAACGCTTTTACCTACATAATTCGGTTGTAGCCAATAATTAAGTAACTTTTTAATTGTTGTCAACAAAGTTATCAAAATATTTAATTTTTGCAAAAGCTAGAAAATCTATCATTTATATTGTGTTTTTAGAATTAGATAGCGAAAGAAAAAAAATCACTACTGCAGATTGTTTTTAATGTTTCAGTAATTTATGCAAGAATCAAGGTCTTCATCAACATAGGTTCATGTACAAAGGCTTCGGATATGCTCGTTAACTGTTAAAAGTGCCGATACTAAAATAATATTCGTGTTTGTGTCATAAATAAAATTTTATATGGACCTTGAATTTGCAATATAGCTAATCTAATTTAATATATAGAAAAAAAGGATCAGTTTTTTTATTTAGTTACAAATCTTTTTAAATCAAACTATGTGTAGCAGATTTAATTCGATGAAAAAAGCATCTGTTAAAAAGAATAAACTCTAAATACACTTATACTGTAACCATCTTCAAAATCTTTATATAATTATCTACTATATGTAGAAAAGTGTGCTGATTTAAATTTTTTAAATTAAACTTATCAATGTAAAATAAAATTAATATTTTTTAGAATCATAATGAACTCTTTTTCCTTTTCATGATTATTTGGTTGCTTTATTTTAATCAACACAATACTGTAGTGAACTCTACCTTATGTTTTACTAAGTAACTATTTAGTAACGGGGCTTGTTTTTGGGCGGAAAACTTGGCAATACTTAATCGGATCACAATCCCGGTGGTGCAGAGAACTCTCCAACGCCTGTGATCTGCTCGCGTTGCAACCGGTCGTTGCAACACCCGCGGAGGCGGCGCGACGGTATTCGCGGTAAGGGTGTAGGGAACGGGAGTGAAAAATTCGGGAAAATGAACCGAATCGCGATTAAGATAAAACATAGAAATAATGTATTGTGCGACTAATCTTGTTTCTATAAAAGTATGCGCCGAGTCACATCAATATCGACCATACGCTTACACACATTCTGCGGCGGTGATATTGATGGCTTACTCGCAGGATCCGACGTCCTTTCGTTCGGTCGCTGGTCGACTGGCCGGGTCGTCATTTTCTTTAGCTCATAAACGAGAGCTGACGCGTTCACATCTATGGCCGGAAACTATCTGTCTGTCCAACGAACCGCAATA
The DNA here is from genome assembly GCF_009193385.2 of Nasonia vitripennis. NCBI lineage: Eukaryota > Metazoa > Arthropoda > Insecta > Hymenoptera > Pteromalidae > Nasonia > Nasonia vitripennis. The sequence goes on along the minus strand of NW_022279629.1, from coordinate 238,148 downwards.
TATACGCAATATATATCTTGCCTCGCACTTGTGCAATGTCGCGTTTCAACGATGCGCGAATCTACCCGATTTGCACCTCGTTGCACAATATCAAAATACATTGTAAACGTCTAAAACAGTATATTCAGAGACAAGTTGCATAAATAGTCCATAACAGCATAGCGTGTTGGCACCCTACCCTGGTAGAAATGTCAACGGTTCAATGGCTTAGCAATGGCTTATTTAACCAATAACGCCAATGAACCGCTTAGAAACCGCTAAATAACCGCTTACTGTAATAGAAGCTTATGCACAGCTCCTTGCAGTTAATTTGCTTAAATTCAGTTTACTAGCCATACGTATACAATTGTCAGGTTAAAACTTTTATTAACAAATATAAATTTACCTATATGATTGATTATAATTGAAAAAAGGTTAGGATATGCAAAGGACATGTAACAATTTTTAGATAATATATTTAAGTTGTATCTAGATAGGTTAAGAGGTTAGGATAACCACCAGCTAAATGAATCAATTTAATGTTATTAATATTTCAATTTTTTAAATATAATATAGTCCTATTCTACTATCTGAACAAGGTTTGTATGATACGCATGCACTGTACTTCATTTCACTTGACCGTACCCAGTCATGAACTGTTATTTCATAATGTCATGCTGTCTGATCAAATAAAATAAATAAAAATTATTTGTATTAGCAAACTAAATAGTTCAAAATGCCTTGTTCAACAAGACTAAACTAAAAAAGAACCCATTTAAACATTGTTAGGGTAATAATAAATTTACCGAAACTAACAAAGTAACGTTATGTGATTATGCGGATGATAGCTTACTCTCCCATACGGGGGAGATCAGTACTTCGCACTAATTGTCGCGGCGAAGCTGTTTGCGTGATAATAAAACATCAAGGAAAATTAAATTATTAACGAGAACGACTTACTTGTGTTTGTTGACGGGGATGACCCAAAGGTTGACGATCAAAACTCACAAATCAAATAATCTCTTAAACTCAATTATTTCAAAAATTCCTTTATTTGTTTCTGGAGACTTCAAATAATTTTCAAATGGAATAAGACACAATTTCGGTAAATGATAATCAAGACGGAAACACAATTGTAACGGGGTGAGACTTTGACGTGAGTGGAGAAAATCACAAAAGGAGACGCCGGGACCGAGAATCGAAGAATCGAGATCGAGAATCTCTAGGCGCGCGCTCTGTACGTCGAGCTAATGCCGCCTTATTTCGTCACACTCTATTCTACCTCGATTACCGGCGTGGCGAGGGACGTTGTTTCCTCGTTACACATTTAAGACTAAACTCCAACTTAAAGACTCAGAAATATAACTATAAAATCGAACTCTTGAATAGCGTCCTTACTCTTGGATCGCATAAACAGGAATGAAAAATCAGGGGAGGCGAAGCTTGAAGAAAGCGTCATGGCTTTCTCCCACGCAGGGTTTTTACTTCTTCGCACTTCAGTTTAGCCGCGCTCTCTTTCTTACTCATTAGGCCTTATGGGCCTAAGTACGGGCAACGTCGACTGTGCACGCGCGCTTTCAGCCGAGGGAGGAGAAGTTTGTTTTGGTTTAGGGTTACTTCTTACGCTCGTTAAGCGTCAAAGTTTCTGAATTTTTCCTGCTGTCTTTGATTCATTTAATTTAATATTTCTGAATATTCATCCAGTAACTTCGTCACTTAACAAACATTCATTGTGGTTTCGAGTACATAAGATAAGAATTTCACATTTTTCTTGGCATCTGTGATTTTTGACCAAAATCTCAAATCAGTCAATTAAAGTAATAACACAACAAAGATTGCTTGAATAAAATTTAAAATATTCAATGCCCAATATGGAAGCTGATTCGGACGGCTGATGATACGGTCGCAAATTGAAACGGTTATAGATCTCTTTTACTTTTGACACATCTTTGACCTCTGCCAACTCGAATGCATTTGCGCCACATTTGCGAATAATTTTGTACGGTCCCTCAAATAATCCAAAAAATTTATATAGACACTTTTGTGAAGCGTCAGATAAATGAGGTACACGAAGTACGAGGTCTCGCGAGCTGAGCTCAATTTTACTACTGCTTTTTTGACGTTTGCAACGAGACGAATGAATTTTTCAAGTTTTTATTTGCGATATCGATTCGGGTTTTAATGTGACATTGGAACGCGTTTTAAAATCGTAAATCTTTTGCAGAGTTTTTCACGGGGATTTTTTCCATAATGCAACTCAAAGGGTATCATACCGGTGCTTTGGTACATAGTTGAATTTAGGCAATCCTGTACGAAGGGAACAAGTCCTGCCTACTTATTATGTTGTTGCAAACAATAAGTTCAAAATATCCGACCGAGCTCGCGCATAGATCTCTCGACCGGATTTGATTAAGGATGCCTAATCGAGGAGAACAACACTTTTACACCGTCTGCATCAAGGCTCGTCCTCTAAACAGGAGACGTAAATTGTGTCCCATGATCACACAACAGACGCGTTGGTTTGCCCACCTTATTAAAATATTGTTCCCGCGGTTTTTTTAAGCAAATTGTAGTTGTTGCGCACCGAATGTGATATAGTGTAATAAGTTTTGAAAAAAATTAATGCACGACAAAAATATATTTGACTCCACCCGTGGACTAGAGAAGAGACCCAAAAAAATTAACAGATATAAAATCGTTCAGATGTGCGGCCTGCACAAATTCATAGCTTCCCTCTATTTTATAATTTAAATATTTCACACGCTGGCACACATCGTAACTTTTCATAAATTCTATAATATCTCGACGCATTCGTCGCCAAAAGAAAAATTGCGATAGGTAGCCGTGAAGCTTGAAGCTTCGCGCGTGTCCAAATTTATCATGTGCCATCGACATTACGGATCGCACGAGCTTTCGAGGGAGTGAAATCTTCCACGGGCTGTTCGCATCAGTCCTGTGATATATGATACCATCCTGCTCACAGCACTCCATATTTTTATTTCGCGTCTCCACCCATTGTTTGAGCTGGGCTTCATCAGCTTAGGCCTTGCAAAGGTTTTTTAATGCAATCGTCATCTCGAGTCCACGTCTTATTCGCGAGATTTACCGAAAAAAAAAAAAATTATAAGTGAAAATCACAAAATTAAAGTCAACCATTCTAAATTTTTTATAATGATATTTAGTATAAATACCTTTAAGTTTACCGTGCTATAACCTTCATTATCCCTGCTAGTCCATTGTGGCACTCGTTGCAAGGATTTGTGAATTTTTTCACTGTCCGTAAGATTCCAAGTGAACGAATGGTTCTTTTAGGCTCAAATTCAAGTTGGATACTTTGAAAACTGATTTTTTTTTCGCTAATTCAGTCACCTTTTTGTGTATGAAACATGTTCTAAACATTCAAATTAAAATCCCTGCAATCGTACACAAACTACTGGTGTACAAAGTATCCTCCTTGAATTTTGGCCCAAAAGAATCATTCGTTCAATTGGAATCCGACGAACAGTGAGCTGAAATCAGTAAAAAACACATTTAGAGAAAATCAACATTAAAGTTTATGATTATTGTTGAAAGTATAACTTAAATTAGTGCTTACCAAATCCTTTGAGACCAAGTTTTCTATGTTTCACATACATAGACCTTGAGTCTCAACAATTATGTGGTATATTCACTTATACCCTTGGGCTCTGTACGGTTTTTCTTAACTGCGAACAAAAAAGGCATTTCATGAATTTTCATAGAAATGTAATAAAAAGGTTATTTTATTCTTGCTAATGATAACACTTTATACTTATCTTTTTTTTTGGTCACTGTGTTAAAATTTTAAGTTGAAACTGTTGAAAATTACTAGTTTAACCTCCAAATGTCATCGAGCAGGTTAGTGTTACCAGGGTCAGCTGAAAAATATAAAATAAATCAGTATTTTAATTTCATAAAAATAAACTAAAGCAATACAGGGAGGAATACTTCAACCAAACTATCTCCAGAAATGTTTAATCCGGGTGCTCCAGTCTATGTAGCGGCTTTTTCTTCTATCACTACAGTCTTCATGAAGTCCTTGGCCACTTTTTCATACACTTCACTGAATTGTTCGTTAATTACATCACATGCAGACTAAGCCATGGGTTTTAAGCAGTCCATCAACCCACAAAATGTTGATAGACCAGCGTGGCCAAGTCTAAGAGCACAAAATGTAACCACTGCTCTTTCGTTGTTTTTTCAAGCATGTTTCTTGATTCCAACTTTTTGCATGAATTGATAGCTGCCAGCTGACCAAACTCAATATACACTATTACAATCTTGAATCCTGATCCTTGAGCTTCGGACTCGCCAAGTAGAACATTGCCATGGTATTGGTTGTAAATAAAAAGTTCCTCGAGCGCAGGAAATATAATGTTGATATCAATCAATCTATTCCTGACCTCAGAGACTCTTTCTGCTGCTAGAATTTGTATCTTTCTTGCTGAACTTGAAGATCTTGACGTGTTGGCAGGTACATCCTCGCTTGTTACTCCTAGAAATCTTCTTGGCCTCTTCTTGTCTTTTGCTCGAGAGTCCTTATTATCTGGATGGGTACTCGAAACCTGCCCTTAGCATCTCGCTGACCACACACTTTTACACAACATTTAATTTTACACTTTGTAAAAAGAAACTTTACTCCACTGCTCTGCTTTTAGAAAACACTTCACTTTTTTCTTCTTTTTATCGTTATAAGCTATAAGCTATTTTTTCCAAAGACACTACACTTATCACAACACTACTTGAATTAATTTAAACAAAATTTAAAAAAATATCAGCTGTTTTTATGCAATTAGACATCAGCTGCGTTTACTCAGTGTAAAACACATGCCAGGATTATACCTGCTGTGTTTTGAAATATTTGCTGTCTGCTAGCAGAACAGCAGAACGGTCGCTCTGTCCTTCTCCGACACATTGATTCTAACCTTTCTACGGGTAGTTCCACGCGCATACCTGCTTACATACTCTATACAGTCTATATACTCTGTACAGGCTAGTCCGATGTAGGATATAAATTAATCATATCTCAACACATCTCCTTAATATTTATGCTATATAACCATTAAATAATATTCAAAAGTATTCTAAATTTTTCAAATTTAATTCTTCCAAGAGCTTTCGTTAAAATATCAGCAATATTATTTTCCGAGTCTACTTTTACGACAATTTCTTTATTTTCGTAACTTACATTTACAAAGTGATAATGTACTTCAATGTACTTTGAATTTTTTGTCATGCTTCCATATTTTGCTATTGAAATGGCTCCTGAATCATCCTCATATATTTTCATTGGTTTTTCTAAATTTATACTTAAGACTTTTAGTAAATCTTTAATAACTTTAATTTCGCTTACTTCTGACAAAGCTACGTTCTCAGCGGCTGTTGACGATTTTGCCACACTGCCCTGTTTTCGGACTTTCCAATATATTACATTTGGATTGCGGATATTTGTTCGAATACACTTTTTTCGAAATTTTTTATTTTGAAAGAATTTTTTTTCGAAAGGTTTCTTTTCGAAAATGTATTTTTAAAAGATCTTTTTTCGAAAAATTTTTTGTAAAGAAATTATGATAGCCGAACTCTGCCGTACCCAGGAGCACGAACAAGGACGTGTCGGCTGGCAATCCCATTTTTTATATTTATATTTTGTTTTTTTTTCAAAGTATTAAAGTTTTTATATTTATTTTTTGTTTTATTATGTTATAGCTAATTATTTATGAAAATCTATATATTATTAAAAACTAAAATGATTAAAGTTTTTTCTTCGATTTGAAACAATCTGATTATATTTTGTAAAACTCAATTTGTATGAAATTAAACAATTTAATTTTTTGGTTTCTGCTGTAAATATGTGTGTAAAAAATCGCTAAAATCGTCCGCATAAGTGCCTTTTTGCTAAAGCAATTGTCTTATGTCGACGTTCGCATAACTCCGCCAAAGTCTGCATAAGTTATCTTTCGTCCCAAATTTTGTTCGCATAACTTCTGATACACGAAAATATATGTATATAAAATTGTATAAGTTCAAGTCTAGGAATAACCCACCATCATTACGTGGGCTATTGGGTTAAGTGGTTAGGTAAAGTAGGGTTAAGGTAAAATGCTTCTGTTGCAGTTGGTTCGAGTGCCGAGTTACTAATTTGGCAGACTCGCATGCTTAACAAAATAACCCTACTAACCCCATTACCGCCGTTGGCTTGTGTTGCAGTTGATTCTATTACCGAGTTACTTAATCCAAGTAAAGATGGCGGGTGAGTAAAACAGAAAAACCAGCTTCAGTTGACTTTCAGTTGACTTACCTATAATCTTAACGAGGATTATTGGGTTAGGGAAATTTTTAAATAACGCTAACTGATTTCAGTATTAAGGTAGTTCACCGGAATATTTATTTTCTTAGGATATCGCTCAAACTTTGTTTACATGTTCAATTAAGTGTCCTCTACAACGTGGTATTTTTTTTATCCCTCAAGCGACATTATTTTTAGAGATATTTAACCTTGAAATTTTGTATTTCAACATGGGAAGCCTATACTGAGTCCGAATTATGAGGACGTTTAGTTGAAGCGAATTTTATTAGAATATTTTTAAAAAAGTAGCTTACGGTGTAAAATAGCAATGCAAATCATGAAGAAAAAGTTGAATAGGGCAAACGAGGCCTTTTTAAAGATACAACCAGTCAAAGTTTTCATCCCATGCTATCAGTATATCTATATAGGTGCGCAGTGTTTCTCCCTCTTACAAGTTTTGAGAATATTTTGTACTCCAAACAATATATATCACCATTCTAATGTTTGATACTATGAATTGTAAGGTTTTGACATTAGATAACACTGTATAATATCTTAAAAAATGAATTTTCTAATAAAAACCCTGATTGAGCACTACTGCAGCCGGTGAACTACCTTAAAGTAGGAGCTCAGACGTAAAACAACATGTTTCTGGCGAAATGTCCCTACTGGTGAAATGTCCTATTGGCGAATTGTCCTACTGGCGATATGTCCTTGCTGGCAAATGTCTCTCCTGCTGAAATGTCCTTCTTTACGTAAAACGTCCGGATACGTGACTCATACATCCTTTCATATATACAAACTCTCTAGAAAGTGCAAAAGAATGTAATTTAAATTTTTTCGAAAAAAACTTCGAAAAAAAGGGATTAAAAAAAAATTCTCGAAAAAAACTGCAAAAAAAGTCCTTCGAACCAACGTATTCGAAATTAACGTCTTTCGAAAAAGTCGTTTCGAAATAATATCCAGATACGATTATATTTCTAAATAATCTTATTATAAACTCCGTCGTTGATTTCCTATCGGATTTATCTCCTGCCCAATCAGCATCAACAAAACAGTCCATGACTTCAGCATTTACATTCTTTTTTTATGTTAACTTTAAATCTTTAAAACAAATATTTTAAAAATCTCAACGCGTATTTGTAATGAGTCTCATTGTAACTATTTTGAAATAGACATAAATAGTTTACACTATAACTAACATCTATTCTTGTTTCAGAACTTATATATAATAATGCTTCTATGAGATTTTTATATTTGATATCATCTGATGCTGATTGTGCAGAGTCAAGACTCAAATTTTGTTCCATCAAAGTGTTAAATAACTTACTATTTTCAATATTATATTGTCTAGCTAATGACTCGATATAATTACTTTGGTCCATTGTCATCTTACAATTTTTATAATCATAGTTTATATTTATTCTTAAGTAAGTCTTTCATTGATAATTTGTATGACAGTTGATTCTTTATCTTACTAATTTTTCGCATTCTCTTTCCGCAAATTAATAAATCATCAACGTGTAGAATGAAATAAATTGTTTCGTTATTCTCACATTTTGTGTACAAGCAATAATCACTTACACTTCTCTTAAATCCTAATTTTTGTATATAGTCGTCGAAACATTCGTAACAACCTCTCGGGCTTTCTCGCAGTCCATCCAAAGCTTTTTTTAGTTTATAAACTTTTTCGGTTTTATCATTGTAACCTAAAGGTTGTTTTACAAATAGTTCTGATTTTATTTTTCCATTTAGGAATGCAGTTTCGACATCCATCTGTATAATCAGCAACTAATCTCGCTTTTTTATGATTATCAGATTTATTTGTAAATACTCATTTTAAATCTCAAATTTTCTTATCTTTTGGTTTTTCTACTAGTTGCCAAGTTTTATTTTTATTTAAACAATTTATTTCTCTAATATATATATATATATATATATATATATATATATATATATATATATATATATATATATTGTGAGACTATCGCTAGTTTAAAATTACAAAAGATGTTAGAATGACTATCGGTCTATACGAGCACAATTACTTTTGAAATAATAGGCTATGACACTGTTCATTCTCAAAATTTGAGATCTCTGAACAGGCATGCCTTTCAAAAATAAAATAAAAATCTCGACGTTTCGTCCTACCATCAGATGGGACTCCTCAGTAAGGATCTAACGGCTTCCTTAGACGCCTGCCGCCTTGTCAAGTCGCGGCCTTTAAGTAGCCCGAGTCTCCGTTTTCCCTTTCGAGAGAGAGAGAGAGAGAGAGAGAAAGAGAGAGAGATGTATTTAATTTTAGATTTAGTTGTTTTTTTATTGTTGTACATTGTGTTGTACATATACAATTATAGTATATTATAAAAAGAATAAAAATTTTGTGTAAGGGTGTTAGTGCGTATGAAGAGTGTGAAATGGAATGAAGTGAAGTGAGATGAATGAGAATGTGTGTATGTTTGTGTGATGTTTATGTGTTTTCCAGATTGAAGAAGTAATTTTTAGCTGCTTGTTTAAAGTGTGATATGGATAGTGTGTTGCGAAGATGAGATGGAAGGCTATTCCAGAGGTAGGAGGCGCTGATGAAAAATGAATTCTTCAGCGTCTCCGTCTTGAAGGACGGGATGTCCAGTGGAGTCATCTCACCCCTCACAGGCCTGAGCGCGACGTGGAAATCAAAATAGGCTAATAGATAAGTAGGTATTGAGGTGTTGAACATTTTTCTTAGAAAACAGGCTATGAATTATTTCCTACGTCCGTCGGTGTTAAGCCATTGCAGCTCACGCCTGTAAGGGGAGATGTGCTCGTCCCTCCTCACACCGTAGATATAACGGATCCCGGATTGACAAGCCTCTGCAATTTTAAGTCAAGTTCCTGAGTCAGGTCGCAGTAAGCAAGTGAGCAATAGTCAATGAGGGGAAACAGGAGTGCTTGCACTAAATGTTGGCGCAATCTAAGGCTAGTGCTTTTCCGAAAAAAATAGAGACGGTACATTAAAGAGTGAGCACGTTTACAAATTTGTGTAACGTGCTCTTTCCACGTAATTTTGGAGTCAAACACCAGCCCCAGGGTGCGCACCGATGATTCAAAGTTGACCTGGGCTCCCCCTACATTTATATAGGTGTTAGCAGTAGAAGGTAGAGCGTTTATATAGTAGGGAGAGAGAGAGAGAGAGAGAGAGAGAGAGAGAGAGAGAGAGAGAGAGAGAGAGAGAGAGAGAGAAAACTTAGCTTGGACTATCGGCGCTTACAATATTTACATAAATATAATACAAATTGGATTGACCATATTTATCTGGTTATTTTCTTTCGCGTTTTCGTCGCTGTTTTCTTTCTATGTAATTTCAATCAAATTATTATTTTTGTTATATATCTTTGACATATTAGCAATAGAAATAATTTTATTCACATCTGTTACTTTCGCATAACTAATCAGATTTTTATCCATCTCTTTTACAAAGAATACATTATTTATTGCTATTTTAATTTTCTTATTATTTACTAAAAAATAAGTAATGATTTTTCCAACTTTACTGCATTTCAAATCTCTACCATCTCCGACTTTAACATTTATTAGTCTTTTCAAAATCATGCTTTCAGAAAAATATGACTTATTATTTACAATGTGGTCTGAACATCCATTGTCTAATATCCATTTAATTTTACTTCTATCGCAATTATACTCTACGGTTTCACTTACTTTGTCGTATTCCTGTTCTACCTGTGTTAAGAAAGTTCCTGTACCTTCTTCTTCGTAACCTTCTTTGTATGTGTATCTTGCATCGTGTTGAGTCGTTTCGTCGGCACGTGATTGTTGCCAGCCTTTGCCTCGTCCACGTTGACCATAACCTCTTCCTCGTTGACCGCCATAACCTCGTCCTCCGTGGCCTCTGTACTGCTGTTGCTGCTGATGTGTACTTTCTGTCCAGTGCATCCTCCATTGGCTTCTTCTTTCCAAGGATTTGTACACGCTCTCCTTAGATAACCTTTCTTTCTGCAGCCAAAACACTTTATTTCTCTTCTTTCTGTTTTAAATACATCTGGCTTCTTATTGCCGTTATCATTCGGGTTTATTGTTTCCCACATTTTGATTTTATTCTTCAAAAATTCATACGTGCGATCACTTTCTTGCATTGAATCAATTAAGTCTCCAACATAACTTAGTGAATCTGGTAGTGTCTTCAACATATAATTGAGTTTTTCATTTACTTTGGCACCTGCACTTTTCAATTCATTTATTATTTTCTCAAACTCTAAAAATAATGTGCTTCATTCTTCGTAATCTTTTAATTTCATTCTATCCAATTTAACTCTTACACAGATCTGTAATGCAGTCGACTCTTTTAAATACATCTGGTCGAATTTTTTTATTACTTTTAAAGCTGTATTCTCGTCCCCAACGAATTCTAACTGTTCGTTTGTGATGCTACAATATATGTAGTTCATTGCCTTGAGATTCTTTTCGTTCCATGTGTTCTGTTCATCTGTTTCCAGTTTTTCTTGTGTTACTGGTTCGTCGCACTTTTTCATTTTAAATATACTTTGCCGTCAAAACTGTGACATCTTAATTCTTCATTTTTCGACATTTTTATACTTCTTGTATTTTCACTTGTATTTTCAAAAATCCCTTTTTTTAATATCCAGATTTTCTTTGTCTGTATTCTCAATAGCTTCTTTAACTTCACTGTATTTATTTTCAGCTGCTCAATATCTTCTTTTTTCATTTTACTACCAGCAACACGTGGGTACATAACCTCACTCACATTTCAACCATCACTTTGCTACGATGTTAATAAATGCGAGGTCCGGGTTGAAATAAAATACACTTCCACATAACTTTGTCGGATTATTCTAATCCGTAATCTGTAATCGTTTATTTAATACAGTTGAGGATTACATAGCTATCGACGGATGCACGCAACATGTGCTCTCGCTCTCTACGGTGCCATATTACGCTCTCTGCGGTCGGGCTGCTTCTCTACTATAGTTCGAGTGTATAGCTCGTACTATACCTATAGCTATCGCTGCCGCGCGCTCGACTCTCATGCTTACTATAGTTCTGCGCGCATGCCTACTTACATACTCTATACAGTCTATACTCTGTAAAGGCTAGTTCGATGTTGCATAGAAATTACTCATATCTCAGCAATGTCCCTACGTTTAGATCGGAGCCTTATATAAGATGCGAAATTAGAAATCTATCTCGAATAAACGCAAAAAAATCTAATCAGTACGCTCAAATTTATTTACTAGAATACATACGCCAAGTAATATATACGTATATACCTCGGTAAAAAATTAGTATTTTTCACATTTACAATGAAAATTTCTGTTAGATTGAATATATAAAATTTAAAATTAAATCGTATTAAACAAAAAATAAAAAATACGCAATTTTACGAAAAAATAGTAAAAATTTTGTTTTAGTATTTTGCTTTATGACCTGGAATTTTCGTACGCTTAATTTCCGTACGAAACCCGGCTATAATAGCCCCGATCCGCAAAATCCCGTCCTTCGTACCCGATATTAAAACAAGCACACGTTGGGAAATCGATACTTTATTATTTGAAATGCAACACTCTGACGCGACTTTAATTTTCACTCTCGGACCCGAACAAACACTAGATAGCCATATACTACGAGACAACCAGAGATAGCCAGGTATCCCGAAATAATCCAGACAGCCCCGACAAATTTAGACAACCTTCGGTTTCGCACTACGACCGAAATAGACAGCCACGCAAATTAGATAACCAGGCAACCGCCACACCGAATTCTCTAAATTATACGCCCCTCACACGTCCCGAGGTCCGAAACGCAACCTGCTCACTCACACACACACACACACACACACACACACACACACACACACACACACCATTTCTACGCATTCGCTACAATCAACTTTTGCAACCAGGTGCGAATACTGCAAGCGCTACCTGATTGCTCCGAAACGCAGTCCTTGCCTGCGTTCGATGACTTACGGCAAGACTTGTATAAATTCTTAAATCTAACAATTTAACGCGGTTGGGTAAATTTTATAAAGGAACAGATAGCAGACACAGCAAATAATCTGATAATTAGCGGAGATAACCACGGGCGCGGAGTAACGCGCACTAGATTTTAGCGCAGATTAACCTGTTGAAATTTACTGATTTCACCGAGACGTGGAGCTACACACTCGCGATGGAAGCCAGCTAGAGACCAGAAACGACACCAACCTTTCGTCCTCAGAAGAAGTGGCTCGGAGGTGAAGACCAGGAAACACTTTGGATCGTAGCTGGTACTGGTATTGCCAGGCGAAAGTTGCGTCCGCTCAGGCTCAGCCAGAGCAGGAGATTGATTTGAGCACTCAGCGTTCGCCGCCGAGGCCCGGTGCCTCGCTCGAGCCGCCACGCCGGCGCTCGACCATTGGTCAGCGCTACGCGGGCCTGCTTTCTCGCTCGCTCCTCGTGCCCACGGTCTCGCGCTCTGCTCAGCTCTCGGTTTCGGAGCGGCGCGTGCGCGTTACGACTCAGCTCCCGCAACCTAATGGAGTGAGAGCCCGCGAAGTTCGAATTCTCGCGACGGGAGACAGTCTAACGTTCGCAGACAATTATAGGGGAATGCCGATAATTGTGGGATTTCGAGACAGTAAGTACACCACTGATATCAGGGCCCTCGATTCGAGTATGCGACTTACGTCTCGAGCGCAAAAGACTCTAGTGCTGGCAGCTTCCACAACGCGCGGCGCTTTACGGTGCACGAGCCGCTGCTGGAACGCCCTGTTGAATCGCCGGCCGCTGTTTTCGTCGCGACAACCTTGCTTGCTCGTCTCCTCTCGTTCCTTCTCGATCTCTGCGAAAGCCGACGACGGCTAATGTACTGCTTGACCTTCTCGGGTGCCTCTCCATCTCTCGCGTCGTTGCTCAAAATGAAAAACAGACGCGATTAGCTCGTTCTCACAAACACACACTCTACCTCGGGACGCTCCGCCCTGACCTTGCCCGAGCACGCTAGTCACGCGATTATTACGTGATAACCACGTGAAAAATTGGTTGAAAATCTCACATGAAAATCGCGTTATTTTCTCATGATTTTCACGTGATTGTCACGTGATTTTTTTCAATATGGTAGCGAGTCTCGCACTTTGTGAGTAATCTGCTAACCAAAGATATAATGCGCGGCTCGCCGTCATCGTCAATCTAATACAAAATCCCGACCATTCCTACATCGCTTACATCGCACTGAAGGCAAAAATGACAGCGTTATCAACATATAAAGTGACGAATTCTAAAATTTCTGGCCCCAAAACGATACTTGAACCACGGATAAATTTATTACAACTATTCGTAGCGGGTTACAATAATTACTTTGCGCTCGCTTTGTTCGGCAGATAAAATAAAAAAGGTGATTTTTTTTTAAATTCATATCTGTGAAACTAAAGTTCATAACCTCGCGAAAAAAATTATGTCGATGGGTCACGTGTCAAACTATATCCGATTAAAATTTGATTTGACTACTTATTTTTTCAGTAATAAATCAAAAACTGAAAAAAATTAGATATTTTATGTGTTTTAGCTAAGTTCATTGCACAGCTTTCAAACCCCTATAGTTTGTAAGATATCAGGGTTTCAATTTTTTTTTTGAAAATTTTTTAATTCCTTATATCTCTAAAACAATGTAGTCAAATGCTTCATTTGGTGATTCACCATAAAAAAGCTATCTGCTGCTAAAATTTTAAACAATTTCGTCCAGCGGTTTTCAAGAGCTAAAATGTAAAAATCGTTTTCTCGAAAATTGCGCGATCGACCCTATCTAATGAATAGCCTGTTGTTTTGATGGTTAGGTTGGTTAGGAACACATGTAAACATGCGTGAATTTCCGTGAAAAAAAAATGACGGCAGTGTTCGTATTTTATAATAAAAAAACAGAGGGGTCTGCAATCTTTTGGACAATGAACCATCCAAAACTTATATTAAATTATGTATCATAAACCGCCTCATACATTAGCAGGCAGATATACTGTACATTAGAACAATATTTTATTTATTGGACCTATAAATTTAGTTGGAGGAATCTACGTGCCAATCAATTGGCAGCGGTTTTTCTTATTATCTAGTTAGTATTTACATACATATGTGTACACGTCCGTATGTATGCATATGTGTACACACATCTCCACATTCAGGCATATGTGTGCGTGCACGCGAGCGCCTGCTCGAGAGCGTCTATACACGCTCATATGAATATAATAATAATAATAATAATTATAATAATAATAATAAATATCAATAATAATTACGTAAAACTAAATAAATAATAGGTGCAGGATATATGTTCAGTTTCTTTAAATAAGGAAAAACAGGTTTGTATTTTGTGTGTGTGTGTGTATATATATATATATATATATATATATATATATATATATATATATATATATATATATATATATATCATGTGCTGTATTTTCAATATTTATGGAATAATAATTCACAATAATAATATTCACTTAGGTGCCGTAATTTTTTCAATTACAGTTTCTGATATTATATTACAATGCAGTGTTAGCAGTTCACTAAACATTACGTCAAAATAATTTTTATTAAAATTCTCGTCAAAATTAGTTGATATTGTATTTTTAATTTCAGTATTTTTCGAGCGTAAATACTGTTTGACATAGGATTTAGTTTGAGGGAGTACAGTATTTTCAATAAATTTTTTGTAAACATTATTAATAATATCGTTACTGCACTGTGACACTGCAGAGGCTATTTTTACACATGCTTCAATCGTATAGTCGATACACTCAAGCATATTAACAATGCCCTCAAATGTCGTCTTCTGTAGAACAATTGCAGGAGAGTACGCTTTTTTCTTATTGCTCACTTCATATTCTACACGTTCGTTAGTGATTATTGATGTGTAGCTAGTGGTGGTCTTCTCCTCGATTTTATCCAGTAATATAGCTTTGGTTCCATATGAAGTTGTAAAGCTCAGTGTAATTCCGTTGAACGAGATCTTGTCAAAAGCTGTTGGATTATTCTGTACTTCGTCACTAAAATAACTATTAATTTTAGCAAAATATAGTTTGAACGTAGTCCATGTGTCGGTTGTGAAATTTATACCAAAAAATGTTTGATTAATTATTTTTATAATACAAGTAAAATCGTTATTGCTTTGGGGCTTAAGACCAACGATAATTTTTTTAGTACACGATGTGTTTAATGGATAAACTCTTGAATATAGTAAATATTGCAGAGCATCTTCTCGTGAATTATAAGATGCCATTGCGATGCGCTTTGTATCTCTTGACAAACGAGTGTTTTAAACAAAACTTGTAATACTACTGTGAAAACTGATGTGAAAATGTACGTCTGTTACTCAATGCCGTAGCAACTTGAATACTCAAAGACTGTCACAGCCATCCTTTAAATACGTTTGCGTTAAAGGGTACTATACGTGTTTATACAAGAGAGAGAAAGAGAAAAGAGCGTGTATGAATAATAACTCTAATGACTAGAGTATGGCGAAATTTGTGTTTAAATATAATTACCTAGATAGTACGCTATGCCGTCGCCCCACTACGGCTGATAGTATCGGACAGCGACGCTTCACTGATGCATTTAAAATGTCACATAAACTCAGTCGTTCAAACACAGCCTCAGTAATGACGATTAGCATTCTTTTAGGTAGGAATCGGTTGTCTAAATGACTTTATTATTATTAGATCATCAGTCGCAATACCATGCATGGGTAGTCTGTGTCCATCCTAAGCACGTCATTGACGACTCATACACAGCACGACGTTGTAGACCATTAAACTCCCTAAACGGTCATTTCGATAGGTCATTAAGGGTCTCAGGTCGGTTCAGTGCTCTCCAGCCCCGCCAAACGTACGTCTGAATTTCCAAAGATTCATTTTGTAACCCGAAAAGTATCCTTCAAAATTATTTTATTACAGGTGCATTAAAGTGTCTGTATATAATAAAATAATTTTCGTGGATATACGTATGGCTAAGGATGGTCCGCTGTTATTAAAGAACGGTATCGTCAGGAGGTTCAGAGTGGAAAAACTATCGGTATATAAGGCCCTAAGGAGTAGTTTAGTTTACTATTCTAAACTTACTGTCTACAAGTGCGGACTGTGCACAGTGTCTAGTGTGTTGTGCAGCTATCTGAGTCACAGAGAACTTCTTCAGTGTACAAAATGGATTTCAAGACGGAGTCTTTGTTCAAAATCTTCAAGGATGCCCTGGACGTGGCATTCCTCCACGCTAGAGGTGACAGCGGGTGTATTCAAGAAATACGCAGGATTCGGGATGAACTTCACGAAGTGAAGCTCTATATGAGAGCCTATCAACCTCGTGGCGGAGAACGGACCAACCGCACCCTGACCACGGCGCTGAAGGATGCTGTCAGGGATGTGAGAAGGTTGTTCCGGGAATTTATCCAGACGCAAAGCACGGTGTGTTTCGGTGTCTTACATAGACACAGGGTGTTTAAAGAGGATTCAGACTCTTTAGAAACCGTGTCTATAGTGCTTAGAGCACGAGGAACCGAAAACGCACCTGAAGTAAGAGCCTTGATGGGTCATTTACTTCGACTGAGAGAGGGTAAATATTTATTATTAAAATTCGTAATGTATTAGTTAAAACCGCGGCTTTAATATTATTACTTATTTTAGGTTTACAACGCGAGAATGATGCTCTCGACGCTCTGAATGCAGAGCTACCTGGAGACGTGTCATTCGGTTTAAATGACGAGGACCATCGGGACGCCGAATTGATGGTTTTGGAAGAGTTTGACGACGCAAGTTCTAATCATCATCATCGTCGAGAAGAACGTATGAATAGCATAGGTGATTATAGTGACTCTACTGAGGGCGGCTCAATTCTAGGCAGTGGCTGGACCAGTGATTTGAGGGGCTGCTTCAATGAGTACGAAAAAATACGCACAGTGGAGAACCTGGATGAAGAGTCTATGGAGATTCCGGACGCGTTATTGGAAGAAGCAGCCATAGCAGCTGAGGAAAATTTTTCACTAACTGAAAGAACCGCAGCAGATCACCCTGAGGTGGCCTCAGCGGAGCTCCAGGAGGCCGCAGCAGCGGAATCTAATGAAGTCGCAGCAGCTGAGGTTCAAGAGGTAGCAGCAGAGCTTCAAGAGGCCGCAGCAGCGGGGGTTTCCGCACCAACAGCTGCAGACTTTCCAGGAGCACCCGAACCAGCCGCCCCGGAAAATAGTGAGTACTTTGCTGTAGTTTCGGATAGTATAGATTACTATCCTAGATTTAAGACTAATGCTAGGGAAGTTAATTTAAAAATAAATGAAGATGTTTTAGTTAGCGATAGACCGGATGATTTACAGAGATGTATGCGGAATTTATTTAGTTATATAACTGAAAATTGTGCGTCGACTGATTACGTAGGAATCATAATATCTAGTAATTTTCTGCCAAACGGACCGTTACTTAATTTTAGATTGTTGACCGACTACCAATTCAACGATCTCTGGAGGATGATAGATCTTAGCACTCAGAGTTCGCGTGAATTAAAAGTCGATGACACGTTATGTATTAGAATAATTAGCATCACACCGCCTACGGGTAGAGGGCCCCTAACAAATTATGATATTATAAAATCAAAATCCGTAGTTAGCATAGTTAATAAAGACGCTAAATGTCTACCGCGCGCGTTAGTCGTAGCTTAGCGCACTGTGCAAAACAGGAGCAGGATTCGCCTATCGTGAAGAGCGAGTGGGAACGGATACGAAAAAGTAAATTGAAATTTCAGCTGGAAAAAGCTGAAGAGTTGTGTAGAAACGCAGGTGTTGATATTAATGAAACACTTGGTTGTGGGTTGCCCAAAATAAAAAAATTTAAGTATTTTTTAAAATTAGATGAGACTATAATTAACATATACACGTTAGAGCAATTAGGTACTGGTGACTCAATATTTTTTGATGGCTATAAATACGTAAAATCTGAAAATATAACTCCAAAACGTTTTTTAAACATACTATATAAGCAAATAGATAATGAGGTAGGTCACTTTCACGTTATCACCAGCTTAACTGGTTTAACAGCTTGTAGATATTACTGTCCCTTTTGTAACAAAAAATTAAATCGTAAATCAACGCACAAATGCGCGTATACGTGTGACCGGTGTATGACCACACCTATGTGCCCGAAAAATACCGAAATAATAAAATGTCGCGATGTTCACTTAATTTTTACGGTGAAGCGTGTTACAATAGACATTTAAAAATAAACTCATTTAATAAAAATATCAGCATCTGCGCTGCTGTGAAAAGGTGCAACACTTGTAATAATATCATATCCGTTGAACAGAACGCTCATGAATGCGGACAATCATACTGCCCCACTTGCACATGCGTAAGACCGTATAATCATTTGTGTTATGTACCGATTGTCCGAAATAAAATTAAAAAAAATGTTGAGAATACGGTAGATAGCAAAGCCATAGAAAAACCAGCGCATTCTTTTCTTTTTTATGACTTTGAAACTACCCAAGAGGAAGAGTTCGAAGGTCTCAGTAAAACTTCTTTTAAACATAATGTAAATTTAGGTGTAGCGCAGTTATGCTGCGAAAAATGTATTGATTCAAATATGAATCAAGAATGCGAGTTTTGTGGCGGTGGTGTAACTGTTGTGTTCAAATGCACCAACACCGTAAAACTATTTATTGGATATATAATAAATGCAGAAGCGTCAAAACCAAAAAATATAAAACAAATTGTGTGTATAGCACACAATAGTAAGAGCTTTGACGCTCAATTTATATTAAAATACTTTGTTGAAAAAACAAACATTACACCTAAAGTTATAATGAATGGTACTAGTATCATGCTTATGACTATAGGTGAAGGGCTCAAATTTGTTGACAGCTTAAATTATTTTCATGTGAAATTATCTGACATACCAAAAGCTTTTGGTTTTTCCGATGATCTGATTAAAGGTACGTTTCCGCATTTATTTAATAAAAAGGAATATTATAACTACGAAGGTACTATACCTGATGAGAAGTTTTTCTCTCCAGACTCCATGAGTGTTCACGAGAGAGAAAAATTTCAATCGTGGCATAAAGAGATGCGAGAATCTAATTACATTTTCAAATTTCAAACTGAAATTTTAAAATATTGTAAAACCGATGTTGACATTCTTAGAAAAGCTTGTTCAGCGTTTAGAAAAAGTTTTGTAAAAGTAGGTGGTACATGTCCGTTTGTTGAAGCATCGACAATTGCTAGTGCTTGCTCGAAAGTTTTTCGTAAGAACTTTCTCAAACGTGCCGAAATAGGCATAATACCGCCTGGTGGTTACAGGAAGAAAAATACTCATTCTAAAGAATCTTTAGAATGGTTGCTTTTCAAAGAGAAGGAGACAGGATTCGACATTCAACACGCTGGTAAAGGAGCTGAGGTTAGGCTCACCGAAAACATTTTGGTTGACGGTTACTATGAATCGGTCACCGGTGATCGATACGTTTTTCAATATCATGGGTGTTTTTATCATGGTTGTACTTCATGTTATAAGGGTACCGAACGCTTAAAATCTGTACATGGTACGAATTTCGAAGAAAAATATACGCGAACTTTAAATACGTCGGCTCGAATAGTAGAGGCTAGGTATATATTAACTAAAATTTGGGGTTGTGATTTCAAAAAAATAAAAAGTAATTTTTCAGCTGACATAAAGAGATATATTGACAATCACCCTCTGTTATGGTCGGACACTTTGAATCCTCGCGATGCCTTTTATGGTGGTCGAACGGAGAATACCGTAAATTTGGCAGAAGTAAAGGAAGATGAAACGATCGATTACGTCGATATATGTTCGCTTTACCCTTACATTTGTAAAACAGGTAAATTTCCTATAGGCCACCCTGACATTTTTGTTGTGGACGAGTGTAGGCAATTAACCGGGGATAATAACTATTTAACCCTTTCGTGCACATAAGCGTTACAGCTATGGTGCGGGAAAACTGTTTATATTTCATAGGGTACCGAGCCGCGTTGAATCCGAATCCGAGGTCAGATTTTGAAAATTCAAGATGGCGGATCCAATATGGCGGACGGGAATGTCAAAAAATCAAGATTTTGAAAAACAAAAAATTTTTTCGTATTCTACGTGAAAACACAAATAGAAACTGTTCTTGGTGTTTTTTCGATATCTCTCTTAGTTCTTGAGTAAAAAATTCATAAACTTTGAAAATAACGCAGACTTATTTACCGTTCGTACACATAAGCGTTGCAGCCACATGAGTAGGAAACTGTTTATATTTCATAGGGTCCCGAGCCGCGCTGAATCCGAATCCGAGGTCAGGTTTTGAAAATTCAAGATGGCGGATCCAATATGGCGAACGGGAAAGTCAAAAAATCGAGATTTTGAGGAACGAATAATTATACTGTACTCTGTGTCGAAAAAACGAAAACAGGAATACATTTCTATGTGAGATTTTTCGAAAATTATATGAGGTAGGAGATAGGAATTCTCATATCACTGGTCAGGCTGAGGATCAATTGAATCGTCAGCTGCATAGCCTTAACTCTATTAGTTTCAGTGATGATTTCACTTACTTACACTCAACACCACGTGAAGGTTGGAGTTCGGACTTTGATGAGTTCTTTTTTTTTGTTGTTTTTGAAATTTTTATATTTTTTTGTGTATTTTATTTGATTTTTTTGATAATTTTTAGATTTCTTCCCTTCGTTTTTTTAATTAGTGTTAGAAAAAGATTCATAGATTGACGTCAATTTGAGTATACTCAAAATAACTTGGATATATTCATATTATTTCGAATCTCTGAATCTTTTTCTGCCGTTGTAATCACCAATCAATTGTTTCGCTAGCTGTATTCTAAATGCTAATTGATCTTCACACTCACCTTCCTTATAACATTTGTATAGAATATAACAATTGACTATAGCCATATCTATATAATAATACATTATTGAATGCCACCATTTTTTAGATCTTCTTCCTATCATATATACTTCCCTCAATTGATCAAACCTATCTACACCACCCATTATTTTGTTATAAGCCTGGATCGTAATTGGACAAAATATAGGAAGCCGAGATCCATCTTTCAGTTTCCGAGTGATCTCGACAGTTTCCGTAGGATTGAAAGCTGACGTCAACACTGTGACTGGTTTCCTGTCCATCCATTTGATCGCAGAAATACCTTTTTTGATTCTATAATTGAAATCTCCTCTTTTCATTTTCTCCTTTGCTTTCATCATTTCTGGCAACCCTTTCCTGTTGTTTCGAACTGTTCCAACTGAGTAGATGCCTTTATCAAGAAGCTCTTCAACCAAGTTGACGGAAGTGAAAAAGTTATCGAAAGCTACCAAATATCCAACCCCCAGAATATTCGATACTAAGTTCAGAACTACACGTTCTCCAAGTGGATTTTTCGACCCATCTCTTGCTTTTCCAGTATAGACCTCAGATTTGACCACGTAACCTGTAGATGAGTCAGCCAAACACCAGACTTTGAACCCTCGTTTTATTGGCTTCATTGGCATGTACTGAATAAAAGAGGACCGTCCCGAGAAGGGGATCATTGACTCATCTACAGAAACGGTCTTTGAGGTGTTATAACTCTTATTACTTGTTTGGTTGATATGATCGTTCAACGGTCTGATTTTGTGGAGCTTGTCGTAGTTAGGGTCAGTTCTTGGGAGCATAGAATCATTATCATTAAAATGTATAATTTCCGTCAGCTTAGAAAATCGAGTATAAGGCATAATATTTGCAACACAATCAACTTTGAGAAATGGATCTGAACTCCAATAATTTCTTACTCTTGGCAATTTGTGAATACCCATCAGAATCCACATTCCTAAGAGAGCTGAAACTTCTTCGTTATTCGTATCATGCCAATTCTTACTCTTTTTTTGAAATGCATATTTATTAGTCTCAGTTACTACACTGTCTAAAAGCGAAGTCGTGAAAATTTGAGAAAATAAAAATGATTCGACATTTTTCTTCGGTATTGAAAGTATGTTGATAGTTTAAGGTGAATCAAAAAAGTCCCAATCTACACCAAAATTGCCTACATTTTGAGTCCATTTTGAATTCAAAGAATCACTGTTATCATTTTCATCCAATTCTGATGAATCACATTCATCTGCATCGTCAGTGGATTTATCTGAACTAAAATCCGACTCTTCGGGATTGACTGGAAGATTGTCTTTTTTGCTACGGGCTCTCTTGGCCATGTTTATGAAAATATATTCTAAGTTTTTTTTTCGATAAGAACTCAATTTGATCAATTGATAATCTTAATTGCAACACCGACACTCGTCATTCGTTACAAAAATATTGAAACGTTATGAAAATCCCGAGGATTGCACTTGACACTGAATATTGAAAATGCGTTGCTAAACAAGCTTTGTAAATTTGTTATCCAATAACCGTAAGACGAATTGGAGAAAACGAAGAAAAATGTTATACAATAGTCTGAGCAAAATGCGTATTATAGTTATTCAGTCGAGCTGACGAGAAGCGTAATTATCCAATACTATGAACAAAATCAAATTAGAAGGATCGGAATAAATTCACAGGGAGAAAGTTATTCTGAGCATGAAAATTACATCATAAGATGAAATCAGTGTTCTTGCAAATTTTTGACGCCTACTAATCGCTGAATTGAATTTTTTCAAAAAACTGAAATGAATATTTATTCAAAGTAATGAATCAGCACGGCATTCATTAGTGAACATCTAAAAAATGCTCAGGGCATTTGTGAAAAGGTGCATGGAAGGTCTACTATGAATGTGTAGAAGATCTTTCTTGCATTTCCGAAGGTATGTGCTACAACTAAGACCGTATGCGCCATATTGGACCCGCCATCTTGAATTTTCAAAACCTGACCTCGGATTCGGATTCAGCGCGGCTCGGGACCCTATGAAATATAAACAGTTTCCTACTCATGTGGCTGCAACGCTTATGTGTACGAACGGTAAATAAGTCTGCGTTATTTTCAAAGTTTATGAATTTTTTACTCAAGAACTAAGAGAGATATCGAAAAAACACCAAGAACAGTTTCTATTTGTGTTTTCACGTAGAATACGAAAAAATTTTTTGTTTTTCAAAATCTTGATTTTTTGACATTCCCGTCCGCCATATTGGATCCGCCATCTTGAATTTTCAAAATCTGACCTCGGATTCGGATTCAGCGCGGCTCGGGACCCTATGAAATATAAACAGTTTCCCCGCACCATAGCTGTAACTCTTATGTGCACGAAAGGGTTAAGTAGGGTCGAGGGGTTAGTAAATTGTCGAATTCTGCCTCCACGTGATTTATTTCTTCCTGTACTACCTGTGCGAATGCACAAACGTCTAATGTTTCCGCTTTGTAGAACATGCTGCGAGAATTTAGAGCAGGAGGATTGTAACCACGAGCGTTTAGAAGATAGAGAGCTTACAGGCACTTGGGTATCGGAGGAGTTGAAAAAAGCCGTTAGTTTAGGTTATAAAATTACTGCCATATATGAAATATGGCAGTACAAAGTTAAACAGTATAATCCAGAGAAGAATGAATCGGGCCTGTTTGTTGATTATATAAATACTTTTTTAAAATTAAAACAGCAAGCTCCTGGATACCCCAGTGACTGTAACGACGCGCAATCACGTGAGAACTATATTTCAGAATATGAGCGAAAAGAGGGTATAAAATTAGATAGAGAAAAAATAGCTAAAAATCCTGGCTTAAGATTTTTAGCTAAACTTTGTTTAAATTCATTTTGGGGTAAGTTTGGCTAGCGAGAAAATATGGGCGTTACAGAAATTATAAATGATCAGGTTAAGCTTATGGAAATTTTACAGTCATCTGATAGAACCTTGAAAAATGTATTACATGTCAATCAGGAAACTTTTTATATCAACTGGGCTTACACAGACGATAATTATAAACCATCATCTGTAACAAACGTTAGTATAGCCGCTTATACTACGGCTCAGGCTAGGTTAAAACTATACTCTTATTTAGAAAAACTTGGTAGGAGAGTGCTGTATTATGACACTGACTCCTGTATATACTTAAATAAAAATACCCCTGGAGAGTACAAGGTACCTACAGGATGTTTCTTAGGTGATATTTTCTGATGCGCTTGAAAGTTATGGTGTGAAAAGTTATATCGAGTCATTCGTTACAGCAGGACCCAAATTTTATTCGTATAAAGTTAAAAAAACCGATGGTTCCACGCATGAGGTGTGTAAAGTTAAGGGTATTAGTTTAAATTATTCAACAAATAATAAAATTAACCATGAAAAAATAAAACCTTTAGTTTGAAATAAGGGTGATAGAATTGTGCATAATTTTACTTCAATCAGGCGTACGACGATGCATGATGTCGTTACATGTAACGAGTCAAAAACATAAATTAAACAGCATGAAAAGACGCTCAAATAGCGTTAATTCATCAAGTCCTTATGGATTAAAAAAAAGACGTATAAATAATTAAGTTTAATAAACTTTTTATTGTAAATAAAATTTAAGGAATATTTATAAAATGTATATATTGTAAATATTTTGCTTAGAAATATAAATCAACTAAAATTGTAATAAAATTCGAAATATACGGAAACCATTTTAAAGAATGTAAAAATTTATTTTTATTCGTTATATACATAATGTTAATTTAAATAAAATTTTTTGTTTTAGCTTTAAATTCAGAGAGCACTGCTACTTGTAACGTACCGACGTGTCATTATTTCCCTACATTCAAGCAGAGTTTGGAGGGTATAGCCTGGAGACAGGCTATAGTTTATTTACTTAGGTTAAAGTTGGAGAAAAATAATTATTATAAAAAATATTTAGATGAATTAAGTGTATTTGCGAAGGTCTGCAATGTAAAGTTTAGTGCCCAAGTCAAATATCAAAGCAAGTGTGAGTGGTGTATGATATGTAATAGTAAATTTTGCGATGCCGATGATTGTCCTCGAAGAGTTACAATAGTAGACTATGAATATTTTGTACTTACTCAAACAACGCCAAAGTCACCGATTTATTACGATGGATCATTTACTGTGATGTACTATCTATTCAATTTACTATAGATAACAAATATGATATTGGAGTATGTACAGATAACCATAGATGTCCTATACACGTTAATAGTGATAAGTATTTTTATAATCATCGAAAAGGAGACCCAAAACTTAGTTTAGATTATTATTTTTAATGTTTAATAAAATTGAATAAAGTTTAAAGAGTTAGCACTTTATTTTTGTCTTAATGTATTTGTTTTATTCTTATTACCAGTACCTAAAAAAATTAACCTGGAGGAAAAATTCTGCATAAACTGTAGCGTATCTAACTGTCGCTTCTTTCCTGAGTATAAACAATCACTGGAAGGGCTAGCATGGCATCGTATAGTACATACACTTTTACTAATGAAAAAAGAGAATAAAGAAAAATACGTTGATATGTTAAAAAACTTGAAATACTTTTCACAATTTACTAAAATTTTGTTTTCATTTCAATGTCGGTACATAATACACAACTGTAGTTTCATGGTGGACGATGAAATTCTTGATAAACGTTATTGTATTTTTTCATTCAAAAATAGACATATTAGTCATTTATTAAAAATGATCGAGATATATGATGTAACGTCAATCGACTTTATGGTTTCCAACGTTGAAAAAATATATGGTTTTACAGATAATCCCTACTGTCCAATACACGTAACAAAAAAAAAAATATATGTATAGAACTTATGATGATTTATCATATGAAAAAATAATAATGCCTTTTTTCGAAGAAACATCGTTATTAAAATGTAAAATTTTGTGTATTTGCTAAATTTAATAAATAATAATTTTAAATAATTCTAATGTGTAAATTATTTCTAAATTCAATAGCTTACCTTATGAATTACATTATTAATATTACATACGCTAACAAGCTTATAAAGTGAAAGAAGCTAAACGATAGTGGTCATTGCTAGAGTAGCGGCCTCGGAGTGAACTTGTATATTACCTAAATAATAGCTTGTCGTGTCCCCGGAGCGCGTGCGTGACCTGCTCGACAAATAAGCTTTTTCTGAAAAATAAAAATGAGTCTACCATGGAAACACCCTTGGACCTCTATGATATGTGGCCCGACAGGCTGCGGAAAGACGCACTTTGTTAAACGATTTTTTCGGAATATAGATGTCATGTCAGACACACCTTTTGCCCGTAAAATGCTTTACTATTCAGAATGGCAAGACGGTTACTTAGAATACGGTAAGGACGTCGAATTTCATGAAGGCCTTCCATAGGATGAGAATTTTGTGTCGGATTCTAGACCGAAATTAATAGTTATCGATGACCTTATGCGCGAATCTTCCAACAATACGATTTGTGATCTTTTTACAAAAGGTTCTCATCATCGAAATTTATCATCTATTTTAATCTCACAGAATTTATTTCATCAAGGACCGAAACAAAGAGATATTTCGTTAAATGCTAACTATATTGTTATTTTTAAAAATCCACGAGATCGTGCTCAAATCCAGCATATGGCGCGTCAAGTTTATCCTGAAAATTCGAAATTCTTACAAGAAGCTTATTTCGATGCCACGTCGGTTCCTCGCGGTTATTTACTGTTAGATTTAAAACAAAGTACTCCTGAATCATGTAGAGTGCGCACATGCATTTTTCCTGATGACAAGCATCAATATGTCTATGTTCCACGTAATATAAAAAGAAACGCAGGTGAGACTGATTTACCAGTCCTGCGTATATAATGGCACCGTCAACATCTAGAACGTCACTCGATGCTAAAACAGCGAGGATATTACATGCTCTGTATCACTTAAACAAGGAGCAGCGAAAAGCTGTACTGAAAAAAGCAAACCGGAATCTAATAAAAGGTATCTGCGAATGTGCTTTAAACACATTGAAAGGTAACGTACCTTTAAACGCAGTACAAAAAGTCAAACTCAAAAAACATAAATCAATCTTACGTCGTTTATCAGACAAAAAAATCGAAAGGCTGGAAAAATAAAAAACGTTTGATTGTTCAAAAAGGTGACGGGTTTATAGGTGCGTTACTAGCATCTGTTATAGGTACAATTATTTCGGCATTAATACCAAGTAGGCAGTAAAAATGCAACACGCCCGTAAGATGGTACTAGTACCTCATGACAGTATAACTAAGTTACAACGACA
This sequence comes from Nasonia vitripennis, assembly GCF_009193385.2. Classification (NCBI taxonomy): domain Eukaryota; kingdom Metazoa; phylum Arthropoda; class Insecta; order Hymenoptera; family Pteromalidae; genus Nasonia; species Nasonia vitripennis. The sequence goes on along the minus strand of NW_022279629.1, from coordinate 210,699 downwards.
GCAGCAGCAGCCCCTGAATAATGACATGTTACTAAGCAAAAACGAGGTCGTAAAGGTCTCAAATAGTGTACAAACCCCTGGAAACCATTTATCACGACTAGATTTTGAAATGAATGAAATTTTAAATTCTTCTGAAAAAGACGAGAGAGAAAAGTGACAAAAATACAAACAGGTGTTACAAAGATATTTATTTTATGTAGAAGATCTAAAGAAGAATATTAAAATTTCAAACACGCCATGTGTTAAAATAGAAGAGCAGGAGTATGGCATTGACATGGCAACCATTGCTATGTCAGTACCAGTAAGCTATAGACATAAAACGGAGTTAATGCTACAATTTTTAAAAAACTAAATAACTCATCAAGATTAACCTGGAATGATCGCGGGACAGTAACGATAGATGGAGTTACTCTTCCAAATTCAAATATCATAGATTTTATAAATGATGCTGTACGTAGTAGAAAAGGCGTGAGAGCTACAGGACGCGAACATTTCGCTTGGTTATTACTCGATGTCGGGATGCCTTTAGAATTTATCGGGAACACTGAATTATATAAAGAAGGAAAAAAATTTACGCCACTATCATTACCTTATTCGAGGTCTAACAATAGTAGTCTTTTATCTAAACAAACGACTCTTCAAAACTCGCCATACACTTCTACACCTATACCTAATAGAAAATCAGCTAATGGTTCATCGTCTTTGAATAATAGTTCATATACGGATGCTTCGACAATAATAAATGCAGCAATAGACAACGTGGCCTCCGACGACGACGCCGTCGACAGTTCATACAGAGTACGAAGTAAAAGAGCTATAAGAAAAATCGGTAAAAACAGTAGTGGTAGTAATATTATACAAGCAGGTGGTTGGTTAAAATTTCCTATGTAATTTGTAAAATACATAAATATGGATGAAGCTAATCAGTTTTTAAATAAAATTTATTATAACCCAAAAAATGAAGCAGGCTACGCAGGAGCCTATCGCCTTGTCGATAAAATCAAGAATAAAGCAGATAAAAATAATATTTACAAGTGGTTAAGAGCCCAAGATGCTTATACATTGCATAAACCAGTACTCCGAGAATTTCAAAGACTTCATTATAATGCACCGACTATAGATTCTGTGTGGGAGGGTGATCTTATAGAGCTTACACCATTAAAAACTTATAACGATGATTTTTCATATTTACTAGTGGTTATCGACGTACTAAGTAAATATGTCTTTGTCGAACCTATTAAAGACAAAACTTGTTTAACCGTTACAGAGGCGTTTAAAAAAATTCTTTCGAGAAGTAATGATAGAACGCCTATAATATTTCAAACTGATAAAGGTGGTGAGTTTTTAGGCCTTAAAATGCAAACTTTCTTAAAATCAAAAAAATATAACTCACTAGGTATCTAGAAATCCAGACATTAAAGCAGCTATTGTTGAAAGATTGTACTTTAAAAGAATGGATGTGGCGTTATTTTACACATAAAAACACAAAACGTTACATTGATATTCTGCAAGATCTAGTTTATGGTTACAATAATTCTAGACATTCCACAATTAAGATGGCGCCAGCAGCTGTTACTATATATAATGCCCAACAGGCTAAGCGTAACATGGATCTCAGGTATAAAACACAGGAGAGAAAACCCAAGTACTCAGTTGGGGACATAGTACGTATAAGCAAAACAAAACGTACCTTCGAGAAAGGTTATGAGGCTAACTGGTCAGAGGAAGTTTTTAAAATTATCAAAGTATTAAAACATAGAAAACCACCGGTTTACGAGCTCGAGGATTTAAATGGTGAGTTCATAAACGGTATATTTTATGAGAAAGAACTCGCGGTCATAGAAAAAGAGTTAACCAACACAGAATACAAAATAGATAAAATTATCAAATCAAGTGGTAAAGGTAAAAAGAAATAATATTTTGTTAGCTGGGTTGGCTACCCTAGTAAATTTAATTCTTGGATACCTGCTAAAGATATAAAAAAAAATCTAAACAAAATGAAGCAAAACCAGTTTTATATGATTTTACCTAGTAATAGTAGTATGAAAGTATATCCAGAGAACACCACTGCCCTGTTATGTCACGAAGCTACCTCAAGAAATCAATTTGCACGGCTCGTGGGAAGTAGGAATTTCTGAAATACACTTCCCGCGCTCATTTTTACATTTAAGAAAAGAAGATAGAGATATAACAATGTTTTCAACTATATCACCTTTATATAGAGATATATACGGCAACCAACCGGTTCATAACCTAAAAGTAACCGCATCTATTCCCTATGGCGTTTATAATAATTTTATAGAATTTATAGAGCATTTAAATGAAATTCTATTAATAAACAATTCACATATGATATTTAGATTTTCAATTGAGCATAACAATACCTACGTTTTTGCCGAACGCACATGCAGTGATGAGCTCTGCAATTTTGAACATTCAGTGCAGATGAGTCGTGCTGCATTAGATATACTAGGCTTTGCTGAGGTTTCTGAACGTATAAAAGTAGACAGTAATCCTGCTATAGCAACTCGCCCTGCTAGTATTCTGAATGCACTACCAAGACAATTGTATATTTATACAGATGTATGTGAACCAACGATTGTTGGTGGCGTACAAGCAGCTCTACTGCGTATAGCCCCTGTCAATTACAAGGATTAGTCGGTAGTGGTGGTGTCGAGCATGTATATACAGGAGCCCCGTATCAGAAGGGTCATGGTGGTATAGGTAGTATTCTCGGAGGTCTCTTTCGTAGGGCGTTGCCATTTCTGAAACGAGGTGCTCGCGCAGTAGGAAGAGAAGCACTCAGAGCAGGCATGCATATAATAGATGATGTAAGTGAAAATAAATCCACATTCAAACAAGCTCTACATTCGCGAGCCCGTGAATCAGGTCTAAATTTGAAAAGAAAAGCTGAAGAAAAAATAGAGAGTCTCATGGAGGGATCTGGTTATAAAAGTAGACAACAGCGGCGTAAGCGCCAGTCGAAAGTTAACCAGCGTAGAAAGCACACTACACGTAAAGCAAAGACGAGGAAAACAAAGAAAGTCAGTCAAAAATCAAGCAAGAAAAGAAAGACACGGAATATTAAGAAGAAAACGAGTTCAGTACGTGATATTTTTGGTCCCGCTTAAGAAAAATGGCTTTTCCTCACGCTCACTCTTGCGAGTGTGCAAAATCCGAACTTGATTTATTCACTCTACCGCCTACTCAGACGTCTATAGAAGGTACTCAATGGATTGAGTATAAACCTGTGACTAGTATTTCTGAAGATTCATATTTAGAATTTCTTATTCCTGGAAACTCAGATGATTATATTGATTTGGCTCATACTATGATAAATCTCAGTGTACGTCTTGAAAAAGGAGATTCACCCATAGAAGATAAGACTTTAGTTGCTCCTGTTAAAAACTTCCTGCATAGTATTTTTAACCAAGTGGACGTATTTTTTAATCAAAAAGCAGTTTCACTTCCGAGTAACGCTTACGCTTATCGTGCATACATAGAAACATTACTTAATTATTCAGAAGAAACTAAAAAATCCCATTTGACGTGTGCTCTATGGTGTAATGATACACCTAGCCATATGGATGCAGTTCTACAGACACCTAGCAGTGATGGAAAAACAGTTTTTTCCACTAATTTAGGGGCTTGTGCTCGTCGTGACTACACTAAAGGTGGTAAAACTATTGATTTACTGGGCCATTTACACGCTGATGTTTTCAATCAGGAGACATTTCTCCTCAATGGAGTGGAAGTTAGAGTTCGTCTTATACGTTCCAAAGATGCTTTTTGTTTAATAAACTACGAGGCTGAAAATGTAAAAGTGAAAATTCTGGATGCTTCATTACGAGTACGGCGTGCTAAGATTAATCCCGGGATTTTGCTTGCACACTCAAAAGCTTTATCTAAAGGTACAGCTAAATATCCTTTAACGCGTGTTGAAGTAAAATCCTTTACTTTACACACTGGTATAACCGGAGAAACTTTAGACAACATTATTCTCGGTCAAATACCAAAACGTATAATAATAGGCTTAGTTTCAAATAAAGCTTTTAACGGCAGTAAAAAAGAGAATCCGTTCAATTTTCAACATTTAAACTTAAACTACTTGGCAATGAGTGTAGACGGGATACAAATACCTAGTAGAGCTATACAGCCAAACTATCCAGATAGATATGTAGATGCTTATCATACATTATTTAGTGGCACGGGTATTCATTTTGCAAACGACGGAAACGATATATCGAGGACAGATTATCCCCACGGTTATTGTTTATACGCGTTTGACCTCACATCTGATCTATCTGCAAATTGTAATACACACTGAAATCTGATAAAAAATGGCACCATTCGTTTAGAATTACGATTCGAAAGTGTTCTACAACAATCGGTTAACTGCATTGTATATGCCGAATACGACAATATTCTTGAAATTGACTCAACTCGTCAAGTCATCGTTGATTTTGGAGACTAGCTATTAGAAATTTTATGATTCACTTACTGTATATAATGACCACTAATTAACCCTTTTCACTACGTAAGTTAGGCCTCCTACTGATAACAAAACTCATTACGTTGTACGGCATTATGTATAAATTACAACTCCTTAATATGACCAGCAGTTAGAAAGGTCTTGTGCTTCCTACTCTACGCATCTACAACAGCTCGAAATTATGGATTATATAGTCGACGTTTTGGGTTTTCGTGACAGTGCTGACAAGTTCATGATCAAAGAAGTTGCTGTTGTTTCTTTAAATAAAGAGTATATCACTCACTAGATCGCGACTGCACCCTATTCATTCTCAGACTTACCTATCAAAATACAAGTACACAATAATTGGCTTACAAGTAACGTTCACGGTATAGAGTGGTTCGAAGGAGATATTCCATACCGTCAGCTACACGCTAATCTTAGAGAATTAGCAAGAACAGCAAGACAGATTTTTGCTCGTGGTGTTGAAGAGACAAAACTTATACAAAGTATAACTACACGCCATATAGAAAATTTGATTATAACTGCTGTTATCACGGATCTCTACATCACGGTACTCATAATTGTGCTTTAAATAATGCCTACAGACTTAAAGCATGGGTTAACAAGAACATTGCTCTTTTGACTGCCCTGGATGCTCACTACAGTTATTCGGATCCAAGACTCGTTTATCGAACACCCGCTGATTGTACAGGAGCTAGCGGGTCTTCAACGAGTATATGTGTTGAACCATCTAGTACTCTGGATTATTATTATTCAAAACAACAGAAGAAAAATATTAAATATACAAGACTTCCAACACCTGGTCGCACATTAGAAAAACCTATATACGACGAGGTTTCGAACAGTGGCTATTATACAAACTCAGTACCGTCGCCTAAAACAAACTCTACGTATATACAAGATCAACACGAGTCAAATACGGGATGCTCTACGCTTATTAAGAATACCTTCAGCGGGTGTATTCCCTGCCGACAGGATTCCTCGGACATTGACGAGACCGACAGGATGCATATTTAATACAGATATACACACACAGCCTGGATCTCATTGGGTCGCTTTATACATTGACAGACGGGGCCACGGAGTCTTTTTTGACGGCTATGGAGTACCGCCTGTTTTTCCACACCATATAAGAGCAGTGCAGCGTAATACTATCTTTTATGAGTGGAATACTCTACAATTACAAAGTCTACTCTAGTCTACTCTAAAGTGTGTGGTCGGTTTTGTCTGATGTTTTTAGACTATATGAAACGTGGTTATTCATTGGAGAGATTTTGTAAATTATTCACTACTGATTATAGGAGAAATGATAAAATTGTAGAACGTTTTTATAACCGTCTTCGTGGTTTCACAGTCAAATTTAAAAATAGTAGTAATTATAAATATCATGTAGGTAGTGGTCATAAACATCATTCGAAATATTGCATTCAATCATGTAAACCTAAAATATTATAAACAATTTGTATGTAACATTCCAATTATCATTATTATAACTATTATTAAAAATAAATATTATAAAATTTTATACTAATTTTCTGAATAAATTAATGTAAAAGACATTTGCAATTGTTTAAAAATTATTTATTATTACATTTTTCATTATTTACCGAAACTGAACATATATCCTGCACCTATTATTTATTTAGTTTTACGTAATTATTATTGATATTTATTGTTATTATTATATTCATATGAGCGTGTATTGACGCTCTCGAGCAGGCGCTCGCGTGCACGCACACATATGCCTGAATGTGGAGATGTGTGTACACATATGCATACATACGGACGTGTACACATATGTATGCATACGTACGTGCATGTACACATATGTATGCATACGTGTTAGAAGGTGCATAAATCTACCTCACCGACACATAGTTAAAAGGACGCCACATGTACACGATGCATTGACAGCTGCTGAAGGGAGGGGGTAACTCCCACAGACGCTACAGCCACGCTATATCGCTGGCTAGAGGGGAGAGGTATACAAGCCAACCACTCTGTCCGCCATCTTGGACCTAACCTTGTATGAGCATCAGCTGGCCCCTACAACGGCGGCCATCTTTGTCCCCATTCTTGTCTTTCATTTACTTTTTATAATGGAAAACTATAGTAAAAATCAGTTTCACACTATCATTATTCGTGTAGTGAATTTGTTGCAGAGGAACTCCATTGATTTTTTCCCAAAAACTAAAATTTTTTTATTTGCTATTTTAATTGCTTATATTTTTATGAATATTTTAAAACCGACCTAATGTAAAAACTCTAAGCTACGCAAATGTTATAAACAATTAAGTAAAATATTTTACATTAAAATGCATACAAAAATAAAACTTTTTACTCGTACGCTTTTGAACATTTGAAAAAAAAGTTTGAATTTTTAGTTAAGGTAATCGTTACAAAAAAACTGTTGCCAATTCATTGGCACATAGCTTTCGCCAACTAAATGTATAGGTCCAATAAATAAAATATTGTTCTAATGTACAGTATATCTGCCTGCTAATGTATGAGGCGGTTTATGATACATAATTTAATATAAGTTTTGGATGGTTCATTGTCCAAAAGATTGCAGACCCCTCTGGTTTTTTATTATAAAATACGAACACTGCCGTCATTTTTTTTCACGGAAATTCATGCATGTTTACATGTGTTCCTAATCAACCTAACCATCAAAACAACAGGCTATTCATTAGATAGGGTCGATCGCGCAATTTTCGAGAAAACGATTTTTACATTTTAGCTCTTGAAAACCGCTGGACGAAATTGTTTAAAATTTTAGCAGCAGATGGTGAATCACCAAATAAAATTTTGAAGCATTTGACTACATTGTTTTAGAGATATAGGGAATTAAAAAAATTTCAAAAAAAAATTGAAACCTTGATATCTTACGAACCATAGGGGTTTGAAAGCTGTGCAATAAACTTAGCTAAAACATATGAAATATCTACTTTTTCCGAAATCTCAAGTTTGTGCGTCCGTAATCGAGAAACGAAAAAACTAATTTTTTTCAGTTTTCGATTTATTACTGAAAAAATAAGTAGTCAAATCACTTGAAATTTTAATGGGATATAGTTTGACACGTGACCCATCGATATAATTTTTTTCGCGAGGTTATGAACTTTAGTTTCAGAGATATGAATTTAAAAAAAATCACCTTTTTTTATTTGTCGAACAAAGCGGTCGATCCCGAAGACTAAACAAGGAAAAGTAGGTGATTTCATTCTCTTTCAAATGTATTATAGCTGAATTGTTTGTAACAATGGGATGATTGAAAAAAAAGCAAAATAGTGTTTTTCAAAAATCAAAAAATGGCCATAAAAAATAAAAAAATAATTCTTTTTTCCGGATTTAGAATACAAAAAATATGCATGTCAAATTTTATTGATATTGAGGGAGTAGTTCCAGAAATATTACGGTATACACACACACACACAAAACTCCACTACGCCGGTCCTAAACCCGGGGCCCCATAAAGGTGGGGAAGGAGGAGGGGGAGGAGTAGCAACCTCGTTAAAATAACCGAGGCTCATCTGGCCCGGATGACAGCACCTTGTTAAAGGGCTCCTTCCTAGGATATAGGATAAGGGAAGAAACCCCGAATATAAATCAATCATGGACAGTGAGTTAATTATAACGCTGCCCCAATCGGGTCTAGCTTTACAGCCCACTCCTGAAGTTGGATCCGATCGGATCACTCGGTCACTCAACCCTCAAAGGAAAATTAGCCTCAAATGACGCATCAGGATTTGATGGAGTCATAAACAGGGGAATGGTATGATACAGGCACGAGGTATAGTCTAAAATTCAGACAGCAGATCGTGCAGAAAAAGAGTTGATGGACAAGATTTGGAACCATCTAGACAAAATGGATGCTGTAGTAGGTCCAGCCAAAAACATTCACAAGAGTGTTAAGAATGACATGAGGGAGGTCATATCTTTCTGGAAACGGCTCATCAGCGTACGAGAAGCGTCGAGCAAGACCAAGTCTAGCTTTGGACTGATGATGACAAATAGCTCACGGACCTCGCTGACCTCAGAAGAAAAACGGGAGGTAGAAACGCCAAGGAAGAGGAAGGAACGGTCTCCTACACAGAACGAGACCAATAAGAAAAGAAAAGAAGAGGACAAGACGCCAAAGCATGGACAGAGTGCGTCACTAGCGACGACTTTCAGCACTACTCAGTGCCCATCGCCCACAACAGGGACATTACCACCCTGGCAGAGGGTGGAAACAAGAAAGAAAAAGAAGAAAAAGAAAAACGAAGACGATAAGATTAACAATGGTGTTGTAGATCAGAAAGGCACTAGAAAATCTAAGCCGCCAAGGGCAAGGCCAACCCGACCTGAGGCTCTAATCATAAAAGCTACCGACAGGAAGACCTACTCTGATAACTTGCGAAAGATGAAAGCAGACCCAAAACTAAAGATGCTAGGGGATAGCGTTAATAGTATACGCGAAACGGCGGTTGGTGACCTACTTTTTGAACTCTAACGCACTTCGGAAGGGAGGGCAACGGAACTTCGACAACCGGTGCAAGAAGTGCTAGACGAGGGTGTCACGTAGAGGTCTTTGAAGTAAAGGATCAAGATGTTCTAACCACTAAGAAGGACATCGCTGAAGCGCTACGGAGAGAGTTTTGAGATAGTGGCTCAAATGCAGTGGAGGAAACGGCAGTAAAGTCTGTGCGCAAGACATATGGCGATATGCAGACGGCGGTCATTCAAATGCCAGCAAAAATGGCTCAGCAGATGATCGCAAAGCAGAAAATCAGGATAGGCTGGGTAGTATGCAGAAGTATGCCCAGTATACCGAGCGGCAGTAGAGAAGTTGAAGAAACGAAGATAATGAAGATAATGAAGAAGATAAAGAAGTGCAGATGAACTTGAATCACTGCGAGATAGCACAGGATTTTCTTAACCAGTACGTTCATGAGACGGAGGTCGACGTATACATTATATGTGAACCATACAGGGCTCTGAACGAGACATCGTGGAAAACAGACGACACTGGTAGAGCAGCGATCTGGGCATGTGGGAACGTGTCATTCCAGAAAAAAATGTTGACCAGCGAGGAAGGATTTGTTCGTGCAAAGATAGCAGGAATACACGTATACAGCTGCTATGCTTCGCCTAACGCACCGATCGAACAGTTCGAACGGCAGTTAGATCGACTCGTGCAGGATATTGCGGGAAGAAAGCCAATAATTATCGCAGGCGATTTTAACGCATGGTCAAAGGACTAACCAAAGAGGACGAGTACTGCTAGAAGCATCTGCTCTCCTGGACTTAGTGTTAGTTAATCAGGGTAGCACTAACACCTTTAGAAGAGGAGACGCAGGTTCTACTGTAGACCTGACCTTTGTTAGTAGTTGCCTTATTGGCTCAATTGACAAGTGGATCGTGAGTGAACACTAGATAAATAGTGATCACTAGGCCATACTAATAGAGGTAAGAAAATCAGAGCAGAGACCCAGCGCGAAAGTAGTAATGAAGAAGATTAAAGGAAGCAACGTATCCCCTCCAAAATGCCTGGAACTATTACACCGGGTAGTGACCACACTGTTCTTCAGGCAACTGAAAGAACCAAGTGTCATCGAAAGAGGTGCGAATGAAGAGGCTGTTTCACCTATCACGATTAAGGAATTGTTAGCCGCATGCATAACGCAAAGGAATGCGCACTTGGATCGCCTTGGCAGCAGAATCGATGAACTGATGGAGTATGTCAGGGGCAGACACAATGTGCACAGGCAAATTAAAGACCTTGCCCGAACCATAAGAGCGAGCTATGAGAATCTCTGCATCGCAGAAGATAACTTACTGCAATGTCAGCGCACGGGAACACAGGGGAGGGAAACCCAGACGACCCCAAGCCTCAGATCCCGGAAGGCGGGTACAACGGAGGAAGTACCAACTACTTTACAGGATAGAAGTAGAGGAAACAAAGGAGCAGATAACCAAGCTGAAAAAACATGTTGGACCTATACTAGGCCTGGCGTGACTTGGGAAAATAAATAACACCTATTTTCATATAAAACACTGCTCGTTTATTCTCAACACTCCCTCCCGAGCAGATTTCAACGAGGTCGTCCAGCATTACGGTTTAGCGTCTGAAAAGAAGCAAACAAATGTTAATATTTTAAATAATAGTTTAAAAGCAATTTAGTTAGTTTAGCATGTAATTCAAAAGGTAACGCCTTTGTGAATATATCTGCTATTTGATCTTTTGATGCGATCCAACTGACTTTGATTAGATTTCTGGCTACGCACTCTCGAACAAAGTGTTCTCTAACTACAGTCATATGTCTGAGTTTGCTTGTACTGCTTACTTGAGTACTAGCCTCAGCAGCTTTATTATCGCACCAAAGAGTCATGGGCAAGAAGGAGTTTCTCAGAATCAAGCTTAACGAGTTTTGTAGAGATACCATCTCCTGACTAGCTTCGCTCATTGCTACATACTCAGCTTGACAGGTCGATAAAGCTACGAATTTCTGTCTATGGATTTTCCACGCTACTGTGTCACCATAGAGCTTGATTACAAAACCACTCGTTGTAATGGAGCCTTTGCAGTCAGCAAAACTGGCATCTGAAAAACCTTGTAAGTTATCAAGCTTTCCTCCAAACTTAAGACCTAGACTTCTGGTGTGTTTCAAGTATCTGCAAACTCGTTTCACCATTTTCCACTCCTCATCAGTGGGATTGATTTGGTGTCTGCTTAACACATTCACCGCATATGCTATGTCGGGACGTACAGTGTTAGCAAGATACAAGAGAGAACCTACCTAACCTAAATCTCTCTATAAGGACCGTTCGTTTTGTTCAGAGTATTTTCGAGCTGATCTTCGCTTTCCTCTCTTTCTCGCCTTTCTCGGTTTGACACTTGGTTTGTCACCATTGGCGTTCTCTGAGGATGCATTTCACTATATCCAAAACGTTTCAGCATTTTATCAATGTAATTTTCTAGGTCAGAGTCATCGTTTGATTTTGCTTGTCACGACTTATTTCAATGACAAGGAAACTCTTGGGCTCTCCCATATCAGACATTTCGAATTCCAACTTAAGTTTTGACGTAATTTCATCCAGCTTTTGTGTGCCATTACTGGCTATCAGTATATCATCAACATACAGCAACATTATCAGATATTTTTCATTGTTGCTCCAAGTAAAGAGACAGGACTCTGAATCATGAGACTTTAGTCCTAGTTTTATTACAACTTCTGTAAATTTTTCATACCATCTTTTCGGACTTATTTTCAAACCGTACAAAGCACGATGAATTTTACAGACTTTATTTTGTCTGATTTCAGGTGAAACGTCAATACCCTCAGGTATTTCCATGTATATTTCACTGTCGATTGTTCCATTCAGAAAAGCTGTTTTAATATCAAGCTGTCTTACTTCGAGATCAAACTTATTTATGATTGCTAGAACTGATCTAATCAGAGGTAGCCGAGAAACAGGTGCATATGTTTCCATTAATTTATAATGGTTTTGATCTTTGAAACCCCTTATCACAAGTCGAGCTTTGTACTTGTTGTCATTATTCAATCCAACTTTTATTTTTAGAACCCATCTTGAGTCAATTATGTTAGGTCTTTTTCCTCCTTGAATCACAGGTCTGTCTACAAGTGTCCAGACTTTGTTCTACTTCATTGAGTCTAATTCGCTCCTAATAGCCTTCTGCCATTCAAGCTTGTTTTTTGTACTCATGGCTTCTCTGTAGGAATTCGGATCATTCTCCACAGTTACTATGAACGCATTCAGTTCATCGTTTTCCAGCAAGTTTAATTCGGATCCAAGTACCTGTGACTCTGATGGACATTCGACTTCTTTTACTTTGCTTGGGTGTTTTTCAACCTCTTCGCTGTTTTTCTCCCTCCGTTTCAGAGATCAAAATTCATCATCCATCGAACTTAACAAGCCATGTTTCTCTATTTATTTCTTCCATTGGATTAGCCCAATCCTTAATGCTCTTTTTATTGTATTTGTCTCCAAACACGAGCTTTTCATTGAATCGAACATCTCTGCTTTCGTAGTATTTTCCTTCTTCTGGTTTCAAAAATAAATATCCAGTTGGTTTGTAGCCTATCAATACTACTCGTTTTCCCAGCTGATCAAACTTAGGTCCTGTTTTCCTTTGTACTTTGATATAAGCTATACAACCAAAACGCTTTAGTTGTTCCAGGTTGAGCTTGAAGTCTGGTTTGAACATTTGTAAGGGCGATACCATTTCATTCGAGCTATGAGGCGTCCTATTATAGAAATAGACGGCTGCATTCAGGGCAAGGTCCCACATATTCTCAGGTAAGCGTGTATCGTACATTAAAGCTCTCGTGAGATTTTGGGTGGTCTGATTAAAACGTTCAGCCACTCCATTATGCTCAGGTGTATCTGGGCTAGCTAACTGTAGCTCTGCTTCGAACTTATCTAGAACTTCCTGTGTATACCCTCCTGTAAATTCTGTACCCTGGTCACATCTAAGGTAACAGAACTTAGAGTTAGATCCTAATAAATTTCTCGATCTTTTAATGAAAGATTCAAGGCAATAACCCGTTTCGCTTTTCTGTTTCATTGAATACGCCATCGCAAGTCGTGAATAATCATCGATAAATACAGGTATGAATCTGTATTTCTTGGGATGTGTAGCTGGACTGATCGGTCCCATTGTGTCTGCGTGAACAATTTGCAGAGGTTTACTCGCTCTCTGTCTAGACGAACTGAAAGGTAGCTTGTTGAATTTTGACACAATACAAACTTCGCAATCAAGTACAGAATCATCGAACTTAATTTCCTTCAAGTTTTTCAAATTTGGAAACTTTCTTTGGAATTCTTTCAACTTTTTCAACGAAGCGTGTCCCAATCTGACATGCCATAGCATAGCTTTATTAGTGTAAAACAAGTTATTGATTTTACCGATATTAGATTCACAATCTATACTTTCTAAATCAATTGATTCAGTTAATTTACTTATTTTTCTATCTTTTAGCGTATTCCCAAAATTTGAATAGCTGGAGCATAGCTCGTTGCTATCTGTGTTTACTTCTACGTCTAATTCAGTGTCAATTTGCATCGGTTCATCAAGCGTATTATTTTTATCAATCTCTGTACTTTCAAGCTTGTGTTGTTCACGAGTTATCTTTGGTTGCGGATTCGCTCTCCTTATTGGGCGCAACACTTACAGTTGGATATTCACGACGCCTTGTGGTTATATATGCAACAACCTTATTTACATTATTATTTTCATTTTTATCCGAGTTATTTGTTTCTAACTCTATTACCCAATAAGGTTGCTCATATATCCCAGAGACAAAAATCGTTTTTGACATCGGATCAAATATATCAATTTTCTTGTTATCCAAGTAGATACCTAAGCCCTTATCAACAAATTTCCTCAGTGATAGCAAATTTTCCGACAATGACTTAGCATAGATTACATTTTTCAAGCTTAAAAAGTCATTATTTTTGGTGTAACCAGATATGTTACCTACTCCCTCCGATTTTATAATCGCTGAATCATTGTCATTTGCACATTTAATATCGAGCCTTTTAGTATTATCAAACGTTTTAAAAATTAATTTAGAATTAGTTATGTGCTCTGTAGCACCAGAGTCCGCCAGAAATCTAACCAGTCGGTTTTTATCGCTTTCTTCCGCGTTAAGAAGTGTACTGTCTACATACAGACCTGTGCACTCACCAGATTCGGAGGTTTTGGTAGAATTATTGTTGTTTTGTCTATTTTGTCTACCTTTCCCCCGTGATCTGCCTCGGGCATGGCCTCTATCGGACTTGATTTTCTTAGGGTTGCTGTGACTCGTAATTGCGTCGTTTTACACCACGACTAAAGCCATTCCACGACAAAGAGCTATGCAGATATTTTGTCCGAAATAAAAGCGGCTTCGTCACTTAACACACTGGGGAATGCGTAAATAAAATACGCAAAATAGTTGCAGGCGATCTTCTGATAGAGCTCAAACGCACAAAAGAAGTCAAAACCTCGGACTTCCAAGAAACAGTTAAAGCGATACTAGTGGAATGCGCCACAACAGAAGCACTCCAGTAAGAAGAAACTATTGAAGTGAGAGATCTGGACATGCTTACCTCAAAAGAGGAGGTACTAGAAGCACTACAGAAGGAAATTGGCGAGAACATCATAGAAATCTTTACGATACGATCTCTGCGAAAGACGTATGGTGACACGCAGATTGCAGTAATACCAGTACAGCACAGATAGCGGCTAAGATCACTAAGCTACAGAAGATTAGAATAGGATGGGTCAACTGAAGGATCCGGGTGGCTAACCACAACAACGAGCCGCTTAGGTGTTATATATGTCTAGGTTTTGGCCATATCGGTAGAAAGTGCACAGTAACTGAAGACAGAAGTAAGCTTTGCTTAAAATGTGGAAAAGATGGGCACAAAGCAAAGGAGTGTAAGAACCAACCCAACTGTGTACTCTGCAAAGGAGGCACAGGGGGGGAGAGTGAACACGCAGCTGGTAGCTATGCATGTCCAGTTTACCGAGCTACAGTAGAAGCCACTGACAGACGAAGAAAATGAAAATAGTGCAGTTGAATATGAATCACTGCGTGACTGCACAGGACCTACTGAGCCAGTATGTCCGCGAGACAGGAATCGACATAGCGATATGGGCATGCGGAGACGCCACTTTCCAGGAAAAAATAACAAGACGTAATGAAGGATTCGTACGCGCTAAGGTCGCAGACGTACACATTTACAGCTGCTATGCTTCACCCAACACGTCAATAGAACAATTCAGACAACTGTTGGACCAAATAGTACAGAATGCTGTAGGAAGAAAACCGGTACTGATAGCAGGCGATTTCAACCCCTGGGCAGTAGAGTGGGGCAGCCAAAGGAAGAAACGAAAGAGGACAAGCGCAATTGGAAGCATTCACCCTCCTTGACTTGGTCTTAGTTAACCAGGGATGTCCTTACACATTTCAAAGAGGAGACGCAGGCTTCATCATAGATCTCACGTTTGTCAGCAGCTGCCTGATTGGCTCAGTTAGATCGTGGACGGTCATTACACAAACAGTGACCACCAAGCGATAATAATGGAGATAAGAATATTAAAACAGAGATCTTATGAGAGGGCAACGACAAAAAGAGTCGGCTGGAAAACAAAGGATTATGATAGGGAGACATTCCTGCTGGCTCTAGAAGAAATACAGCTGTCTGGATCTGCGAATGATAAGGTCGAGCAGGTAATGGGAAATATTAGCCGAGCCTGCGACGCAACAATGCCAAGGAGAACTCCCAACAATAGACGACTGCCAGTATACTGGTGGGATAAAGAAATCAACGCGGCCCACAAAGAGTGTCATCGAAACAGAAGACGGGAACAGCGGGCTAGGAAGAAATACTACAAAACTGGTCGTGGTAAAGAAATAGTAGACGCCCTAAATAAAGAAATGAAGAATGCTAAACGGATACTCAAGAGGAAAATTCGAGAGAATAAACGACGGTGCCTGAAAGAGTTACAGGACGAGGTTGAGCTGGACCCCTGGGAGCGACCGTACTAAGCGGTAATGAAGAAGATAAAGGGAAGTTATATCCCCCCTCCTAATAGCCCGGAATTGCTGGATCGTATTGTGATTACACTGTTTCCCCTTCAACTGGAAGTAACAGCTATTTCTGAAGTGGAGGTGAATGACGAAACTATTCCAGAAATCACCACAGAGAAATTACTGGCTGCATGCAAAAGAATTGGGAACAACAAGGTTCCAGGCCTGGATAGCATACCTAATATTGCATTGAAACGAGGTATATGATGTGTTTGTGGACTAGTAGAAGAAGCAACGCCTAGTGCTACTACCGAAAAGAGATAAGCCACCTGGAGAAGCTTCCTCATACAGACCACTCTGCATGCTGGACACCTCGGGCAAGATCTTAGAGCGCATAATCGGCGTTAGAATGGACCAAGTCATTGAAAAACCTGGCGGACTTGCGGAATATCAATCAATACGGCTCCAGGAAAAAAACGCTCCACTCTTGATGCCATTAAGTTTAGTAGTTGACACCGCTAGAGCTGCAACCGAAGGAAAAAGATGGAAAGGAGGATCCAAGAAGTACTGTGCTATTATTACACTGGATGTTTAAAATGCGTTTAACTCAGCTAGCTGGGGCAAGATACAGGAGGCACTACGGAAAAAAGAGGTACCCGCATATATAAGAATGATTATGTCTGACTACCTGAAAGACAGAACCCTTTTGTATGACACAGAGAGCGGCACGAAAACCTATCAAGTAACCGGAGAGGTCCCACAAGGGTCAGTGCTCGGCCCACTATTGTGGAACATCATGTACGATGGCGTACTTAGGCTAGAGCTACCCGAAGGTGCAACAGTTGTAGGGTTTGCAGATGATTGCAGTAGTGGTAGTAGCAAAGCAAAAGGAAGAGGTGACAAATCGCTAACAAGGCAGTAAGTATAATCCACGATTGGCTAAAGCAGACTGGACTTGAGCTTGCTAGCCATTAAACGGAGGCTATTCTTATATCCAGTAGAAAAAAATAGAGACAATAACGCTGTTAGTGGACAGACACGAAATAAACTCTCAGCCGACCATTAAGTACCCGGGAATCACCATAGACGCCAGACTAACTTTTAAGCAGCATCTCGAGAGGGCGAGCAATAAGGCAGCAAAAGTCAGTGCTCCACTATCGCGACTAATGCCAAATGTAGGTGGGTCAACGCAGGATCGAAGGTTACTCCTAGCCAGTGTAACTACATCAATTATGTTATATGGTGCCCCAATATGGGCGTACGCTATGTTGGTAAAGTCCTATGCACGAAAGCTGTCAACAGTTTATAGGAGAAGTGCATTGCAGGTCGCTTTGTTTACCGAACAGTATCAGAAGATGCAGTGTGCGTTATTTCAAGTATGCCGCCTATTGACCTCCTAGCAACAGAACGAAAGAAAACCGGCGTGGTAACAATACTCAAGAGGAAGTTTGGAAATCCGCAAAGGAACAAAGAACCCTAGCTGAGTAACAAATACGATGGGACTCCAGTGGAAATGGGCGATGGACGCACCGCCTCATACCATGTATTGTTGGCTGCACCAATAGACGACACGGGGAAGTGAATTACTACCTTACGCAGTTTTTGAGCGGACATAGGTGCTTTCGAGCCTACCTACACCGCTTTAAGATAGAGGATAATCCAAATAGCCCAGTATGTTTGGAAGCAAACGAAGATGCGGAACATGTCTTCTGCAACTGTTCGCGATGCGAAATGGAACGAGAGGGACTCGAGCAGTACCTTCAGACTAGGGTGGGTGAAAGATGGCTGATGCGCAGTAAAAAACTACGTAAGGACTATTTTCAAAAAGGTTAGAAATGACTAAGAGAATAGAAGGAAAGGACAAAACGAAACAGCTGAGTAAAACTGTTGCTAGACGAAGGCCACAAGGTAATAGATACAAAACGCTTCTCGGACTGATGCAGAGGAACGTAGGTCACAGAGTTGAGCTCTCACTCCCTTGCCCGATGCAGAGGAACGTAGGAGCTAGGGTTGAGTACCTCTAAGTGCTCCTCAGACCGATGCTGAGGAACGCAGGTAACTAAGTTGAGCCCAGACTCTCTCACCCGATGCAGTGAAACGTAGGTGTCGGGGTTAAGTCTGTCCAGAGGATGGCCGGTCGATGCCGCTCGAAGTAGACGACTGAACGATGCGGCAGGAAACAGACGGCTGGACGATGCAGAACGATTAAGACTGCAGGACGATGCAGAATGAAGAAGGCGAGATTGATCCTGAACCCCTAATCACCTTGGTGGATGGGGGATGTGCGGAAATGTCAAACTTCAAAGGAGAAGCCAAAAAAGGCTAGTTAACGGGCCCCACGGAAGTATTGTTAAACTATAGTACCTGTGGAGATCCGGTGTCGGAGGACCACTTGTGCAGAGCTTGCTCTGCCTACGCTACATAAAACACACACACACACATCCATACGGACATTTTCTAAAAACACTTAATTTGAACTTCTAACGGACCAAAAAGTATTTTTTAGAAGTTTTGATAAAACTCAAAATTTTACTATTACAAAGCTTCCTTTAGGAGGAAGCAAAAGAAGAAAAAGAAGAATATGTACTTGCTGATTTTGGATCTCTGAACTCTAAACTGATAAAATATAAATTTTAGATCCTTAATTTATAAACCACCATCACTTAATTGGCATTTTAGAAACTTGAAGGAGTCTTAAAGACCTTATAGATTATCAAACTAATGCTGTAACTTTTTCTATTTTTCTTATAGGGTATGTAACGCGTTATCGAATATAAGTAGTTTTACATGAACGGAAATTATCGTAGAAGTATTTTGCATTTTTCTTTCATTAAGAATGATTGTGATTTGGCTTGTCGAACGAATTCTGGCCATAAAAATCGGATTTTGGTACACTGTGTACCGTCGCGCGATCATGCGAAAGAATGAAATGCTTGGATACAGTGAAACGAGATATCTGGTAGTCAATTAAGAACACACAGGATATAGGGGGAACGAGGTACTCTTTATTTCCTTCAGCAATCATTTCTTCTACATCTTCTTTTTCCCCCAGTTCTTCTTGCGGTCCCGTAGGATCTATGCCAAGATCTTATTGCGTGCGGCTCGCTCCGAGCATTGATGCGATCGTTTCACGCCCGGGTGACCGCAGATGTAGCATCTTGGCTCTTCCTTCCTCTTCTTCCGGAGATACTCAGCGCGCTGCTGCTCATTTATCCGCGCGCATTCTTCCTTGTGGCGAGCCCATGTCAATGTGATGTATTATGATTATGTTAATGTAATATATTATGATGATGGCAATGTAATATATTATGATGATGACAGTGTAATATATTATGATGATGTCAATAATCGCCCGCGCGGGCGGCAAGAGGGTTTCAGGGTAGCTCCGTTTACGGGTCCCCCACTTCTCTTCGACACCGCAGATGTCGACGTATATTTACCGGGCCGTTATTCGCGCTCGCGCTTTCCTCTTGCCACTACGTCCGTTGGCTTGAGTTCAGACTCGAGTTCGCACGCTTCCGGTGGGTTGCTCATCGCCTTCACCTCTTAAGCATCCCCCGGTGATCGAGACTCATCGTCGTCCCCCTCTACGTCGTCTTTGTCATAAAAGATCTTCATTTCTTTGGCCGACACGGGCTTTTCCACTCTTCTTTTTTCATCAGTCAGCTCGAATGTATTCGAATCGACTTATGCCGTAATCGTATATGGGTCTATGTACGGAAGAGCCAATTTTGCCGTGATGCCTTCCGCCGTAGACAAAAATACGTGTCTCCTATTAACAACGTCGCCAACCTTGAAAGTTGGCAGTATTCGGCGGGCATCGAAAAATGCCGCCTGGCGATCTTGCGACTCCCTGGACAGGTCATTTGCACGCTCGTGCAGAGCTGGCAGCTTGGCGAAGCGATTTCGCCACGCTCCCACAGCCCCCTGCTGTACAGCCTCTTGATCTTCTTTCCCTCTAAGAGATCTCGGCATTTTTGGCTGCTTGCCGAAATTCATCAAGCAAGCGAAGTCCCCGTAGATTCATGCACTGCAGTGTTGAGGGAAAACGCTATCTCGTTGAGGTATTCGTCCCATGCTCGATGATTATCTTGAGTAAACGTGGAAATTTCTTTCTTGACAGTGCGGTTTATTCGCTCCACTGGATTCACCTGCGGGTAATATGGCGGTAAGTACAAGTGGTGGATTTGTTGCTCTGCCAAGTACTCTTTTATTGTCTTGTTTTTGAATTTGGTACCATTATCCGAGTGAAACACCTCGGGTGCACCGAATCTCAAAATCACTCTCTCCTTGAGTGCGGAAAGTATTTCTTTGCCGTTGGCTTTGCAATGTGGCACGCACTCTATCCATCAAGTAAACAAACCCTGGAATATAAGTGCGTACTCGTGGCCTTTAGCAGCCTTTGGCAAGGGGCCCATAATATCTTCGGCTACTTATTGCTAAGGCCTTTGAACCACACGTTTAGCTATGAAACCTGGTGGTGCGAGCTGTTCAACTCTGTTTAGCTAACAGAGATGGCATAGCCACTTTAGGCTGCTGTGATCAGTGCAGTACTGGAGCCAAGGCAATAAGAGCTTTTATCGTCTCGAATGCTGATTGCTGTTCATTGCGCCAAACGAACGGCTGATCTTTCTTTGTCAGCCGAGTTAAAGGCTCGGCCAACGTTGCGTAATTTTCCGGTAATTGTGTATACCACTTTGCAGCTGCGGCGCCAGGCTGTTTGCGTTACATCGGTAAGACGTACGCAAGCGATGCTAGTAGAGTTTGCTCTAGTGGTGGTGGCGCGCGGTACCCTTGCTCGCCCGCCAGTACGGTTTCGGCTTCTTTGGGAACTGTCCCAGTCGTGGCAGTTCATACGAGGGGTCAACCTTTGCAGTTCTGGCATCAGATTTTTATGTAAGAGGTCTAGTTGTTTTTTCAGGCTTGGTTGTGGCTTCATTTCCTTCATCATGCCTTCCAAGCATGTTATTTGATTTCAACGTTATTTTGAGTGGGGGCTAAGGAGGGGCTGAGTGGGGGAGAGGGGGGGGGGCTGAATTTCACCTTGGCTTAAAACAACTATATATATATATATATATATATATATATATATATATAAATTTTTATTAAATTCTATTTAAAAAAGTTGTCTACAAGGTAGGCATAATTTTTTTCATTTTCTAAATATTTAAACAAATTTTTTTATCAAATTGTAGACAACTTTTTTAAATTAAAGTTTTTTTTTTAAATTCCTACATTCATTCCATAAACATATGTGTTTAAAGTAGATCTATTAAGAAAAAAGTGCCCTTTGACGCCCAAAACTGAAGTAAGTCTGCGGTAGCTGAAATAATGAAAATTGTGATTTTTGGCCTTCGGAAACCTATTGTACCTGACATATGGTATTTATAAACTTTGTTTGATAATTTGTACAGTATGCCTGAGTTAATATAATTGTTTAATTGATTATTTAAACAATTTAAGGTACTTTTACACAAAAAATCAATATCTCATTTTTTCAATTTAAGGTGGTGAGGTCCCCTTAAACTGCAAAATACTTTATTTGCTTTGCCAAATATCAAGTTTCTTCTGTTTAATCTTGTCTCTACTTCTATTGCCTTTTGTATAGCATCACCTAAATCCCTCGTTGCTCCTAATTCTAAACGTATTTCCTGCCGTAATCCTTCTACAAAGGCCAATAGAGTTTCCGCATCTATTTTAGTTTTGAATCTTTGTTTTTCTTCTGCTGTATATGCTCCACTTCCTTACTGTCCTTTACTTGCAATACTAATTCTTGCAATCTGTTAGCAAAACTGAGTACCGTTTCGACTGGATTTTGCAAACTTTCCGCTATTTTTCCATAAAGTGTTGCCATTTTAGCAGTTTATGGATAAATCTGCCGCACAGCTTTGATAAAATCTCGAACATTATTAACTTCTGCATTTAACATAGCCCTGTACACATCGCCTTTTAGTTTCATTTTTAGTCTTTGATTGCATGTTTTTTGCATGCTTTAATTTTTCTACATATTTATTAACTGACATATATTTTCCGTCAAATTCTGGTATAAGATTAGCTACATATTTTAGCAATAAACGCAACTGCGGTGGCGCTTGTTGTTGTTGATTATTTAGCACCTCACAAACCATGGTGTTTTCTAATAAGCTATCTAAATTAAAATTAAATTCGAATTTACTCTGTGAATTTGCTGTGGTTGCTCGTTAAAACCTTCGATGTCTATCAACGATATGTCCTGCTTCAAACTATTATTGAAATTCTAATCTTCTGCTTTTCTAATCGCTGTCAGCGGTGTTCCTGGTGTTACTAGTGCTACTCTTTGTTCTTCTTTAGATATTTCACTTGATTCCTGTTTATTAGGCGTAATTGGTATATTAGTAGTTGCATGGGCTTTGTTAAGTCTTGATATCACCTTTTTGATTGCCCTTTTGAATTTTCTTTGTTTACCTGTTCTAAATTTGTTTCTTGCTCTATTTTCTATAGTTTTAACTATTGTTTTATTAAATGTTTCAGTTTGGGTACTGATTCTTCGTGCCCTCTTTTTGCAGTTTGCTGGCGGTGATCGAATTACTTTGTTACTTCTCGCAAATGGTGTTTGGTTGTTGGAGATTATTTTTTGATCCTGCAATGTAGGATTATTACGAACAACACTCCTTGTTAATTTCTGTCCTAGTAGATTTTCCCGATTTTCACTCATTTGGTGTTCTCATTTTAGTTACCTTTTTATTTATTGCAAAATTTTATTCAGCGCGAATTTTTTAAATTTTTATATCGCATACAAATTATTCGAATGTAATATTGCTGTCCTACTTATTTTACAATACGTGACCTACTTTTCGCGTTTTTGCAAACTACACAAGTTTTGGTCAATTCATTTACCGCGGCTATACGCGTAACACAGTAATTTGACGCGACTCTGCTATTTAAGTATTCTTTGGACGGTTTTAGGCTTTAAATTGGTTTTTCGTGATTCTATAATTTCAAATTTATTTATTTTTATTCCATTCAGTCGTAGCGAAATTAAATAACTCTTCAAATTTGTTGCCGATTTATATTTGAAACTCTGATCGTTCTACTTGGTTATTTACTATTTTTGCCCTCTCTGGGAGGAAGTGACTCCGTCCAAGGGACATGTGCTCGAAGACGAGGGATATATGGTCCTTCTTGACGCCAGCCGGTGCAGCACTGTGGGCAGTTTCGCAACATCGCGTTTCGACGCCCGCATCGAAAACAGAACGTGGTTGGGATCTGGTCGCAACGGCTATAATGGTGTTGGCGGCCGCAATTAAAGCTCCCAGGAAGTCTGGACAACACCTTAATCCATTAGCCGTGGATTTGCATTCAGCCAGTGAGGCTCTCGACGGATGAGTACGGCACTTGGCGATGTTCATGATGGCGATACCCGCGATCAACCCTATCAGGGTCAGGCATTGGCGGAGCCGCTGGCTCTGCTTCTCTTATGGCGGCCCTAAGATCTTCTGGGTGGTTATTTTGCCTTTCTGTTTCCTGTTGAGGTAGCGACCTAGGAGGGGCGATTGGGGTGTTTCCTGCAGGATCGGGTTGGTCACTGGCACGACGGTCTGCTGATGTGAGTCGATTTGTCTGCGTCGATTGTTCAGAAGTTTTAGCAGCCGGCACTGCGGAAGTCTATGTGGACTCATCGCCTCCTGACCATTTCCACAAGGTTTGATTCGACCTGTCGGAAAGCAGTTTCGACTTCCGGGTGATCTTGGAAGAAGTCCTTCAAAACTTCTTCGTACACCCACAGCGGGAATATGGGTTATCCACCTGTGGCCTTGCTTGGTCTTTTTCCTCTCTCTGCCGTACCGTGTCTGGTCGGTTGTCGATTTCTTCCATCATGTCCTCTGACTCAGACAATCGAGCTTCCGAGACGGTCTCCAACTCGTCTAAGTCAGCTTCTGCCCCACCATTAAGACTTACTGGCGAGAGGTCTCTTGGTGTTGTCGCTGTAGAGTTGGCCTCGTCCTGTTCCTCGGTGGGAGCTGGCTGATTTCCGTATATCATTTTGAAGTCCCTCCTTCCAAAAGCTCTTCTCCCCGTAACGGAGAGCCTGGCTCGGGCTCTTGCACCGCGCCCGGTGGAGCAGCCTCCTGCGGCGACGGAGCTGGTGACAGGATTTCGACGTCCGAATCGGTTAGCTCCAGGACATCCACGTCGCCGTCAGAGTCTAAATCCATTAAGAGCCTCTCTTCTTCCTCTACCGTAGAGTCTGGTAGTTATGAGTCCGACATGGTTCTTCGAGAAGATAGCACTTAAGGAAAGATAGCCAGTGATGCCCTAAACCAGTACAATTTAACGTAGATAGCCGCCAATTCGTCGAGCGTTGATCTTACAATATAAAAGTACTTACAATGTGTGTAGACAGCCGACGATATTGATGATTACACGAGTAGAAAATAGTTAATTGTTGCGAGTGCCAATGCCGGGGATTTATGTAGATAGCCGATTGTTGTGTATGTTGTAGATAGCCCTTGGGATACCTACACAGGAGTTGGATTTTTTGGATTAAATGGCTTAACGTCACATATGCGTATCTTCGAGACGATCTGGCCGTCTGCCGCCCTAAGCTCATAGACCAGTAGTGAAAGGACTTTCGAAACTGTGTAACGCCCTTTAAAAGGTTTAGCTAATTACGCCGCGAAATTTTTTGTTGCGTCCGAGAGGACTCTGTTGCGTATTATGACGGCGTCCCCCACTCCCAATCTCGAATCGCTTGCAGTCTATATAACCTTTCCGACCATTGTTCTACATTGCCTTGTTCTAATGGGTCTGAGTTTTCCAGCTCTCGTCGGAGGGATTTGATTGACAGCGGCTCTCGCCCGAAGTTCAGAAAAGCTGGCGTTGCCTGGGTAGATGAGTGCTTTGCCGTATTAAAAGCAAAGCGGAAGTCTAAGATGTGTGCGTCCCAGTCGCGTTGGTCCTGGTCGACAAATGCGCAAATCATTGTTTTTAAAACCCGGTTTAGTTAGTTGGTAGCTAGAATTGTTCACAACCGAGTTCGGAAGTGACTTCTCTGATGACTTTATGTCGCTAAAGTAGTGCGCGAATTAGAGTTTTTCCTTCTCTTCCGTAGTTAAAATTTTAAGTTGCGATTCAGTCCAATGCATATTATTTTCTGTTTCTCTCGCGTTTGTTAATTTATTTACGTTTATTTGTTCAATATTATTAGAGGCATCCGTAAGGTCTGAGCAATTGTTATAGGCAATCTTTTGTTTTTTTACATTTAAATAGGCAGTCGGTAGGTAGCCTTGTTTGTCTCAGATAGTCTTTGATTCAATTACTTTTGAGGCGTCGCACAGTGTCGGAAATTGGACAAAATTCGCTCAACTGCTGGTTTCGCAAGGTATCCCCCTAAAACCACTTGAAAAGGGTTCCCTGATACTCCTAAAAACAGGTGTCACTGCGATAATTTTGATATTTTCATTCCCGCATTTGTAGGCAACGATAGACCAATGACACCTCATTTCACCATTTTCTCGAATTTGTCATAATCGTGTAAAGTGTATATATGTATATACAACTTCATATATACCCATATATATATACCATTATACTATATATATATACCATTGTGTGTATATATATACATATATATATATATATATATATATATATATATATATATATATATATATATATATTATTTATACGAATAAATGGATGGTTCTCTGTGAAATCGAGAACTAAAAAATTAATATAGCCATAAGTTTGAGAATATGTTCTATAGATATCCAAATAGTCTTATGAATTTTTTCAGACTTTTTTCATCGATACTCTTCGAGTTATAGGGGGTCAAAAGCAGGTGCTAAGCATTTTCTGCGTTTTTTGCCTATTTTGAATGATTGATAACTGCTCAGGGAAGCATTTTTCACTATAGACATAGGAATACTTTTTTTTGTAAAATTTTCTCACCTTTTCAATAAAAATATCCTTAAAGTCATATATATATATATATATATATATATATATATATATATATATATATATATATATATATATATATATATATATATATATATATATATATATATATATATATATATATATGTTTAGGCTACCTTATTTGCAATTTAAACCTTTAAATCCGAAATTCTGCTGGTTCGATCCCGTGGATCTAGACCAAAAAATTCATGGAGATGCCTTTTTAAAGTAAAAAAATATCTATTAAGTTTTAGAGTGGGTCTGACCTACATCTGTGATGTATAACTTCTACTAGAAGTTATACATCAAACAAACATAATATATTATGATGATTAACTATAATTATATATCTAAGTACTGTATATCGATTGTGTATCTTCTATCCATCTCCAACTTCACCTCTATCGATATTCCTATTTTCTATATTTCTTATGTCTATTTCTACCTCGTTCTACATTCAGCCCTTTAATCCAGTTTTAGTTATATCTCTATCTCTATTTTCAGCCCATGGTTTCTTTATTTTTCCACGCAATCTGCATTTTCTTTCTTTTATTATTTTTCGAGTACTCGTTTTCTCGATTTCTAATCTGAATCTTGTTTGTATCTTTAGTTCATTATTTTTTATCTTTTTTTTTCTTTTCTTAGGTATTACATTTTTTCTGCCTAACCTAAATATCTACTTTACTCGATTATCATAGATTTATAATTATCTGATAGACCTAGATTTAGTTTAAACGTATTTTGGTTAGAGTAAAAGATTTATAAGTTTATCAATTTGGCATATCCAATCACACGGCTGAATTTTATCATGATGTTTTGATAGTTATAAGCTGTAATATAGAATTGACTCCATTTAGTTATCGTTTCTTTCATAGTACGATTTAAGCCCCTTTACCACGACAAGGTAGAAGTCCTAAAAAGGGGATTTTTCTTTTTTTTGGTTTTGTATTTGTCGGTATATAAGGATCCGGACGCGATAAGGTTGCACGAAATAAAGAAGAAAAGACAGTGTATCAAGTAATAGAGCGTAGCGTAACTTTATTATTAAAGGTTAAACTTAGACAGAGCGGGACAAGAGCCGAAGGCGTGCGTGCAGCTCGACTATCTCGTAGAGAGTGAGGCGGCGAGCGGAGAGCGCCGCCGAGCTCAGCGCCGTATCACGTGGTTTTGGCGGCGAGCGCTTCTAGAGTCGCTGCGACGCGAGGGATCTGCCGTCGGTGTCGGGGGAGATCGTGCACATATTCTAACACTCCCTCCCGATTGTCCTCGACATCGTTTCCAGGCTGACCCTTAGTTATTCTGTAACATGAAAGATCTGTTAATTTCCTAGCAATAATCTGGATAATTTGTTATGGCTATCAGAGGGCAAAGGCTTGGTAAAGATATCCGCTCTTTGCTCCTTTGATTCTATCCATTCTATTTTTACATAATGTAACTTGACACACTGCTTAACATAGTCCTCATACACCCCAGCCATGTGTCTCAACTTATTACTTCCATCCATCTTTGTGCAAGCGACTGCTGCTTTATTATCACACCATAAGATGATTGGAAAGTATGTCATGTTTGGAATCACTTTCAGAGATAAACTTATGCTAATTGATTCCCTACAAGCATCACCCATTGCTACGTATTCAGCTTGACAAGTTGATAACGCTACGTAGCTTTGCTTGTGGGTTCTCCAGGCTATTGCATCTCCGTACAGCGTAACTACATGTCCGCTTGTCGTGAGCGAGTCTTTACAATCTGCAAAACTTGCATCTGAGAATGTTTCCATTCCGTCCTTCAGGCCTTTGTAGGTCAGCTGCCAATTCTTTGAGTAAGCAATGTACTTGAATACTCTTGTTACCATTTTCCAGTCGTGTTCAGTCGGATTTTGTTGGTGTCTGCTTAACATATTGACTGCGTATGCCAAATCTGGCCTGGTGCCGGACATCAAGTACATGAGAGATCCAACCACTTCTCTGTATCCACGCTGGTTTATAGCTTTGTCATTTGTTGATTCTTCCTCTCGTTGTTTTCGTTGTCTGTTCAGCACTTGATTTGTTATCATGGGGGTTGATTGACCTTTAGCTTGTGCATATCCAAATTTCGTTTGCATCTTATTTATGAATTTAATTTGGTCCAGTTTTATGGTCCTTTCCTTACTGTTTCTTGTTATAGTGATTCCCAAGAACTCTTTAGGTTCACCCAGGAATTTCATATCAAACTTTTTACTCAGTTCTTTCTGTATTTCTCTCATCTTTGGCTCGTCATTGCCTGTCAGCAATATGTCGTCAACATACAGCAGCATGATTATGCGGCTTTTGTCTTCGGCGTATATGAACAGGCATGGATCTCTACTGTTCGCTTGGAATTTTAGTTGTTTAGCGAATTCTGAAAAGTGTTCATTCCAATTCTTTGGACTAGTTTTCAAGCCATAAAGAGATTTGTGAAGTTTCCAAACTTTCGTTTGTTTCTGATTTTCGTATTCTTCAAAACCGTCTGGTATTTCTAGAAATATATCCTTTTTTATAGGGCTGTGAAGAAACGCTGCTTTTACGTCCAGTTGCCACAGCACATAGTCGTGTTTATTAGCAATAGTCAGTACAGCTCTTACTAGTGCAAGTCTTGACACTGGTGCGTACGTTTCACAAAGATCATACAAATTTGAATCCTTAAAACCTCGTATGACAATTCTTGCTTTGTAGTCGGGGTATTTTGTTCCACTGTCTTTACGTTTGAATACCCATCTCGAATCCAGGATGTTTAACTTTTTACCGTCGCAGCTAGTTCTACTGACTACTTCATATACTCGGTTTTTCTGAAGTGCTTCTCTCTCTTTGTTTATGGCTTCTTGCCATCTATCTGCTTCTGGTGATGATACAGCTTCTCGGTAAGATTTTGGATCCCCATTAATACCTGTCAGTAGTGTATACAATTCACATTCACTTAGGCCTTCAATTTTATCCTGCATTTTTTCTGATTCTGACGTACCAAACGTCATCAGTGCATCTGGGTCGTATATGTTTAGACCTTCTGTTTCACCCTGTGCTTTTTCAGCTGATACAATTTTCTTACTTTGAGTCTGCTTCCGAGTCACTGGTCTGTGATTTATTTTTGAAATAGGTTTCATGGCTGTTTTCTGATTTTCTTTACGTGGTCTACCCTTTTTCTTGGGTGCCTTAATCACCACTTCCGGTTGATCTGGGCTTTCTTCGTCGAATTCAAAAAACCAGGTTTCTTTATTCAGAATATCGTTTGTTATTGTCCAATTCTTTATATCTTCGGGCTTGTAAATATCTCCAAATACTTTGCTTTCGATGAATTGCACGTTCCTGCTTTCGTATACTTTACCATCTTCTGGGTTTAGTAACAAGTATCCTGTGTCAGTATATCCTACTAACACTGTTTTATTCGAGAGCTTATCGAACTTAGTTTCCTGTTGTCCTTGGACCTTGGTAAAAGCTACACAACCAAATCTCTTAATCTGATTTATGTATGCTTTTGATTCTGGGTTGATCATTAGCAAAGGTGATTTAAGACCAATGGACTTGTGAGGCGTCAAGTTATATAGGTAGGCCGCTGCTTTTACAGCCAGATCCCAGGCATTTGCTGGTAGTCTAGAATCGTACATTAGGGCCCTGGTGATTTTCTGTATGGTTTGATTGTAGCGCTCTGCTATGCCGTTTAACTGTGGAGTGTATGGACAAATTGTTCTGAGTTCAGCACCATATTTATCCAATACCTTCTGTGTCTTTCCACTGGTAAATTCTGTTCCTTGATCACAGTCTAGGTAGCAGAATTTTTCATCTCTTCCGCATATATTTCTACATTTCACGACGAAGTCATCTATGCATTCGGCGGCGTCCGACTTTTGCTTAACTGGGTAGGCCATAGCAAAGCGTGAATAATTATCTACTAATACAACTATGAACCTACAACCTTTCGGATGGGTAGCCGGTGTAATCGGTCCCATAGTATCAGCACTGACCCGTTGCAATGGTTTCTTGGCCATCTCTTTGTTATTATCGAATTTCGGTCTATTCATTTTCGCTACTTTGCATATTTCGCAATCTTTCAAACACACACCATGATCATTTTCTCGGAATTGTTTAATGTCGGGGTATAATCCTTTCAGAAGCTTTATTTTATTCAGAGCCGTATGTCCTAATCTAATGTGCCATAAATTAATGGTATTTATTACGGTAGATTCGTCACCGTTTTCTTTCCTTTGATTTGCTGAATCTATGACTGGCTTTTCATCAGCGAATGTCACCTTTTTCTTGACAATCTTTTCATTGCTTTCATGGGCAATTAGCGCACCCGAGGGCATCTTTTGTATGTTATCTAATTTTGGCTTTAAATCGATTATCCAGAATGGATTCTCAAACTTTCCTTCTAGAATTTTTTCTCTCGTATTTGGTTCGTAAACGTTTATCGTTTTGTTATCTAAATACACGCACAGGCCCTGATCTGTAAAGCGTTTGAGTGACAGCAGGTTTTTTCTCAAATTTTCTGCGTATACAACATTATCTAGTTTTATTACGTTACCGTTAGATAGTTCGAATTTAACTTGGCCTTGATTGGTTGCGGTTATGTTAGATCGTTTGTCTTTATTGGCACAGCCTATTACGCGCTCAGTCTTTTCGTGCAGCTGAGTCAATATGAATTTAGAATTTGTCATATGATCTGTCGCGCCTGAATCTACGATAAATTTTTGCGTCTCGTCGTCCCATTCATTCAGACTCACATTCATGCATACTGAATCAGTATTGGTCGTACCTTTTGCAGGAGTGCCAGGTCGTCTGAAAGGTGACTTTGATCGAGATCTGCTATGCTCTCTCCTCTGCTTTCTCTTTGGAGAGATACTTCTGTTGCGATCAGTCGCTCTCTTTCGTGGTGGCCCTTTCCGTGGTTCACTGCAGTCTACGGCGATGTGCCCGAACTTATTGCAGTTAAAGCACTTAGGCTCGTCGTGCTTGCAGTCCTTGGACAAGTGCGCCGTGCTACCACATCGCTCGCACCGTTTGTTGGGCCTTTCCCTACTTTTGGGTCTTTCATCAGAGGAACGGTTTCTTTCCTCTGCGAATCCGAGCAGGGCTGATTTTTCGGGGGTTCTCTGCTTCGAGTTGTCAATCTGGAAAATTAAATCTTTTAGTTCATTGTAAGTATATTTCCTACCCGTACCATGGCTTGAAACGTTCTCTGCCGTAATGATCTCTGGGTAGGCTTGCTCTACTGCGTTGAACAGTAGACTTTTCTTTGCCGTATCGCTCATTTTTTCTATGCCTTCATTACTTTCATACTTTCTTACGAGGTCTTCAAACCTCAAGCAGAAGTTAAAGGCCGTTTCTTTATCTTTGTTGAGCTTTAAGTTGAAGAGTCGTTTCTGGGCTGTATGAGCATTAATTCTCAATTCATTCTTTTTAATTTCTTTAATCTTATCCAGTAATTCAACTGGATCTTTTATGTTCATCGTGTATAGGTGATACTTATCATCAATTCTGTTCAGAATTATCTCGCGTATGATATTCTTATCGTGTTCGAGTTCATCTGGACAGATCAGACTTTGATTGTTCTTTTCGAAGACGTAGAACAGTTTTCGCGACTTTAGCTCTGAGAATAAGAAATCCTCAAAGGGGGCAAATTCCGAATCTAATTTTAACTTGTACATTCGCGTGATGTTAATCTGTTTCAATTTTGCGTCATTTATACTCGTGTTACCTGAGTTCATTGACTTGAACAAATTCAGCTTATTCAGTTGCGTTAAGTCTTGATCAGAAAAACGTCTACTTACATTCAAATCGTCGAGCGCGATTCCAAGACGTTCGGCGGATTCAACGCGCCAATCTTTATATGGCGACTGTTCTCTCCTTACTTCATTTTTCTCGTTCCATTCGTACGAGTCGGCCACTAGTGTGGACGAGCACCTGGGTTCAGCAGGTCCGAACTCCCTTGGTCCAGGAGCCAAAAGCGTGAGCGGATTGCGGTTTGCTGGTCGAAAGCCACGTCCGCGTCCTCGTGGATGCAGCTTGATCGGTTCTGCCGGGCGTGTACAGCTGACGATGCTTGGCTTGTTGTTGGCTGAAAGAGTTGGCTTCTCCTGCCAATCTTTTACTGCCTGTCCATCCTGCCCTCTGAGCTTCAGACTATCAACGGACCTCATCAGTTGCTGTACATCTCCGCTGATCTTGGTTGTGAACCTTTCGAAGTTTTGATTCATCTTAGCATTCTCCTCCACGAGGGACTTCATTCCTTCTACCAGCCTTTCGCTGAGCTTGACTTGAGTCATGGTGCTCTCACGCAACAGCTTGGTGATCTCATTCATGCTGTATGTCTGGTCGTCATCCCTGGGCGTGGACGTAGTGGC
This sequence comes from Nasonia vitripennis, assembly GCF_009193385.2. Lineage (NCBI taxonomy): Eukaryota > Metazoa > Arthropoda > Insecta > Hymenoptera > Pteromalidae > Nasonia > Nasonia vitripennis. Next base: position 178,391 of record NW_022279629.1, on the reverse strand, counting down.
TCCTGCTCTCCCTGCGTCGCTGTAGTGGCTTACGGGTCCTCTCAACCCTACCACTCGATCCTCTGTAGCTTTCAACACTTCCAGGAGTCTGGCTGCTTCTTCCAAACTGAGGATGTTCATGTCTGTAAATATACAAAAAACGTTAGTCTGCGGTTGAGAGGATACCCCTGCAAAGCTCCCTATACTTTGTGCACAAGTATCGGGCCACCTTGCTGTCGGTCCAGTCACTTTTCGACAAAGTTCCCAAACCGACTTAGTCTCTTTTTGCGGAATGTGTGCCTAAGCACGGCTCCCACAGTCCGAGACCCACTAAGCACGAGAGCAGGTTTGGCAGATCTGTGTGAGGGTCTAGTTTTTGAGCGTGGGACACTGACTAAGTATCTGTACGTGCGCACGTACCAAGTCACATTCGTGGGTTCGTGTTAAACCTCTCACAGATCCGCACAGACTTCGTGTCGTACGTTACGTTGGCTAGTAGCCCGTCAAACTTTCCGTACAAGTGTAGACTTACATATAAATATTGTTATTTATGACTTTACTTCATTACCTAGTTGGAGTGTTTCGTCCCTAGAATTCATTAACCAAACGCCTCCGCCGTAGAGTTGAAGATAGAAACTCTCATTTGGTTCTTTGTCCTTCAGGTCGTAGTACTCCAGAATCTTGGCGCGTATGTCATCCCAGTCAGTACTTGTGCTACGTGCTGTCGAAAGATTTTGTAATTAATATTCAAACTTAATTTATTTTGATAAACCAGAGTCGTTGTGTTGAATTAATTCTTCGCTTAATTTATTGCAGAGTGAGCTCGCGCACCAGCAGCCCCACCTGCGCGGTGTCTGTAAACAGTGCAGCTCGCAGGCAGACTTACACTAGATGCGAAAGCCGACGTTCGCGTTTATCGCGTTAAATTTCTTTATAGATGATTTTCTGCTAGTTTAATACGTTAAATGATTGCTTAGTTTACCCATGCATCAGCAGCCCCACCTGCGCGGTGTCTGTAAACAGTGCAGCATGCAGGCAGACTTGCACTAGATGCATAGGTGTGCGTTTAAGAAATTCAAAAATTGCCGCGCAACAAGTGAGCGGTCACGTGAATTCGTGTGCGCTTGCGCACAATCTTGTATTGCCTTCGCTTTACGTTTGAGTTGACTCAGCGCGAACTTTTTGTGCACGTATGTATGTGTGCGCGTCCGTGTATCGTTTCCGCTACGTGTGGTTGTAATGACCGCAACTCTCCCTCCGTTTTCATGCACGCGCGTGTTAACCTATTACGAGCCAGGTTAAACTAGCGTCGTCTTTTTCTGCGTGCGCCTGAACTTGCGCGTCGTCGTCGTGAGCCGAGAGCGCGGCAACGGCGGCTCTCCCTCCGTTCCGTATAGCTTACGTGCAGGAGAGAGATGAGGCGGCCATGTTGGCTCGGTTGCCTAGCAACCCCCCTTTCTTTCGCCTGTTGCTTCGTACCGGGAATTTTACCGCGCGTTTCTGTTCGTTTGAACTTCTCGGAAATGCGTTTTTGTTTTGGTCGACTTTCTTTGTTTAAGCGCGTTCGGATTTTCGAGTTCTGACAAGCCGAACTGATGCAACACTGATTCGCGCCTTTCTCTTTTCCGCGACTTTCGCGCCTTTTCTTTTCTAATGCGGCTTTTTATCCCGCGATTTTTATTTTTCACTTCACTTTTCTTATACACTCGCGTACCGCTGATTTTACTTCACGAGTTTCATAAGCACGTTTTTATTTTTATGCGTACTTACGTGCAGTTTGCGAGTTTGCCCATTTGTAGGATTTTCCGGCCATCGTGACTTTTGCCTTTGTTTTGTTCACCGTTTACCAGGGAATCGAGTGCTGACCTTCAGGCTCTGGACAGCGGGGCGTGTTGCTTGTTGGCTGCGTGACTTCCTTCTTTTGTCTCTCAGCTTAGGTCGTTCTCGTGTCTTTGTACAGGTGTCAACTCGTCTCGACTTCTCTTGGCTTTTCTTCTATTTTTTTTTTTTCGTGTCACTTTTCACTAATTCGCGCAGTGGAAGCGTGCTGGGCCCATAACCTGTCGGTATATAAGGATCCGGACGCGATAAGGTTGCACGAAATAAAGAAGAAAAGACAGTGTATCAAGTAATAGAGCGTAGCGTAACTTTATTATTAAAGGTTAAACTTAGACAGAGCGGGACAAGAGCCGAAGGCGTGCGTGCAGCTCGACTATCTCGTAGAGAGTGAGGCGGCGAGCGGAGAGCGCCGCCGAGCTCAGCGCCGTATCACGTGGTTTTGGCGGCGAGCGCTTCTAGAGTCGCTGCGACGCGAGGGATCTGCCGTCGGTGTCGGGGGAGATCGTGCACATATTCTAACAGTATTTTTATATTTTTTAATTTTTTATTGCATTTCATTCTTTTTTGTATTATGTTTGTCGTAATTTCATTTTCACTGTGATTCGTATATTTATATACGTTTAATTTGTTATTTCTTTTATAGTTTATCGCTATAATATTTAGTTATTCCATTTCCTCAGATGTGATTATAAATTTTGTAGCTTCAGAGGTTAATTGTTGTTCAATTTTTTTTGAACATTTTCGACAACTGCTTATGACTGGGTCTGATGAAACCATAAAATAATGTATTATATCTTCATTCGTTTGAGACCTTTGGAAAATCCTGCTATGTTCAGCACGAGCTTTCCGAAATATTTTGTTGGAAGCTTCCTGCGCTTCTTCAGAATAATATCCTATAGGTTTTGGAAATTCAATCATAATATCACATCCATGTATAAGGATTTTATGTACAGATGGTGGCATTTTGTACTAGGGGTACATTTCTACACATCTTTTAGCCGTCTCTAAGCAGTAATCTTTGAATAATACTAAGTTAACTATTTTTTTACATGATATTATTTGCAGAATTACGTACAATCTAGATAAAAATTCCTCATTAACGCCTATAATTTTAGATACCTCTTTTGATTGAGCAAAGAAAGTACGCGCAACATTTCCCGTATTCGTGGTACCTGCACCTTGTTTAACTACGTCAACTGTTATTCTCAGTCTACTTCTTAACGACTTCTGAATTTCTGATTTTCTCACTTTTTTTAACTCTTTATTGACAGATCCTCTTGCTTCTCCCTTCTGAAAATCTAGATTATAAGAAATATGCAGTGCATACTCCATAAATCGAATCCAACTATGTAATATGGGAAAGCTAAATTTGTAAAATTCTGTATGACAATGAAGACCTAAGACATGATCTATATCATTCATCTTCTTAGGTCCAACTCCACAAATGTTACAGCGACTAGAAGCTTTTTGATTTGTTATAACATTGCCCGCTTTACCATCAATCATGGTACACTTCAAATCAAATTTCACATTGAACGTCATATCCATAAAATCTATGATATAATTTTGGACTTTGTTCAGTATTTTGGTAATATTTGTGTAGTTTTTGTTTGTAATATTATCGTTTTCTTTAGTAAATATGAAATTTATTGGACGACAATAAAACGTAGACGAAGGTTTTTCATTAATCCACAAAATTTCTTCATCAATAGTTTTGAGTTCAAGAGGTACAAAAGTTGTAATGAACACAGATGCTGTAAAATCTTGTGGATCATTAATTTCTGTATCACTGTCACTTGAATTCAAAATCATAGTATTATTTGTAAAAGACTGCCTTGTTGTTTGCTGTCCTGAGCTCCCATCCATACCCCACTTTCCTGAAAAAATAACATTTTGATTTAAAGCTTGTAATGCATCTATGTTTAATGTCATCAAAATTCTCTTTAAGGTATGATCAAGCAAAGATATTATATGAACTTTGGCTCCAGAATCAGAAAAATCTATGTGTTCGGGGTAACAAGCCTTCTTGGCATCGTTAATCGACGAATAAGTTGGGTATAACGTGCCTCCATGCATATCACTGGTATAATCTTGCAATTTTGTATACTTGCGTATTGATAAATCTAAATCTAGGTACATGGCTAAGGCTTTATTAATATATTGACTATCAAAGGGAGCTTCGTGTTTAATTTTAAGTGCTGTAACTAGCTCTTCTTTTGTATGTTCTTCAGCCAAGTCAATTGCTCATCTACGTTTTGTTTTTGAAGATCCTTCTTCATAAGACAAAAGTGGTCTTCCTACTTTTTTGGAATTTAAATTTATTTTCGATTGAGATAGATTAATATTACTAACTGATGTATCCAAATTTAAAGAATCGGCATCTTCGCATTCTAAAGTAAAAGTTTTCTCAAGAAATTCTTTATATTTTGACAGAAAGATATCTTTTTTACGGGTAACGATTGCCCATTTACGTTTATATTGAATCATAAAGTTTGTCTTTAAGAATTCAAGCAATTTTTTTTCCTCATTTTCTGAAATTTTATATTTTAATTTGAGATCTTTCAAAATAAATTCAGCAGAAGACTCTGAGGGATTTTTATTATCCCATATCAAATTACAAAAATATGAATATGTTAAATGGATCGACATTTCTTGTAATATTTAGCAATTTAAAACTTTTTTTTTAATATTCAGCTTTTAAAACGTTACATAAACATTTCTAACTTTGTTAATGGCTCAGTATTAGTATATTTAAAACAAATCAATAATAGTATATATTATCTGCAAATAACGATTATAATGAGACTTCTATTTTTAACAATTATTTACTGAAGCACTGTATATCGCCACTTTCAGAATTAATTGTCCTCTAAAATAGTAGTAAAAAATAATTATATAAAATCTTCGTTTATATTGTATAACGGTGATCTGGATGCAGTTGCTCAGTTTCCAGTTCCGCTATAATCAAGGTCCGTAGACCTCGTTACTCTCGAGAAAGAGAGTCGTCGGGATAGCACCTAGTGCTGAATAGGTTCCGGCCAGGCCAGTTATGCTGCGATCTCGTACGTATGCGAGGCGCAAGCCCGCGGAGGCGGCTGGGTCGGTGATGGAGCGAGGTACAAGTGTACGCGTAGGAACACGCAAAATAACGACTGTCGAGATTGTTGAGGGACTGTCACAGCGTTTATTGACAAACCATATACAGGGCCTGCACGCGAGCAAGCGAGGTCGCAGGTACGAGGGAGGATAAGGAGAGCCCTGGCGAGTGTAGCGTGAGAGAGAGAGCTGGCACTTACAGTTAGCCGGTATCGCCCTGATGTTCGCTGTCAGCAGTCGGAACCCCGTCGGTGCAGTTCCGGATGCGGTAGCAAGACGCAATGTCGTATACGCACGCACACTCACACACTTCAACTTTCACTCTCTTAACAGCTATCTCCCGAAAGTACTGAGCGCCTCGCGAGGAGTCAGTTCAAAGGTCGGATCGTATCTGGCGGCACGCGTCTCGGTCGCGTGTCGCCGAATTTTCTCTCTCTCTTCCTCTCTCTCCGCCTCTCTCGCGTCGTCCAGCGGCTCTCCCCGCCTTGCCAGCGCTGGTACCTGTAACAGTGTGAATTTAGTACAAGTCTTTCTTCTCGCGGCATGCTGAGCTTATGACGTGCTAATATCGCCCGTCATAATTGCTTTACAAGTTTATTTTTAAATTCGTATTATTAACAGAGAAATAGAAATGTAAATTCATCTTTTTATAGAAAAGAAACTGTAGCTGTGAATAAGATGTATACTTCTATTACATCTTATTTATATTATTTTTAGTTATATTTATATTTTATTTATATGATTTATATGAATTAACATGGTATTAATACACAATGACACTTAAATTTTCAGATAATGATTTTATTAATATTATTAAACTTCAAAACAACTTATTATGTTGAAGCTTGATACTTTTAGTTTTCTTACTACTAGTAACAGTTTTAGTCTGCTGCGATTTCAAATACGAATAATGTAGCTCTTATTATAATTTTTATAAAAATTATATTTAAAAATATAATACTTTAAGATACTTTAAGAACAACAGCATGTACCTATAATTGTAAAGCCATATATGTTTCAAGTGCTATAACTTGTGTATTCACAAAGTTCGATATAATGGTAACAATATTATCAAAGTTCGATATAATGGTAAAAATGGTTTGAACATTGGAAAATAGAGATATAATTATTATTATCATACAAGACATAAATCATCGCTCTTGTATGTAATTTATTCTATAAATAAGTACGCTATCAGTCAATCGAAGTGCATATAGTTAATACTTTTATTTTTTTCTTATTTTTATTGCAATAGAAATAAAAAAAACCGCTGCCAATTCATTGGCACGTAGCTTCCTCAAACTTAATTTATAGTTCCAATAAAGAAAATATTGTTTAATACATAGTAGTATGTTAATGCTTTTTTAAATATTTTTAAATAAATTTTCCATATGCAAACTTAAAAAAATACGTAGCCTAATCATTAAATTTATGTTATATTCAAATATTATATTTGTTACAAACAAAAAAACAAATATTATTTATAACAAATATCTGTGAAATCAAGAGCCAAAAAAATTAATATAGCAATAAGTTTGAGAATATGTTCTATAGATATCCAAATGGTCTTATGAAAATCTCACGTGATTTTCACGTGGTAATCACGGGATTTTTTCAGTAGACATTAATTAATTACGTGATTACTCACGTGATTATAAAGCAATGTATCTCGCGATTAATCATAGGATTAATCACGTGACTACTCACGCAATTAATTACAGAACTAATCATTATTGCGTAACCATAATTAATTAATTTATATTTTTATTTTTTGCAAATAATGCATGTCCTCTGTTACTTCGGGAATTGTGTGAATTTGATTGTGGTATGATAAAAGAAGCAAATCTTATAGGAATGTGTATAAAAGTTAAATATTCATTTTCATAACTTTTTGATCATTATATTATGATATATTGATTGTTAACTGTTGATAGGAGTCTAGACCAATTCTGGAATTTATGTACATATTCTTATACTACTTTAACCTAGCTGTATAACTTATTTCGTAACGATAGTCTTGAAATATCCTACGTTATAAGTGTCAAATTTGCATATTAACTACTTATTAACCATCATATTATGTTTGTTTGATGTATAACTTCTAGTAGAAGGTCAGACCCACTCTAAAACTTAATAGATATTTTTTTACTTTAAAAAGGCATCTCCATGAATTTTTTGGTCTAGATCCACGGGATCGAACCAGCAGAATTTCGGATTTAAAGGTTTAAATTGCAAATAAGGTAGCCTAAACATATATATATATATATATATATATATATATATATATATATATATGACTTTAAGGATATTTTTATTGAAAAGGTGAGAAAATTTTACAAAAAAAAGTATTCCTATGTCTATAGTGAAAAATGCTTCCCTGAGCAATTATCAATCATTCAAAATAGGCAAAAAACGCAGAAAATGCTTAGCACCTGCTTTTGACCCCCTATAACTCGAAGAGTATCGATGAAAAAAGTCTGAAAAAATTCATAAGACTATTTGGATATCTATAGAACATATTCTCAAACTTATGGCTATATTAATTTTTTAGTTCTCGATTTCACAGAGAACCATCCATTTATTCGTATAAATAATATATATATATATATATATATATATATATATACACAATGGTATATATATATATATATAGTATAATGGTATATATATGGGTATATATGAAGTTGTATATACATATATACACTTTACACGATTATGACAAATTCGAGAAAATGGTGAAATGAGGTGTCATTGGTCTATCGTTGCCTACAAATGCGGGAATGAAAATATCAAAATTATCGCAGTGACACCTGTTTTTAGGAGTATCAGGGAACCCTTTTCAAGTGGTTTTAGGGGGATACCTTGCGAAACCAGCAGTTGAGCGAATTTTGTCCAATTTCCGACACTGTGCGTCGGTGAGTGTACAAGTAGCATCAGCCTCCCGTTGCGGCTTTAATTTGCGTTTCCCGCACACTCGGGACAGTTTGCTTTAAGATAGCCAACTAAACCGCAACCGTGTCAGAAAATTTCGGACGGATTACACGTCTGGCAATTTGTGAATTTTACGCCCGTTTTGCCGCATTTTTAGCAAACTATTCTTTTGGGGTTCGTGCATTCTCTTGAAAAATGACGTGTTTGACCGGTGATGGTTTGACCGTGAATGACCGGTTTGACGCAGTTATAGCACAGTGTTTGTGTTTGGCCCGTATGCTTATTATTTGGTGGCCGCGTATTTCCCGTTGTCCGTTGCACATTATTATAAAGTTTGTCCCCGTGGTAACCTATAGCGTTTAGATCTTCGGGCTCCAGTGGTGATTCCTCCGCGTATTCTAAGTTTGCTTCCCTTCCGAGCTGTTGATCCTCGTTGTCTTCTAAGTATAAGTTAGCTAGCGCGTTTCATACTGGTCGCGTTATGCGTTGATCTCTATAAGCTAAATCCGGTAAAAGCGAGTCTTCTACCCCGGGCGGTGGTTCATAGGATCGTGTATCTCTTTGTGAAATTTCACGAGGCGCGTTTGTCGCACTTCTATCTATCGTTTTTCTTTCTGACCTATGGTTTTATGAACTGGCTGTTTCTCGGCTTATGCCAAGTATTCTGCCCTTTATTCTCTGGAGTTGTCTCACCCCGCAATTTCTGTTCTTGCTGACAAATCTATTATTGAAAGATAGCCTGATGTTTGTTAGCTAAAAAAAGCTGTTGGAGATGTAAGAAAGCCGTTTGTTTTATGTTGAGATAGCCTGGTTTTATCTAGATAGCCTTGTAGTGTTCCCGTAGTTAACTTTTTTTGAAATGTTAGTATGACGACTAACTTTAGATAGCCTATTTATTATTTTCCAAATTCTCAAAATTTTGAGTCCATACACTCTTACTCACACGTTCTGGTTACAACCCGCCTCGGAACGGCGACGTTCTTACCCTACAATGCTATTCTTAAATTTTGAGTCGTGATACTATTTCTATTCCACGCACACGTAAGGGGTGCCAGTTTGTAACGTGAATTTTATCCTTACAATATATCCAATGACCCACAACTACGACCCGAGCTTACAACTAATTTCTAAAGAACAAACGCGATCGCCAGTTAGCCGGTAGACAGACAGGTAACCCGTAACACTCACGATTTATTGAACACCAGAATACCGCGTTTTCCGTAGATAGCTGCAATTTTATGCCAATAGATAGCCTCAAACTCCGCACTAAAAGATAGCCACCGAAGTTCATTAAAACTACGAAATACGCCTCTCGCGCGTCCCAAGGTACCGAGATGCAACCCGCGCACTCACACTTTTCGCAAAACCCACGCACTCTTGTCCGTCTTGAAAATCACAAAACGAAATCTACGAAATGCAGTCCAGAACTCATTACTATATACGGAAGATAGCCACAAAAGATAGCCGCGCACAAGGTAGCCCAGCCGTACAAAGAGTCTTGCCGTTCGCGACCCGTAATTGGAGCTACGCGCCCGCGAGAAAGCCAAATAGAGGAAACCAAAACGATACACCAACCTTCACGTCCCTCAAAGACTCCAAGAGAATCTCGGTCAGCCACAGGAAGGTGCACGGAATTCGATGATCTCCAGTGGGAGCCTCTTGTTGACACGTGCGGTCCGGTTCAGCCAGGGCAGGTGAGTGCCGGTCTCGCGCTCGGCTAGAGCTACCGAGACCTATCTCTCCCGTCCCGCCGCGGCGACGCTCTTGCCTATTCGTAGTACGGAGACTGCTGTCGTTTCTTATATGCTCTCTCCTCCCTCCCGACTCGGCTGTTGAACCGGGCGCGCGCGAAATTCAACCCCTCGCAATACACGGGGCGTCAATACTCGCAGATAATACAGCGCAATACTCGCAGCTAAAACTGCGTATCTTACACTGTATCATGGTACCCGAGACAGCAAAATGCCACTCACATCAGGGCCCTTGACTCAGGTGAGCATTTACAAATCTCGAGCGCGATACGCGGCAGTTTATGTCCCTAACACTCTGCGCGCCATCTGACTTCGTCATCGGCGTACGACGCCTTACGATGCGCGGGCCGTTCCTCGAGTGCCCTGTCGAGTTGTTGATTCTCTGTGACCGCGCCAACCTTGTCCGTCGTCCTCTCTCGTTCCCTTCGCCCTCTGCGACAGCTGACGACGGCTGTTGTTCTATTTGATCTTCACGAGCGATTTCTCTTTCCCTAGCGCCGTTTACTCAAAACAAGCAGACGCGATTATTATTACACATTCAAAATCATTCGCACAACTTTGGGACGCTATGCCCTGACCTCTCCAGACCGGCTTGCCTCGTGGTGAAATTCCACCACGTTACAATAGGTACATTAACTGGGTTCAAAATGGACCTAGCGCCCAAAAAATACTGGTCGATTCTGCATGTGAAAAGGATAAAAAAGGTGTCTATAATTTGTTTGTAAACCTAATAGTTTTTACATTAAAAATAACTTAATATTGAAAAAATTAGGTTTATTTATATTTTTAATTCAAAAACTATTAGGTTTACGAAAAAATAAACATAGACACCTTCTTTTATCCTTTTAACATGCAGAATCAGCCAGTATTTTTTTATTCACTTATGTCTTTTAACAACAAAGTTCAAATTTTGACCAAATTGCCGAGTAATAGAACATTTTTGTAAGCTACTGAAAATTCACATTTATTGAATCATATGCCTCATAATATATTAAAAAGTTATAATTTTACTATATTTAATAATATAAAATCCAAACATCTATTTATTCAAGGCCCGATAATTTGGAGTAACTCGAAAATTTCGATCTACTCAAGTTTTTCGTGTAATTCGTAAAACTCGAGTAGATCGAAAAATTCAAGTAGCTCGAAAAGTTCAGGTACTCAATTTTTTTGAGTACTCGACTCGTACTCGAAAAAAAATTCGACGCGACCCGACTTAAGTTATCCGGGTACTCGCACACCGCTAGCATAAGTCCCGCTGTGTATGTACTTTTTGCCAGCATAAGTCCTAATTCATATATAATTAGTATTGATATGTCTGCACAAGTACCTTTTCACTAAAGCAATCATCACTCGTATGCATAAGTACCATTGAGTCTGCATAACTCACGTTGCAAATCTGATTTTGTTAGCATAAATCACGGTGTATATATGCACGGATTAACGTAAATAACAACACGTTATTTATAAAAGCGTAACCCAAACTCGAACTCTCTTTATTCAAATCGTACACGACTCAGCTTATTATCTGACACGATTAGACTGAACTTAAACAACATCCGCGATCTCATTGCTAAGAGTCGCTATGGGCGATTCTTGGTGTTCGGCCTCGGTAACAACATTGCCCTCTCCTTTTTAGATTGTCGTCCCGACAATCATAACCATCCATCCTTCAAGGTTGATCCTCTTACAATCCAATGATGACTTACAGGAACTAACACCAACATCCTCTACCTTGACCCATCCTAGGTATCAAGTTACCGAGCAATGCTTACAGACGCCATTCCAATCATCACTTAGCAGGACTAAGACGGATCCGTCTCTTGAACAATCTACTTCAATCATCCTTCTTATTTCCTGATCATAGGGTTGGTCGAAATCGGTCTTCAGACAAGAGGGGGAAAGTTGACATGCCGTGGAACCTCACCTCAATTCCCTGCTCCGGTATTTACCTTCACCCCCATGGGAAAAACCACAGCGCAAAAGAACCGTGAGCAGAGCAATCTTCATTAATGGGTATCTCTCTTAGTGTAAGTCCCAAGAAGATTGATGTTGACTATCTTGGATTTATGTCTTGGTGAACGACGAATGCAATAGACGATGTCATTGATTTTTCTCATAACTTCCCACGGTCCCTCCCAATTCGACTGTAGTTTTGGTGCTTTTCCTTTAGTCCTTCGCGGGTTGAAGAACCAAACTTTTTGTCCTTAGGAATATTCAACGTTGAGAGCTCGTTTGTCGTACCAAGACATTTCCGATTGTAAGTTAATCCGGTCTCGTGCCATTTTACGGATCTCGCTGAGTTTTCTTCAAAGCCTGTGTACGAAGTCTCCATCTCTTTCAATCTCGACCTCCTCTGGTAGACACCCTCGGATTAAGTCCAAAGGAAGCCTCAGATCAAAACCGGTGTACATCTCAGCTGGAGTAGCTCCGGTCGTCGTATGTTTCAAGGACCTGTAAGCTAACAGAAATAGTGAAACCCAGCGATCCCAGTCTTTCTGATTGTCGTATATGTATTTTGTGAGATAGTGAAGTAGTGTTTGGTGTTGTCTTTCTACTTGTCCGTTTGATTGTGGGTGTAATGGTGATGTTCTTGTCTTTTTAATTCCTAACAATTCAGACAAATTTTTAATCAATTTTGAATTGAAATCTGTATTGATCAGTATTTACTTCTAAAGGTACCCAATACCTACAGACAATCTGATCAATGAAAATCTCAGCAATAGTTTTTGATCTATTAGAGAGAGGAAAGAAAAGCTTCAACCCACATCGAGAAACAGTCTGTCACAACCAAGAGGTATTTATTGCCTAAAGAAGAAAGTGGAAAGGGATTTAAAATATCCATTTGAAATCTTTTGAATGGAACTCCTGAATTGTAAATCTTCATCTCACCATGGCCTTTATAGAGAGGACCTTTCTTTGCAATACAAACTTCACAGGATATACATTAATTTTCTACATTTCTTTTGCAAGTAGCCCAATAAAATCTTTTTCTAATTTTATCTAAAGTTTTGTTTACTCTGAAATGTCCTCCAGATGGTGAATCATGTGCTTCTTCTAAAATATCTTTGATTTTATCTATAGGAACAACCAATTGACGAATTTTATGATCTAAATTTGTTAAAACCCATTCTCTATACGAAATTCCATTAATCAACACTAACGAATCCCATTGTGAACAATAGATTTTAGTGAATTCCTCCATCGAAGAAATTTCTTGCCATGCTGGTTTTTCTGTAATTCCTTCGTTTGACAAATAAAAGAAATCATAAAAGAAATCATCTTCTGCTTGACTCTTCTTCCAATCTTCTGATGTATTTTCTTTAAAAATGATACGGCAAATAGTCTTTTCATTGAATTTTTCTTCTACTCTGGAACAATATTTACATGAAAAATCTTCACAATGGCGTCTTGAAAGTCCATCAGCATTTCCATGTAAATTACCTTTCCTGTGAATAATTTTGTAGTCATACTAATCCAATTTCCCTAACCAAAGAGCTAATTGTCCATCTAGTTCTTTAAAGGATAATAACCAAGTCAAAGAAGAATGATCAGTCCTAATGATGAAAGGTTTACCGACAAGGTGATGATGAAAATGTTTTAACGATTCTATAATAGCGAGGAGTTGACGTCGAGTGACGCAATAATTTCTCTCCGGTTTAGAAAGGACTCTACTATAATAACCTATGACACGTTCAATTCCATCTGGCTTCTGAGAAAGAACCGACCCAATTCCATGGTCAGAAGCATCAGTATCTAAAATAAATTCAGAAGAAAGAGAAGGAAATGCCAAAATTAGAGGTTTTGTAAGAACCTCTTTTAATTTTAAAAAGGTTTTTTGACAATCTTCTGACCATATGAACTTAGTCAATTTTTCAGTTAATTTATACAAAGGTTTTGCTATATCAGTAAATCCTTTAATGAGACACCTATAATAACCACAGAAATTCACAAATCTCAACACAGCCTTTTTGTTATGAGGAATTGGCCAATTTACAACAGATTGAATTTTCTTTGGATTAGCTGAATTTTCTTCTTCAGAAACAATGTATCCTAAATATTCGACTTACCTGCTGAAGAAAACACATTTCTTCTTGTTTAGACGTAATCCTGCTTCTTGAAAACGAACAAATACCTCCTTCAGATTAGATATCATCTCATCAAATTACTTTCCTAATACCATGACATCATCTAAATTAACTAAACAGAATTTTGAGAGATAATCTCTGAGTAACTTTTCCATCAAACGTTGAAAAGTCGTCGGTGCATTGCCTAATCCGAATGGCATAATCTTAAATTGCCATAAACCTTTTCCAATTGAGAAAGCCGTGATTTTCCTATCCTCTTCCTGAATCTTGATTTGCCAGTATCCACTCCAACTCCAATGTACAAAATCACGAATATCCTGTAAGTTTATCAAGAGTATCATCAACTCTTGGTAAAGGGTACGAATCTTTAATCGTAATTGCATTAATTTTTTGGAAGTTAATACAAAAACGAATTTTTCCATCCTTCTTCTTCTTGGGAACGCAGGTGAGCAATACGAACTATCTGATTCTTCAATGAGTCCTTGAGAATGCATCATAGCAATACATTCATCTAAATCCTTAATTTGATGAGTAGGGAGTCTTCGAATAGGTTGTTTAATTGGTTGATTATGGAGTAATTGAATTCTGTGTTCAACCAAATTACGTTTTCCAGTAACGTCATCATCTTGAAAAATTTCTTCAAATTCGTGTAGAAGATCCGCAAACTCCCGACGTTGATCTTGATCTAACTTGGAGTATTTAAAATAATTTTAGTAATTAAATCTGTAATACCAGTTGCATCAAGAAAATCACTTCCAAGTATACAATCATCAATAATATTTCCGACAAAAACATCTAAATTAGCTACATGATCACCCAATTTTAACGACGCTGAAATAAAAAATTAAAGTGGTACCTTTTCTCCAGTTGGATACTTAAGTGTTGTAAAATTAATAGGAATTCTCATATCTTTTAACTCAACAAATTTTTGATTTATAATAGTCACATCAGAACCAGCATTTACATTAAAAATACAAGCTTTGTCATTAATTAAACCATCAAAATAAAATTCATTAGAGTTCCTATTAATTCTTCCAACATGGCAATCAATCCGATGAGTTTGTTGGAGTAGTGTCAAGTTCAAAAGTTTTCTGAAAATAATCAAAAAAATTTTTTAAACACTTTGAAAAGTAACAAATTTTATGTTAATATACAGAAAAATTGTTTAAATAATATTTTTTTATAAAACCTTACACTTATATGGAAACTATATGTGTTTGAAGCATATTTATTAGTATAAAAGTGCCCTTCTAAGCCCAAATCTTAAGTAAGTCTGCGGTAGCTGAAAAATGGAAATTCTAAATTTTGGCCTTCAAAGAAATGTCATACCTGATAATATAGCACATATAAACATGATTTATGTTTCTTACATTATATCTGAATATATTTAATAGTTTAATTCATTTTTTTAAACAATTTTGGAAAAATATAAACAAAAAATTGAATTTTTCATTTTTTGACTATTTAAGGTGTATCCGTCGCCTTAATAACAGCCACCAGTGTTGGATTTAGAACATTAGTGTGTGTAGTGAGGATTGGGGTGTGTGAAGATTGTATTTGTCCGAAAACATTTGTGTCCTCCAGATTCGTCTGCTCAAGATTCAATAAATCCACCTTTTCTTGTGAAGCATCAATGGATTGTGCTGGTGCATCCGGCTTGCGTGGTGTTCTTGGAAGCATCTTGCCAGATCGAAGATGCATAAAAAGATCACTCAAAAACACTAGTATCCCGAACGAACCCCCAAAATGTTATGACCAGGTACGGGTTAACGTAAATAACAAAACGTTATTTATAAAAGCGTAACTCAAACTCGAACTCGTTTTATTCAAATCGTACACAACTCAGCTCATCAGCTGACACGATCAGACTGAACTCAAACAACAACATCCGCGATCTCGTTGCTAAGGGTCGCTATGCGCGATTCTTGGTGTTTGAATCGCGCAACGTTCAGGCTCAGTCACAAATATATATATATATATATATATATTTGGGAGTGAGGTGGCGTAAGAGAGCGAAAGAGAATGTGAGGTGAAGAGATCGTGATTAACGCAGAAATTGGTGTTTGGAAGTGTGTTTATTCGCTGTTGATATTCGCGTGACAAGGACTGGATGTGATGCGACTCGTGTCGTGTCTCCAGTTGAACTGTTTTTGGTCGGCTCCAGCGTCGACCGTCGACGGTCTCGATCGTTCCGCCCCCGGTACCAATCACCGTTCGGATTGGCAGGGACGGAGCGTGCGCGGTCCGGATAGCGCGTCGGTGGCGGAGGCGGCTCCAAGCGGCCGGTCATTTACTGTTTTATTACGCCGGGGATTCCCAGCATTTTACTGCTCCCTCGTTGCGGAGGACTTATCTGTCCTAATGCGCTCGACCTGACCGGAAAACCCGAGTTCTAATCCGGGCCGCGTCGTTCGAGGCACAAACGCTAGAGTCTTCGGGTGCGCGTGCGTTTTTTTTTCTTTCATTGGGCGGAGGGGTAAAAATGCCTTTACGCACGAAGTGTGGGACTCGCCGGTGCTGCACCGTACAACACAGGAATACCCACTAAAAACCCCCTGCCAGATCGCACCGGCAGGGTTCCTCCATACGACTGTTACTCCCCCCCCCCCCCCGGGAGCTACCGTAAAGCTTGACTTCGGGGGGGGGGGGGCAGTCATGCCTCGTCTGGGCCATCACACTTTATGTCTGGCTGGTGTTATTGCCAACGTTTCCTCTTCTTTCTTCTTCTCTTCTGATGAGATTCAGCCGCTCGAAGATGTTAGTGGCGAGGGTAACCACGGCATCCCACCCACTCTGCGACTCGAGCAAGCACGTTAAAGGGCCGCTCCAATACTCCTGGAATTACTGTCGTTCTTCCAGGAATCTTGGGCAATGGAATACGACGTGCTCCACGTCTTCGTCTACTCCAGGGCATATTGGACACTCCGCGCTCCTGTACACTTTAATACGATACAGGTAGCTGCGGAAGCATCCGTGTCCGGTTAGCACCTGAGTGAGATGGAACGTGACGAAGCCGTGTTTCCTGCTCGACCACCTGCTGATGTCCGGGATGATGCGGTGGGTCCAGCGACCCTCGCTGGCTGAATCCCACCGTTGCTGCCACTGCCGATATGTGTTGACGGCCCATCTTGAGCCCAAGTTGTTCTGTTCTTCTCGTTCTGTACGCGACGCTTCACGATATTTTTCAGCTCTCTCGGATGCTAGGAGGTCGATGGGAGGTATACCAGCGACTGACGAGAGAGCGGCATCCGACACGGTGCGGTAGGCTCGGGCCTCGCGTAGCGCGGCGACACTGCAGGCCCACCGACAGGGAGCTCCAAAGCTCGCATTTCTCATCAATGCATCAGCCCAGATTGGGGCTCCGTATAAAATGACGGAGCTCACCACCGATGCGAGGAGGGACCTTCGAGGCTGTTTTGGTCCCCCAATATTGGGCATGATGCAAGCGAGCGCACGAGCTACCTTTGTTGCCTTTAAGCCTGCGTTCTGAAGATGTTCTTTGAACGATAGTCGCGCGTCTAGCGTGACCTCAAGATATCGGATGGAGTCTATCGCTCGGACTTCCTTGTTACCAACTGTGAAGGTAGCGTACATCCTCTTCTTCGTGCGAGGGATGAGCACCGCTTCCGTCTTTTCTGCCGCCAAACTTAATCCATGGTCGCTCAGCCAGTCCGCTACTACCTGAATGGAGACGTCTCCGAGGTATTGCACCTCCTCAACGCTCTTCGTAACGACGACAAGAGCTAAGTCGTCGGTGAAAGCCACTATTGAAACCCCCTGGGGGAGCCGCTGTCTTAACAGACCGTAGTACACGACGTTCCAGAACAGCGGCCCCAGGACCGAACCCTGTGGTGCGCCTCCAGTAATGTTGTATGAGCGCACACCTGCATCGGTGTCGTAGAGCAGGATCCGGTCCCACAGGTAGCTCGAAACCTCTCTTCGTAGGTAGAGCGGCACCTTGAGATGTTCTAGGGACAGCATCATGCTGTCCCATCTAACCGAGTTGAAGACGTTCCTGATGTCCAGGGCAATGACTGCGCACATGCGTCTGGCACTTCTACTGCCACCGATGGCGTTGGTGGCGAGCTCGACAACTCGGCTTATGGCGTCGATGGTTGAGCGACCCTTACGAAAGCCGAACAGGTTTTCGGAAAGATCTCCTTTCGATAGGATGGCTGCCTCCAGCCTGGCACTTATTATCCGCTCAAATAGCTTACCGGATATATCCAGCATACAAAGTGGTCGGTAAGAGGATGGCTCCTCCGGGGGTTTACTTCCCTTCGGTAGGAGTACCAACCTTTGTACCTTCCACTTATCCGGGAAGCATCCTTCCTTTAAGCATGCGTTGAAGGTGTCTCTAAAAAGGCTAGGGACCTCCAACGCTGCGGTCTTGACTGCCAGGCCAGGTATACCGTCCGGTCCTGGGGCTTTTCTGGGGATGATCTTCTGAGCAGCCATCCTCAACTTGGTTTCTGATACGTCTGGCGGCTCGGTTGCACCGTCCGCTACCATCAGGCCCGTATCTGGTGCCCTTTTCCGTTGTTGTGGGAAAAAGTGGCGAACGACCCTGTCGAGGAAGTCGGGGCAGGTGGGCGTTGCCGCACCCCTGGGGTTGATCTTGTTCATGACCGTTTTGTACGGCCTGCCCCAGGGGTCGTTTTCTACTTCCTCACAGAAGTCGCGCAAGCACTTTTTCTTCGCAGCCTTGATGGCAGCTTTGAGCCTCTTCCGTTTAGCCTCATATTCCGCGGTCAGCTCCTCAAACCACGGCCTATTCCTCGCTCTCTGGTACAGCCTTCTGGCCCGCAGACACTCGCAGCGCAACTCTGCGATTTCCTCTGACTACCAATAGACTGGTGGTCGGCCACGGGAGTTTGATTTTGTGGCCATGGACGCATCGCAGGCCGCTGTTATGGCCGTAATGAGGTCTCGGGCTCTCTCGGTGGGTGTCCCTTCCACCACTGCTCTCTCCAGGGAGCAGAGGAACACTTCTCGGTCAAAGGAAGCTGGTGACCACCTCTTCTTCACAGCTCCAAACCACTCAGTCAATATTGAATAGAATGCGCTCAAACATTCAGTATCGCTTTATATAATCAAGAATAACACCGGATAACTGGAATTTTAAGCAAAATCTAAAATTAATTTATTTTTCTTTATCGACTTTCTGCCGTAAGTGCGAGTAAGAGCGGTATAGCCGCGCATAGACAGACAGGTTTTTCGCGTGACGCCACAATAACCTTTTCCACTCGCTCTCACGACTGAACAACTGAACTAACGGCAATAAACGAATTTCCGATTTCGCTTAAAATTCCAGTTATCCGGTGTTCATCTTGATTAAATAAAGCGATACCGACAGTTTGAACGCATTTTGTTCAGTATTCAGCTAGTGGTTTGAAAAACTGAAATGACATTGGCGACGGTAAAGTAAGAGTGAACCATGCTTTTTACAAAATATACGCGACGATAGCCTGATACTTCGTCTTTGAATGCGACAAGGTAGATTGCCCAATTGAGCGACATCACTAGCAGGGGTCTACCCCCGTCGGCATCCTTCGTGGACGATATAGTCTGCGCGCTTTGCCGTATTGGCACGAATCACAGAAGAACGATTTGTAACAATCTTCTTCTGTGATCCCATCCACAATATTTTTCTCAGTTAGGTGCCTGACAGAGCATACGTTTAAGCGGCATAATCTTTCGTGACACATTCGCAGATTTGCTGTAGATCTCGCACATACATCGTACTTAATACCTCTACACTGTCGAATAAACATACGGAATGTTTCACTATATTCCATGACTCCATTGGCGACTACGATAAAGCCTTCCGTGCTGAAATTTATCTGCATATTCTTCTTGATGCAGCGTCCGACGGAAAACAAATATCTTCTCATGTTTGGTGCGTAAACAAAATTTTAATAAAAGTTTTCTTCCAGATGCTATCGACAAGTATTTCGACTTCCATAGTACCTTTTCCTAGCATCACACATTCACTTTCTCGCCTAAAATAATTGTGCTGTTGTCCCTTCTCGGTCATGAAACTTCGTCTTTGCCTCATCTTTTCGCTATGCTGGCCGACAATCTATTTTCTGTTTGTGTTCTCGTACTATCAACGACATCCTGGATACCGTGCATGATTAAATACTGCAAATCACTCGAGGTCCAAAAGCCCACTTGGCCGTTGGTGGAAACCATAGATTTTTTGACGCATGTATTGATTTTCGCGTTTTTGATAGCTATGAAGCGGGAGTGAATTAGCCATTTTTTACACGATTACTGAACATCTGTAAATATTGAGAATAAAATTTTTTGTAACACATACACGATTTTCGTATTTTTTTACCTAAAATTAAGGACAGAAGTAGTCGGTTTCCGACCGGCGTCAATTAAACTCGCGTGAAATTCAACAAGTGCAGTTTGAAACGCGAAAAACAATACATGCGTTACAAAAAATATGGTGTGCACCAATATACTATTAAAATCTGCATGCTGTCGACTTTTTTACTTTGCAAATTTATTCAAAAGTTTTGAAATTTGAGCGGTTGTTTACGTGTTAAAGCTAAGCTTAAAATATAAATTTTCAAGTTCTCGTAAAAGAGTTGCTACTATATGTGGAGGTTCGAAATTTCTCTCTATGGATCTAATAAAATTGTTCAATATGATTAAGAATTAATTATGAATAGACCTTAAGTTTACATAGTATAGTTCCGTTTCATTACTTTACAGAAACTTCAAGAAAAATTACAATAGACATGATCCAGTTTACCCACCCAAAAAGTAAAATATGATTTGTATCATTTAGTACTAATTATAATACAATTAATTAATTTTATCTATAATTATCGATTTCGTTACTTTACAGGTATACAAAATAATACTAATGAACAAGTATCCCTGATCGAAAAATTAATCATTTTATCCCTTTTGCAAAATAATAACACTGACTTGAATAAATTCTCGAATGATACTAGAGTATCATATATAGTAAAAAAAAAAATATTCTAGAAGTAAAGTATACTAAAGTAGAAGAGTTCCATTACGTTTTATTGGATTCGGCGTATCAATATAGATATATAGTTAAACATAAGTAAAGGAGTATAAGGAACTATTTAACAGTAATGGAATAATAACTATTAGCAATGCAGTTATGAGTAAACTCTTATTTAGATATGAAGAAGAAGTCTTTTATAAAGGTAAATATGATTTGATCAAAAATTGATAAAACCAGAGCCATGTAATAGTGTATTATACACCTAAATCTACCTAGGTTCGTTTTTTCTGTTTTCTTTTTATTAATTCATGAAAAACAATATTTTTAGTCTTGCATGTGCGTTTCTTTCATGACGATATTTCGTTCAACAACCATTAATTAATTATACATTAATTAATAATTATAGCTCGGCGAGCGAGAGAGAAAGAATAACACAAATTTTAAGTGATTTTATTGATTTGATCTCGAGAAATAGATCAAATACTGAAAATACACGCTTTTTTGTGTTACACGATAACTGAAAATTTGTCCCACTCGCCCGCTTATGTGCAGCACGTGTTAAATAATTTTATCCATCAAACAGAAAAGGACAAAAACTGTATGTAATTATGCACGGAGTAAAACAATTATGATATTAAAGCAATACATAATTTTGAAGGAAGCTACGTGCCAAAGAATTGTCAGCGGTTTTTGTATTTTCTCTACGCCTGTCTGAATATCAGCTTATTCTCATTGCATTTCGCGTGTTCAGAACGATTCAGCAGTCTCCTTACCTTTTTCTTTAGTTATTCCAGCGACTTATTGCACCATGAAGCGCCTTATATTGTCTTCCTTAGCCTAAGTTCACAATTGTTCTCGTAAAAATTGATAATTATGTCTCTTAGGATCCTGCGACAATGATCAATATCATCCGTAATCTAATAACTCAATCTATTGTAAAGTTTACCAAAATTTCAGAAGACACACTTTCCGAATCATACGATTTTTTCGCTTCTATTAAATTAACCTCAACACATTTCAAGAATATTCTTTCTTTTTTGAAAATGTATCTTACCCAACATGTTTATTTACTTTTTTAAAATTTTTTTTACACATACAACAACTTAACAACTTGAGTTATTAAGGTTATCTTACTTGACATCAGATTCGCATTTGGTAACTATTTAATTTTATTCTTTATAACAAATAATATAAAAATAAACAGATCCCTTGATATCCTAATCTCGAAATTGTAATCTGCTAGTAACTATAAAACACTTGTTTTATATCACTTGTAAAATCTTGGCTTGCAGCGATTCCACGCGAATTGTTCCACTTCATACAAAAGCACTCTAAAAGATTTAACAAAAAAAGAGTATAATTGCGCGATGAATAAGTACACAACCGTGTAAGATTATTACAAACTAACGTGATATGGTAATCCTAAAAAATAAATATGGCAGTATCTAAACAATGATTGTATTAAATCAAATTGAACTAAATATATATTTGTTTAAAACATTTTTTTTCGTATTTATAGAGCTTTTATTTTTATTCACAGTTTTACACCAAATAAATAATCCAACTCAAACAATTAATGTGCTTCTTAAAAAATATAGCCAATCGAGAGAATTCTTTAAATCTATAAAGAATGAAAAAAGGTGAGAACCATGAAATTTATTCTTATAACGAAAAATAACACTAAGTGTTTTCGCATTGTGCTATCTCAAAGAGTAATCTTTTGATTTTATCGATACAATAAAATTGGTATATATAAAACGATAAGAAAATAAGTGAATTTAGCCATCTCTACGCATTCATCAAAACAATATAATGAAAATAAGCACGTGATTTTTCTAGCTGGTATTGAATCCGACTTTCTTTATTCGCCACTTTAACAGCGTATACTTGAATTACTTACAAATCATTGCCTACCCAGCTTTTTATACCTCTTCCTCTGCACAAGCCTTGATCATGATGATGGGGCCACAGAGTCATTTTTATCTTTGATCTTTGTAAATGATTCTCTCACTCTTGATCCCTATATCGTGCGAAATTTTTAATCGCTTAAAGCCTGTGGCAGAAAAGCTTACTCTGGCAGTCATATATTAATGCGTTGCTTTATCCTATAAATTAAGTATTTACTGTACTTTATTTTTCTCGATGTGTATTTATCTCGAGACTAACAAAGATTGACACTTGTAATTATTTTCTTGGGTATCAAAAAATGACCCTACGGGACGATCATAATCAAAGCAAGATTTCTTAATTTGTCTTGAAACTATGGAAATATGTCCCTGAAGTGCTTAAAGGATCTCATGAATTTTTTCAGAATTTATTCATCAAAATTCTTCGAGTTACAGAGGGTCCAATTAGGTGATGTAAGCATTTTTTGCCTATTTTAATTATTTCATAGCTACTCCGGAAAGCATTTTTCACTATAGACATAGATATATTTTTCTGTAAAATTTTCTCACCTTTTTAATAAAAATACTTTTAAATGCACGTGTATATATATATATATATATATATATATATATATATGTGTGTGTGTGTGTGTGTGTGTGTGTGTGACTCGTCGGCAGTCCAGTGTCAAATGTCGACGTTTAACTTTTATACTTTTATGAGTTTAGTAATACAAATAATCTTCATCAAAAATTAGTGAGCAAGTGTAAAAGGATTATCCAGATTTTGTTTCAAATATATTTTATTTATAAAAGGAAGTACAAAATATTCGTATCTGAAAAGCAAATATTTGAAAAGAAAAATTAATTTTAATAGTTTTTTGCTTGGAGTGCCATATTGGAGAGTTTTGTGAAAGGAAGTGTGTAGAACGGTGTGTGCATTTGAGAAGCTGTAGAGTGGGTATTAGGGGGAAAGGAACCATGAATCTGTCGACCATCGAGGTACAGGAAATAATCGGCGGAATGGAACATGGAACAGAAAGAGAGGGACAGGGATTTAGAACGCCACAGCCGAGTATAGTGAAATCAATAGAAGAAGCGGGAAATTCAAAAAGTGTAGGTTCAACGAGAGGAGGGAAAACGGGAGGAGGAAGAGGGGGAGGAAGAATAGGAAATACGTTGAAGCAAAGAAAATTAGAGGACTGCTTGATAGGTAAAGAAGACACAGGGCTCAAAAGAAAAGAGAGAAGTCCAGAAGAACAAGTCGAGAAAAATAAGAAGGAAAGAACTGGGGAAGAGGCAGAAGAAAGAAACGCATTTGCAAAAGGAGGGAATGTGAAACGATCACCAATTGATAAAGAGAAGATGGAAGAAGTGAGTAAGTGGAAGATTAAAGTGCACTATGGATATACTCCTACAAAAAGTGGAGGAGATGAGTATGAAAATGGATAAGGATAAGGTAGAAAGGGAGAAGATGATCGAGAACTGGGAACAGAAATATATTGGACTGGAGGAAAAAATAAACAGAAAAATAGAGGAAGGGCTAAAAAGTATAGAAGGAATACTGAAAGAAGAAGGAGAAGAAAGGAAAAGAATCAGAAGAGAATGCAGGGAGGCGAGAGAAAGGGAGGAGAAAACAAGAGAGATGGAGAAGAAAGAATGGGAAGTGAGAATAGAACGCGAAAGAAAAGAGAGAAAAGTGGAAATTGAGGAGATATTAGGGAAGATAGAAAGTCTGAAAAAAGGGGAAGAGAGAGACAAGGGTAGTGGTAGAGAGAGTCAACCAGGGGAGAGAGAGAGGATAAGGGAAAGGTAACGGAAAAGGAGAGGGACAGAAAGCAGATAGAAGAAATGGAATGGAGGATCGAGGAAGGAGAATCATGAAAGAGAAGGCTAGGTTACAAGGGTCTGATATATTCATAGATAACGATCTAACATGGAAAGAGAGAAGAAATAAAAAAAACTGAGAGAATACGCGATAAAGGAAAGAAAAGAAGGAAAAGAGGTCAAAATAGGATACAACAAACTAGAGTATTTATGGAAGGAAAGAGAACAAGAATTTTTCGGAGAAAGAAAAGGACAGGAGCGGAAGAAAAGCGAGGAGGAAGGGAACATAAGTATAATTAATTGGAATATAGCGGGAATGAAAGGTATAGATGAGAGGACATGGGGATATATAAAGGGGTTTGATGTAATCTGTCTGCAGGAAACGTGGCTGGAAGATAAAGAAGGCAAATACTGGAAAAAGAAATTAGGAGGTTATGAAGTTAGAGCCAGAAATGCGAAGAAAGGGGGAGAAAGAGGTAGAGTGAAAGGGGGAATGGTGATGGCGGTGAAACAGGGAACAAAAATAGAGAGAGTGGAGTGGTTGGAAGAAAAGACAAACGAATTTATAGGGGCGAGAATATTATGGAAACGAGATATATGGTGGATAGGTACCACATACATAAGAGAGAAAAAACAAGAAAACGTTAAAGAGATAGAGGGGATGATGGATAACGCCAGGGGCGAGAAATTGATTTGGTGTGGAGATATGAATGCAAGAACGGGTCAGAAAGGAGGCGGACTCGATGAAGAAGGCAACGAAGAGAACAGGGAATCGAAAGATGAAAAGATAAACAGAGAAGGGGAAGAACTTCTGGAACTTCTGGAAAAAACAAGAGAAATGGGATTCAGTATATTAAATGGTAATATCGAAGGAGACGTAACGGGAGAATATACATACATAGGAGGAGCAGGATGCTCAGTGATAGATTATGTAATAACAAATGAGGAAGGGAAAAGAGGGGTAGGCAAAATGAACATCGTTTACAGGCTAGAATCGGACCACAACGCAATAGAGATAGAGTTGGGAAAATTACCCGGGAAAAGAGAAGAAGAGAAAGACAGAATCAGTTCAGAGAAGAATTAGACAAAGGCAAGAAGGAAACAGAATGGTCGGAATTAAAAAGAAAATTGGAAAAAGCAGTCAGAAGGAGAAAGGTAGGCGGTAAGAAAATAAAGAAAAACACCTGGTGGGATGAAGAATGCAGACTTAAGAAAGCAGAGGTAAAGAAGTTGGGCAAAGCGATTAAGTCTGGAAAGGGAAGGAAAGAGTATATCAAAGCAAAAAGAGAGTGGGGAGTATTAGTAGAAAGAAAAAAGGAGGAAGAAATGGAGAAAAGAATAAAAGAGGCAGGAGATGATAAAAAAGGGAGACAATTCTGGGAGGTGGTAAAAAGTAGGAGAAGAAAAAAGAGGACAAGATGTAGCAGTAAAATACAGAAAGAAGAGTGGTTATCTCACTTCAAAGGGCAACTAGGAGAAGAGACAGAGGATGATTTGGAAACAAGCTCACAAGGAGAAGACGAAGAAGGAGATGGAGAAGAGAATGAAGGAAGTATATCCGAAGACGAGGTGAGGAAGGCAATCGGCAAGATGAAAAAGGGAAAAGCACCAGGAGCAGATGGACTACAAAATGAGGTATGGATACATGGAGAAGAACAGGTAATAGGGGAGATAACCAATATACTGAAAAAAATATGGAAAGGGGGAAAAATACCAGATGAATGGAAAACAGGAGTGATTACACCGCTTTTCAAGAAAGGGAAGAAAGAGGAGGCAAAGAATTACAGAGGGATAACACTTATGGACACGGGTTATAAACTATATACGGAAATAATAAGAGGAAAGCTGGAAAACGAATTAGAGGGAAGGGAACTATTGGACGACACACAAATGGGTTTTAGGAAAGGAAGAGGGACAGCAGATACTATTTTTATTCTGAGCAAGGCAATAGAAACGGAATTAGAGAAGAAAGGAGGTAAAGTATACGCGTTTTTCGCGGACACGAGAGCAGCCTTTGACAAAGTAAACAGGAGAGAGATCTGGGAAATGATGAGAAAGCTAGGAATAGGCGGCAGAATAAGGAAGAGAATAAAAGAATTATATAAAGGGACCAAGAGCGAAATCAGAATAGGAGAGGGAAAGATAGGAGGGTTCGAAATACATAAAGGAGTGATACAAGGGTGTCCATTAAGCCCGACGCTATTCAACGTAGCAATGGCGGGCACAGAGAAGGAATTAAGCAAAATACGGGAAGGGGAGATAGTTTTAGGAAAAAAGAAATTCTGGTCGATCGCATACGCGGATGATGTTGTGATGGTGGCGAACAACGCGACAAGGCTAAAGCAGATGCTAAAGAAATTCAAAAGGATAATAGAGAGGAAAGGTCTAGAAATAAACACAGAAAAACCGAAGATAATGGTATTCAAAAATGGGGGAAGGAGAAAAAAGGAGGAAAAATTTATATGGGAAAAGAAGGAGATAGAGGTAGTGAAAAATTTTGACTACTTAGGATATATGTTAAAAGAAAACGGGAAGGAAGAGGCACAAATTAAGAAATTAAAAGAAAAGGCAAGAAATGTCATTTCCGACGTAATTTTTTCCGCTGCTCCGTATTCCGAGGTCAAAAATAGGGGTTCCCGTTATAAAAATACAATGACCTTCAAATGACCTTGAAAATCGAGTTCAAGGTCATAGGTATTTGTGTCATTCGATGGCCCCCTTTACCCTCTTCAACTTTTGTTAAGGTCATTTTTCGTTAAAATTAGTTTTTCCATGGTTTTTTGTCGTGGTCGGATTAAAATGAAACACCCTGTATATATGTTATACCTGTCTTATAAGCCACTTAAACCTTAATACTGGTAAAAGCAAGGATTCAATCCGGACTCCGACTACCAAAAAATTCATGGAGATACCTATTTATAGTGTAAAAATTTCAGTATAGGTCACAGAATATCAAAGGGACCTGTATTATTAGCTAAAAATGAAGATAATCATAAATTCATGCTAAAAATGATTAAATTCATATTCAAAGCCTATAGTAAAGCTTATAAACTGCTTGGACTGTTTCTAAAAAAATCACAGAAGTAGCAAACATTAAAATAAAAAAAGTCTCTGTAGAAGAAAATTGGCCTTCATTGCCCATTATTGACTAAAAATTCAAACCTTGATAGTAATTAATTATTTAAAAACATGTTTGCTTATAGAAATAAATTGCGTCACTTGGATCATCGCCAAAAAAATCATATTACTTAATTTTATTGTTACAAATATTCCTACCGAAGTCGGGGAATCATAAATATGCGACGTTGCAAACGTCGCAGCCGCGTGGATACGAGGAATCTCGATCGATGAAACAAAGTCCTAAGTGCACGAAGGAACAAGCGAGTCGGCACCGGCCTGTCTTCGAGTTCGAGAAACGGGCTAACTAACCGTCAACGTATGCGCGAGAGCGAGCCTCGTCGGTGCGCGCGCTGATTGGTCCTCCGCGTGTCTCGAGCCAATCACCGGGCGCCGATGGGTGGCTCGTTATCCGCGGGGACTGTGAGCTAAGCAGGTGCCAGCAAGAAGCGCGGACCCGGTGGGCTCGAGGAGAGAGTGAGCGCGAGAACGAGCGGGAAATCCACCAGTTCTCTCCCAACTGTCGACAAAGTACGTCAGCGTGCAAGAGAGTTACCGTGTCCTCCTCTATTTGTCGACACCAGGTCAACAATTAGAGAAAATTGGAGAGTCTCCCGAGTGTGCGAGAGTGTGCGTATATTCCAGGTGCAGTGTGTTTGCACTAGAAAGTGCTAACGCCCAGGGAACATGTCACCGAGGAAGGAAGTCGGAGGGATCACCTCACCCCTTACAGGCCTGAGCGCAACGTGGAAATCAAAAAAGGCTAGAATGTAGATAGGCACTGATGTGTTGAAGATTTTTCTTAAGAAGCAGGCCATGAAGTATTTCCTACGCTCGGCGGTGGTAAGCCATTG
The DNA here is from genome assembly GCF_009193385.2 of Nasonia vitripennis. Classification (NCBI taxonomy): domain Eukaryota; kingdom Metazoa; phylum Arthropoda; class Insecta; order Hymenoptera; family Pteromalidae; genus Nasonia; species Nasonia vitripennis. The sequence continues at coordinate 150,035 of NW_022279629.1, read as the reverse complement.
CAACTCACACCTATAAAGGGAGATGTGCTCGTCCCTCCTTACACCACTTCAGATGTAACGGATTCCGGTGTTCAGAGATTAGATTAGATTAGATTAATTAGTTTTGTTTTGCGTACATTATATTGTACGATTGTAAGTTTACAGCATTACAAAGTAAGAAGAGAAATAACAATAGATTGAGGTATGTTTAGAGTATGTATAGTGTGAGAGTGTGGCGATGGTGAAGGTGGAATGCGCGAGAATGTAGGTGTGTGCATGTGCATAAAGTGTGTACGAGTTATGTGTTTTCGAGTTGAAAAAAGTGTTCCTTAGCAAGTCTTCTGAAAGTGCCGAAGTGTGACGCGAAAGGCAAAAAAGGCCAGTACGAATTAATGGTACGAACGAGTTAAACATTTTACGTAGGAAATAAGCTGTGAAGTACTTCCTGCGTCCGGCAGTGGTTAGCCACTGCAGCTCCCGCTTGTACGGGGAGATGTGCTCATCTCTCCTTACACCATAGATGTACCGAATTCCTGTATTCACGAGCCTCTGTAGTTTTAAGTCGAGTTCCTGCGTCAGGTCACAGTATACAAGAGAACAGTAGTCGATGATCGGAAATAGGAGCGCTTGCACAAGATGTTTGCGCAACCTGAGATTGGTACTCTTTCTGAAAAAGTAGAGTCTGTACATTAGCAGATGAGCACACTTACACACTTGTGTAACGTGCTCCTTCCACGTGAGTTTAGAGTTTAATCTCAGATTACGCACAGAGGATTCAAAGCTGACCTGGACACCCCCGATATTAATGAAAGTGTTAGTTAGCTGTTAAAGGAAGTAAATTTATGTAGTAAGGGGAGCCTCCTAGAGAGAGAGAGAGAGAGAGAGAGAGAGAGAGAGAGAGAGAGAGAGAGAGAGAGAGAGAGAGAGAGAGAGAGAGAGAGAGAGAGAGAGAGTTATCATTATTTGAATCTTCTTCACGTTCGTATTCTACATCATTATCATTATCATTCTCTACGAAGTCTCCTTGTTTATCATGAGAAACATTTGAGTTTAATAAATCTATTTCTGTATTAATAAACTCTATTTCTGCGTCTAAAATGAATAATATAATGAAATTTAATTAGTTTCATTAATAAACTATAATTTAATAATATTTATTTTTTTTAGAAATTCTTGAGCAATATAATTTATTTATTGAACTCCAGAGTTACAAACATTTGCATCCGATACAGAGTTGATATTATTCACACAATAACACACTATAACGCCGCAAATTCTGCAGAGGAAAACAGTATTTCCTGTTCGCAGGTCCGGATAACAGTGATAACGAGAATACATATAAATACTGGTTAGTTATTGCTTTACAGCAATAACCTCCAGTCATACTACATACAGTCCAGCCTCCATTCATACGTAGGAATAGCATAAATCCTTGTCGGACTTCCAGACGTAGATCATACCATCCTTTTCATTCACACTTAACCTAGGTTGGGTTACAGGAGTCCCTGGACTCTATTCGCCCCAACTCTGATAACAGTATATAATATTAGTATTTACATCGAAAATTAACAATGACATATAATCCATTTAACAGTTGTATATAAAAAAATAAGTTATTAGTTGGTATTTTCTAAAGTGTTCGTAAATGATTCTATATTTTTGTCTTTTAAACTAGTAATGCTACGACGACATTAAATAAGATTATATTGCACGATTCTAAGATTCTATATTTTTGTGTTATAATTTGATGTTGTTTAACGGTAAAAACATTTGAAGATTAAAATTTCTACTTTGTATCATGGCACTTTTCACAGCTTTCACAATTTCACCAGTTCCGAACTAACATTTGTCTTGCTGTCATAAATCTGTCCGTTGTTGCATTTTTTCTCTTATGTATGACAGTTTCTCTGTAGAGGTGAGCCTAGTCGGGCATGTGAGTCCGACAGCACAGGTAACTCTATAGTGTGGAAACATTTCTTTGTGCTGATTAGATGAGTCACATTTACAGTCTGACGTAAAAACAATATCATCTATGATTACTATGTCTTTGTAGGGTGATTGTAATTTAAGTGAGGACACTGAGTTCTTAAAAAGCTGTTTTCCTCGTATTCATCTATCAAAATAAAAAAAGCTTTGTTGAATCCTAGATAGTTGATATCGCCATACGTCATTCTGAGACTGGCTGATTCTGTGATTTTTAGGCCCGGTGCGGCCGTCGCTTCTCTACTCCTTGTTTTGTTGCTATTTTCTTCAGCCATTTCATCTATCATAGAGAAGACCGTTTCTATTGGTTTGTATTTTTCAATGTTTACGTTTTTGTTATCATCCCATTCATTTGCAGTTGCTTTTACGAAATTAATGAATTTTATATTTGCTTTATTTTTTGTAGTTTTGACCATGCAGGTATTTATTATTTCATTCGTTATGTTGTCTAAACTATCTGTAATATTCTGATATGTTAAAATCATTTTTTTATAGTTGTAGTTGGAGATGCGTCGATGTTTACGTATTTTGTGAGAGTTACATTTGCCCTTAGCGCAAATGTAAGTTCTAATATCTAAGTAAACAGAGTTTATTTCAATTTTTTGTCTATTACTTTTCATATCATTTCTGCGCTGCATTAAATCCTGTATTAATGAAGATATTACTCTCTTTTGCTCACCATGCTCCTGATTGGACATCTCTAAGAACCATGATTTAAGTTGCTTGCAGACAATTGTAGTGGGGGTCCTTTCTCACTCATTATTTCTCAACCAATCTTGCATTTTCTTGATATTTGATTTTTTCCGTAAATCTATGATTTTGAGATTATTTGGTAGATTATTGTAGATGTTGATAGGTTTAATGTAGCTGGTTTTTGTACTAATAGTTTTAGCATACTTCGGTAGGATTATTAGCTTTTTCTTTGTTATGCTTGATGATTTTGTATACTGATCTTTGAGGCTATTGTAGTGGTACTGTAGGCTTTCGTAGGCGAATAATTGTTGAAGGTTAAGTGGGTTAACACTTTGAAAGGTATTTTTGTTTATAATTCTTATGATTCTTTTTTGGACCGCTTGTAACAGTTGTAGGTTATTTTGATACGCACCACCCCACGCAACTATTCCATAGTTAATCAGGCTATGAAAGAATGCATAGTAAATTATTCTTAGAGTAGTTGTGTCCATGAATTTGTAGATTTTACTGAAGATAAAAACAAGGTATCTTGTCTTGTTTATAAGGTATTCAATATGTTTATCCCATCTCATGTTCGTGTCAAAAATTAAACCTAGGTATTTCGTTTCTTCTACTCTCTTTATTATTTCATTATTAATTTTAAATTCAATTTTTTTCGGCACACTAACGCAGTAATTTCCAAAAGTCATGTATACTGTTTTTTGAACATTGAGTGTAAATTTATTTAGCCTGAGCCATGTAGAGATATCGTCGAGATGTTTGTTCATTTTTACTTCAACCTCGGACCAAGTTTTCCCAGTAGTTATTACTGCAGTGTCATCTGCATAAGAAATTATGGAGTTTTCTGGCATATTTATTAGCAAGTCATTTACGTAAAGTATAAATAGCAAAGGGCCAAGTATCGTACCTTGGGGGACGCCGGTATTTACATTTTTGAATTCGCTTGTATGCGAACCTATTCTTACTTTTTGCTTCCTATTGTTTAGGTAACTTGTAATAAGTTGGTGCCCCTTGCCTCTTATACCATATGCGTAAAGCTTGTCTAGAAGTAGTATATGATTGACAGTGTCAAATGCCTTTGCTAGATCTAGAAATGTAATAGCTATCGGTGTACTTTGATCCAGGTTTTCATATATTATTTTTGAGATCGTGTTTAATGCATCCTTGGTTCCAATGTTTTTTCTAAATCCATATTGATTTTTACTTAATATTTTACTTTGACATATAAATTCTATTATTCTATTATGTATAATTTTTTCGAAGATTTTAACAATGTTTGATATTAGTGATATAGGCCTATAGTTTCCCGTTTCGTTTTTTTTCCCAGCTTTTTATATTGGTATCACTTCAGCTGCCTTCAATATATCAGGCCAGATTGCCATTTCGATACATTGATTGATTACGTGGGCAAGGGGATCTGCAATAATAGTAGCTATAGTTTTCAGTGCCTTTGCACTTATTTTATCAATACCACCTTTTTTAAGTTTCATGTAGTCTATTATTTTTATAACTTCAATTTCGCTGGTTGGCTTGATGTACATTGTTTTTGGATTGCTTTTAAGTAATTCTAGTTTTTTATTTCTTGGTGTAGTTATTTTATTGCTCAATGTTTCTCCAAGTTTGCAGTAAAATTGGTTCATATTGTTGGCAATTTCGTTCTTGTCGGTTATTGTAGTATTGTTTTCAGTTTTTAGTTGACTGATAGTAGTATCTGTTTTATTTTTATTTTTGCTTATCTTGCTATTAATGCAGGCCCAGAGTTTTCTGTGATCATCACTATTTTTCTCAATTGTTTTTTTTTCATGTTCGATTTTCGCTTCTTTAATAACTTTATCTAGAGTTTTAACGAAATGTTTATAGTTTGCTTTTAGTTCTTCATTATTCGGATTTTGTTTGAGTTTGTTGTAAAGTATTTCTTTTGTATTACAGGAATTTAGAGTCGCTTTTGTTATCCAGTCTTTCCTGGGGGTTTGTTTGGATTTCCGCAGATTTGGTTTTTTATATTTCGAACTCTCCACGCAATATTGGATTTCTTTTATCATTTCGTTTATATTTTCATTTGGATCATTTGTATTCTTAAATTTTGACCAATTTATTTGCCTAGCAGTGTTATATAGTTTTTTATAGTTGTAATAGTATATATCTCCTTCTGACTCTTTTTTATTCTGTTTTAATACTCCATTTTTTAATTCTAGGAAAAGTGGTTAGTGATCGGTAATGGGCGTCATGAGAGTTAGTGATTTTGTACGTAGAAAATCAGTTTTGACAAAGATATTATCAATGCAAGTTCCTTCATTTGTAGTTATGTTTGTAGGTCTGGTGGTGTTAGTAAAACCTGGGAGGATAATACAATAATATCAATTACACTTTAATTACCTGCAAGGTTAGAGAGTAAATTAGAACTAAGCTCGTCACCGACTATTGGGTCTACTTCTTCGTACTTAGCTTTATCGAGATAAGTAAATTGCTGATTTTCTGAATGAATCTAGACTTTTATCTTTGGGCTGTAAGTTTATTTTTCCTGAAAAATAATATATCGAATTTCGAATCAAAGTTCGAATTGATCAATATTGTGCGTGTATAAATCATAACGTTATAAAGCACAAATAAAATACAATGTAATACAAAGACTACGTATGTTTAAAAAATTATATACTGTTCCAAAATATTCTTTGAATTCAAAATCGTGCCGTTCACTTTATTTTTAATCTCGACTTTGTTACTTATAGAAAGGTGAGAGTGAAATCAAAAATACACTACTCTACTAATAAAGATCCTAATTGGAACCTAGTTTTCTTTCAGTATCAAAGATTCTACAAAGAGTAGATTATTATTTTTATAAAAAGAAAATCATATAGCAACAGCTTTGATTTTAAAGGCGCAAAGCTAAATAGGGCTTTGAGTAGCCCAGCCAGCCTCTATCAGAATTGATTCTTAATTTTGCAATGCCAAGATAACATTTGAACCGTTTCAACTACCTCAACCAATAAATCAATGAAGGCAAATTATATATTCCCTTCAAGATCAAAGAGGGTTAAGAGACCATAGACGGACGACTATTGATTTTAGTGCATACAAATAGCGTAAACAAAAATTGCTGATGGGTAAATAAGTAAAATTACCCATAACAAGCATCAAACGATATAGTGATAAAGTGAAAATTATAAGCCCATAGGCAGATTAGCAAAACTGAAGATCTATGAAGACATTTCGGGTATAGAAAAGTACAGGAAAATTAAGAAGGTTCAAAGTGTTTTCAATTGGCTTGTTCCGCATAACAAAAAGGGTATTTTGAGTTGTGTAGGTTTCTGTGGCTATTAGAAATAGGACGGAATAGAACAAATTATAGCATATTTTAGTAGAGTCCTTACTAAACCAAAGAGAAATGATTGTGTCACCCGACGTGAACTCTAATAAACTCGTTAATAATGTTTCATCGTTACCTTATTGGTAAACTTTTTCTCATTAGGACTGATTCTACTTTGACTTGATTATTATCGTTTAAGGAACTAGATGGACTAGTTGGTTAGAAAGATAAAGTCAATACAACTATACAATCATTTATAGGAAAGGCAAGTTATATGCAATACTAATGGACTCTAAAGACGTCCTTGTGAAGATTTCTCGTGTAAATACTGTTTAAGAGTAAAACAGAAAGTTGTCAACACTGAAATGATTTGTCGTATCATTTAAACAAAAAGAAAAAAACATATCAGAAGAATAAAAGAAAAGTCAAGCAGAAAATAAACGGCTTTTTCTACGGTTTTTCTACGGCATTTTATTTAACGACAGAATCTGAGACTTTATCGTCATTTAACGGCAGCATCTGGGAATTTCACGTCATCTAATGATGGTATCTGGGATTTTCACGTGATATAATGGTAGTAACTTAGATTTCATCTTAATGCCTTGGTTGTACTCAGTCTGTTTTCTCTTGTTTTCTCAAGTTATCACTTGAGACCCTAAAATATGCTCACTACCAAGGAAAAATTCGACAGCCCATATCTCTCATTTGCCACCCCCCGCATCAGCTTAATTTTTCCAATACATGGATTTTTCAAGTTTTTTTCTCCCTGGATATATATATATATATATATATATATATATATATATATATATATATATATATATATATATATATATATATATATATATATATATATATATATGTGTGGAGCATTCTTTGCCAAATCGATCACCCCCCTACCCAAAAATGAGAGGCCGGAAAAAATTCCTACCCGGGCTTAAAATTTAGCTTAATACATCTAGTTTCCATTTTAGAGTGGCATATGTTAAGAATTCAAAATGGTGGGCCGGTACAGCTCCAACAGTACACTGATGTCACTACGGAATAGCAGTTACATGTCCTTAAAACTTGCAGGGGCAGAGAAAAAATTAGTAACAAAACTTCTTCGCGTGTATTTTGACCGCTACGAATCTACCGTTAGTTTTTGCCTACGAGGCCACCTTTCGTCCATAACCTCAAAAAAGAGTCCAAAAATGCCCTATTACATGGCTGAAAATCGAAAAAATGGTCAAAAAATTTAGGAAGATGCTTATTCGCGTATATTTTGACCGCTGAACACGAATCTACCGTTAGTTTTTGCCTACGAGGCCACCTTTCGTCCATAACCTCAAAAAAGAGTCAAATAATGCCCTATTACGTGGCTGAAACTCGAAAAAATGGTCAAAAAATTTATTCGTGTATATTTTTTTCCGCTTTTGTGTTACAAAAAACAGTCATAGCAACATTGCGGCCAAGGACCCCCAAAATGCCTATTATATGTTTAAAGAAGGGTACAATTGACTTTAAATTACGGTTAGGAGGGTTTATGGCATCATTTATCATTATCTAATATACGGGTTAAGCATCTGCATAATCTCTCTCGCGACGTGAAAAAAGGGTATTACCGACATTATAATACGGTTGTAGGGGTTTTTGAGATCGCTGATCACTGATTGATCATCAGAATTCATGTTTTTCTATAACTACTCTTATGGTCTAAATGCAATTATCCTGCAGCTGACTATAAAAATAGTGATTAAATTATCAATCATGATATGATCTTCTGGGAAAATAATAATTTAAAAAAGAGCTCTTTGTGTTTAGCAGGGTTGGGACTGCCATGAAGTGATAAGTCACGTCATGCCCACATTTCTCTTTTTTTTGTTTTTTTTTTTCATAATTTTAAACATTTTTTTACAGTTTTTTTGTAGTTGATCTCAGAAATTTATTCGGCACCTCACACAGTGAATTCTACACCTCTCGCAGCATTTGAATATCTTTTGATTATCAAAGTCTTTGGTTGTTTGATAGTAAACGAGTGATTCTTCAAAATCTCGGGTATAGGGGGAGCTTCTCCAAATCTTTTATTTAAGTGTCTAGTTGATTTATCGTGATCAACCTTACTGAAATGGAATATCTTGATATTTTCAAAATGGGTTCTTGTCCAATCGAACAGAGCTTGTGGTGTCAATATAGCTCTCGTTGGTTTTCGTACACAGTAATGTTTTTGTTTATTGACAACTAGTCCCTCCAGATCCACAAGTCTCTAACATCAGTTCGAGAGACTATAATTATTGGTAGCAGAGCGTGCAGTATCGTGGCAATAGGTGTTTTGTGTACGGAAAAGTTTTTTTGCAAAGTGAAGGTGTGTTACAGCACTTCGGCTCACGGGAAAAGTCATCACGGGAGTCGACGGCACCGGCGTAAACGAGGTTTGAATTTCATTATCGCTCTTTCTCTCTCTCTCTCTCTCTCTCTCGCTTGCTCTGTCTCGCTCTCCCTCACTTGGCGTCGTTAGGCCACGTTGAGGCAGCGGCAGAGCGGTGTTCGCTCTTAGTCTCGCTCTCTTTCTCTCTCTCCCTCGTTCGTGCATTCACACTAGCAGCTGTGCGCAGTTCAACGGCCGGCGCAAGCTCGCTCGCTCGACGCGTCGCTCGTTGCTCGGTTCGCCGTCCGGACGGAACGGACATTTTCGCTGTCGTGCGTCGTTAGGCCGCGGGGGCTGCACCACACAGCGCATTTCTTCGCGCATTGGCGTCTCGACGGCCATATTAATTAGTGTCCGGATGTATGCGGACCCTCGGCGGCACTTAAGTATCGTTTTTATTTTTTTTTGACTCGCTCTCTACTCGTAGTCGATCACTGCTGGAAATTCTAAATCAAGTTTCGGTTTACTCGTATTATTCGTATTTGATCGAGTTGGCACTCTGCAACAATGGCTGATGCGGATGCAGAATTAGTTAAGCAGAAGCGCATAAGCGGGTTCTTGCTGAATTTTAAACGTAATACGGCAAGATTAGCGGTATCTGCTCGCACACTGCCGCACATGCGCACGCGTTTGAGCTTGTTAGAGTCGTATTGGTCCGAGTACACTCAAAGGGATCTGGTCCTGCAAGCGAATAGGTTGGCTTTCAAAGGCGAGGCGTACTTCGAGAACGACGAGTATCTCGAGGTTGAGTCGAGTTATGTGGAGAGTAAAGCGGGTATGCTTCAGTCAATTGAAGATTTAGAAATTGCCGCGAGGCCACCGGTAACCGCTGCAAGCGCGCAAAATAATCAGGTCGTACACGCACCACCTGTTCCGGGTCCGTCGGAGTTCGCGAACATGCCGAAATGTCAAATCCCGAAATTTTCCGGAAAAGCCGAGGAATCGGAGACCTTCAAGGAGCAATTTTCTTTGATGGTGAAAAACAAGGCCAACTTACCGGATGCTATAAAGATGCAATATTTAGTAGACTCGGTTGAAGGGCCTGCAGCGCTCAGAGTAAAGGGTCTTCCGTTGACGGGTGCTAGTTTTGAGTTGGCTTGGCAAAAATTGATGCGCAGGTACGATAACCCTACGAGACGCATGCATACGTATATGGAATGCTGATAGATATGAAACCGGTTAAGCGGAAATCTTCGGGAGAGTTGATCGAGTTACTGGATAAGGCACAAGCCGCGCTTAAAACCTTCAAGGATGTAGGTTGCCTGTGCGAACATTGGGACAGTTGACTTATCCATATGGTCGGCGCAAGTTGGATAATGAGACGCGAGAAGAGTGGCGTATTTCGCAAGAGTCGGTGGTAGGTTTTTCGACATTTTCAGCTCTCACAAATTTTGTCGAGACTCGTGCGTCCTCGCTTGATCAGGATGCAGATGGTGATGCGGAGTCGCCTACCAAACAATCTAGTCAGAAGGGTAATGGTTCGAATCGTTCGTCTCGGCGTGAGTCAGTCTCAGCCAACGCAACTAGCACGTCGTTTGCTAAAGGCAATCGCAATGCCTCTGTAAAATGCAGCTTATGTAAGGGTCCTCATCAGCTTCAAGCGTGTCCAAAATTCAATGGTATGTCCAGTTCTGCTCGCTTTGAATATTGCAAAAGGCAGAGATTGTGCCTTAATTGTTTGAGATCAGGTTATTTTTTGGCTGATTGTCCCTCGCAGAGTCGTTGTTTCAATTGAATGGCAAACATCACACGAAGCTTCACACAGATCGACGTCAGGGAGGAGACGCTGCGGAATCTACACAGTCGACAGGTCAGAAGGGTTCTTCTAGCGCGCCTGGCAAATCAAGTATGCTGGAGGTCTCAGCAAGTACAACAGTGGTGGGTAGGACCCGGTTGATGGCCATAGCCAAGGTCTTACTTCAATCCGTTAATGGTAATTTGATGTATGCCAGATGCTTGATTGATCCGTGCGCAGAAGTTTCGTTTGTCACTCAAAGAGTAGTGCAGTATCTGTCTGCAAAAGTCAAGCCTGTTTCTGTGTCAATAGTTGGTGTTGGTGCAGGTTCCTCTGCGGTGTCGAAGGGTGAGGTTTTTCTCCAACTTAAGTCCAGATTGAACTCAGATTTTTGCTTGGAGTTTTCGGCGTTGGTGTTGAAAGAGGTTACGGGATTATTGCGACGAGAGGAAGTCGAGGTGTCCAATTGGGATCACATCAAGGGATTGCAACTTGCCGATCCAGATTTTGCTCGTTCAAGGCGTATAGACTGCGTGCTCAGCGCAGAGGTGTACGCTGCTATCATTCGGCCAGGGCTCAGAGTTGGTGCAACTGATACTCCTGTTGCTCAGGAGACCGTATTTGGGTGGATTTTGTCGGATAGAGCGTCTTCTGAATGGATCAGGAATGATTGGAGGAAGGTAATTGATAGATTGCCCGTGGATGTTTCGCCAGATGTAGTAAATGCACAGGTTGCTGTCGAGAAGAAGGTTGACGAGAATCAAGAATCACAATCGCTGTCTTATTTGGAGAAGTTTTCCAAAGATGTTGCGGATTTTGGCTTGTGCTTACAGATGGCGTTCGAATACGGTCAAGCCCAGAGGAAATCGCTGCACTGGTCATTTTACTGCTGAGGAGATGGAGGCTGCTCGAGTCGGTCTGATTCGTTATGTGCAAAGTCAGCACTACGAGGAGCAATTGCGGTGTCTCAGAAGTAAACAACGATTGTCATCTCGCAGTCACTTGCTGCGACTGGCACCATTTATTTGTCCACAGGGTTTGCTCCGAGTTAGAGGCCGATTGCAGCATTCGTTCTTGCAGTACGATGAGAAGCACTCGATTATACTGCCAGCGTCCAGTATTATAGTCAAGAGGTTGATTGAGGAGGTACATCGTCAGACTCTTCGTGGAGGCGTTCAGCTTATGCTCAGTTCCCTCAACAGGACGTATTGGATTTCACGTGGGTTAAGAGTTGTACAAGGAGTTTATCGGCGCTGTCATAGATGTATTTGCTACGTTGCTCAGAGTGTACCGCTTCCATCATATCGAGTTACTCCCCAGCGAGTTTTCGCATACACCGGTCTGGACTATGCGGGACCGTTTCCAATATTGTTCTCCAAGGGCAGAGGTGCCAAGTCTACAAAGGGATATATAGCGATCTTTGTGTGTATGGTTGTTCGAGCCGTTCATATTGAAGTTGTGTCAGATTTGTCCACTGCTGCGTTTCTAGCAGCGTTTCGCAGATTCACCGCTCGGTGTGGACTTTGTAAGATGGTATTCAGTGATAACGGCATCAACTTCAAGGGCGCTGCCACAGACATTGACAAGTTATTCCAACGGACTTCATCAGTATCGCAGGAGGTGGCAGCTGCATTGGCGAAGGACGGTATAGTATGGTCTTTTATACCTCCTAGAGCTCCTCATTTCGGAGGACTATGGGAGTCGGTAGTGAGAAGTTTTAAGTATCACTTCAAACGTGTCATTGGAGACACGTCATTAACGTTCGAGGAAATGTCGACAGTTGCTGCTCAGATCGAGGCATGCTTAAATTCTCGGTCGCTCTGCCCACTGAGCTCTGAGTCCACTGATTCGGTGGCACTTATGCCTGGTCACTTTCTTGTGAATGCTCCTCTCAATGTCTTACCCGAGCCCTTTGAAGACGTGAATCTAAAATCTCGCACTTGCAGGTGGAAGCTACTCTCGTTTATGAGAAACCATTTCTGGGAGTGATGGCGACTGGAGGTATTGCATCATTTACAGCAGAGAAACAAGTGGCTGACTCCTGGACGCCAGTTGGTCGTAGGCGACTTGGTGCTTCTGAAGGACGAGCTCTGTCCTCCGTCCAAGTGGCCACTGGGTCGAATTACAGCGGTACATCCAGGGAAAGATGGTCTTGTTCGAGTTGTAACCATCCGTACCGCCACTTCCGAGTTCCAGCGACCTGTCGTGAAGGTCATCTTCCTGCCCACGGACGAGAGTGCGCAGAGAGCTGCTTCCTGCATTCAACCAGAGTCTAGTCAAGAATGAAGATTTGCCCAGATGTCATCAATCGAAGAGATTTTACACACAACACCTACACTGTAAACTCACTTAGCTCGTGAATAGATAGCATCCTAGTCGAATGTTTAAATGTAGATTCATTAGAGTCAAGTTATTATTTTGTTCTTTAGTATTAGCTTTGCTAGAAAATTTGCATTAGATTTTTCAAGAATATAGGCGAATTTAACCTTGTATCAAATTTTATTGTAATGTTGTTAAACTTAAAGCATTGTAAACTTGTTGTTGATCGACTGTTCGTTAAGGAATTGATTCCAAAGAAGTTTAGTGAGAATAGTTCGATCGGTAGAGTCATGGTAGGGATTAGCTTCTTTCGAAGTAGGCTTTCCTATCTTTAAATTTAATTTATTGTTATTGCCGGTCTCGTTATTGCTGCGAGGCAGTAAGAGGGGCGGTATGTTCGAAAATTAGTTTGATATGCGGAGCGAGAGCGAGAAGGTTCGAAAAGCTTGTCATCTTCATTTCAAATTCGACGGTTTTCGCTAGCCCGCACGGCACCAATGAGGTTGCCATGGCAACGCGCGCTCGCTCGCTCCTACTCTGTCTCTCTCCGCCTGTTTCGCGAGCGGTCTTCTGGAGTTTCTCAAGGAGTTTCTCTGAATGTCGTAATTGAGTGGATGTGGATTCACAATTAGGAAAGGAAAATTTTGTTCGTGAGAATCGCTATCGGACACACTCACTGAATTTCGTCGTTTTCGACAATTATTACATATCATCCCATATTTAGGAAGATTTAGTTTCTCCGCTAACAGAGCCTTCGAGATCTGTCTAAGATCCGTTCCTTTGTGACGAGGAACACCATCCTCCTCATATGGATTAATACAGCGATCTTTATGATAAAACATTTTGAGTCAGAATCTATGGTGTGATTCAGTCAATAACGATAAGAACACGGGTGTTTTATAGTCCATATTGCTTCTCAGGGTTTTCTAGCAATGTGTATATTGCAGAAAATTGTTTCTTAAACCCTTTTAATTATTATTAAAAATTCTAGGAAGCGGTGTTACCGCTACAACCATGAAATAATTAAAGAATTAGCGAAAAACCGAAGAAGAAAAATTTTCCGATTACTGCCCATGTGGAAAAAATCAGATGCGTATAAACCTTATAAATTTTCTTCATCAATTTTTTAAATCAATTTTCAGTAACAATTTTGAAAATTCTTTATAACATGAACGCATGTTTATATTTAACTTCAAAATATGGAAATTTGACCAAAGGTATGATGATTTTATAGTTTCTGCTATAATAGTGCTTCTATTACTATTTTTTAAAACAGGGAGAATTTGTCGAAAATCCCCCACCCCCCTAATACTATTAATTTATTTCCGAAAGGAATTTCGATATCACATAGATCACGTAATGTTTTGTCAACTATTTCTAAAGCCTTTTTCGGAATCATAGAAGCTCCATCCCAAATAATTAAATCCGCGTTTCGTAATTTTTCTTTGTCAGATTTAAATCTTAAAAATGAGACTTGTATATTGGTTAAATCTAAAGGTAAACGAAAAGTTCTATGACTGGTCATTCCCATTGGAAGTAATATCGAAGCTATACCAGTCCATGCCATAGATAAAATTTTTTTGTTTTGAGAAATAAAATAATAAATTAATGTTTTATATAAAAATGTTTTTCCCGAACCACCAGGACCATCTATAAAATACATCTTATGAGTTTGTTCCCATACAATTTTGAAAATATTTCTTTGATCATCATTTAATTGAACATACATTTTTTCAAACATAATTTTGCAATATACGATTTCTTCACTATTATCAATGTTATGGAAATCGATTTTGTTTGGCATAGGCAAACCAAATGATTCACATGATTTATCCTCAGTTTCAAATATTTTATTAATATCTAAAAGTGCAAGATTTTCTTTGTTTTCAGTAAAATCTTCTGTAAAACTATTTTTGTATTTGTTCCATATATCATCACCTTGAATATTTTCTGAAAGTAAAAACCATGCATAAAACTGTCAAATCGAACTTCATACTTTTTCTTGCTAGTGCGGTGATATCGCACCACTTGATCTAAATAATATACATACCTAAGACTTCAGAAACGGATTTTCTTTTTATTCTCTCAACTTTGACAAAAAAATAAATCTTTTTTTATAATCTATAAAATTTATTTAGAATAAAATTTTGAAAATAAAAATCATACAAAAACTACACTGGGGGGTTGACAAGCGTAGCGAGCAGGGGGCGATATATATATATATATATATATATATATATATATATATATATATATATATATATATATATATATATATATATATATATATATATATATATATATATATATATAATATATATATATATATATATATATATATATATATATATATATATATATATATATATATATATATATATATATATATATATATATATATATATATTGTAACGGGGTGAAACTTGACGTGAGAGGAGAAAATCACAAAAGAAGACACCGGGACCGAGAATCGACCCGGCGCTCCCGAGATCTCTAGGCGCGCGTGCTACCACTCGTGTTGTAAAATTATATTCTTGTTATAATATTACATATATTCGTAAGGCGTGTGGATAGAGTGCGAGCGTTGTGCCTCTTGCGAATGTATGAGTGAATTTCCTTAACTTGTCTTCTCGATTTCTCCTTCTTGCTGCTTCCTTCTATTCTTGGTGTGCTTGTCATATACTGCTGTGCAAACGTCATTCTTATCGCTGCTCCGTAGTGGTGTTTAATTAAATAACTAGCAGGGTCACCTCGCTCCTAACGTCGCTTGGTTAATTAGGTATATATATTTATATGTCACGTTAACCTACTATGACCTAGACTGGTCGGTCAACGCACACGTGGATAAAAAGTTCAACCAACGAAGTACCTCACCACGGTAATTGGTAATATTCCACGGCAGGCATAACAGAGGCCAACGAACCAACATCTGTCGGCAATACAGAGCACGACAAAATAACCAAGCCACTGACACGCGCGGCGGCAGATGAACGGGCAACGATCCTGAATAAACTAGGTCAAACAAGGGGAGACACCCTAGAGCTACCGTACAATAAGGAGGCCATCAATTTCAGACAAACGACCCAAATAAGTGGAAATTGATACGACAATGAGGGAAATTACAATAAAGAAAACCATTGCAGCTGGCCAGACAAGGGGCCGCGCACTGAGGAACACTGATTGATAAAAGGGGCGCCCACCCCTACTAAGACATACACCCTCCCTAAATCCTGATTGGCCAGAACCTTCCCTATGCTTATGCATTACCCTCATCCCTATAAATACCAATGGAGAGCAAGGAGGAGTATTCTTTCGTAATCCGGAGTTCTTACTGGTAGGGCGAAGCTCTGCCCGACTCGCGACTTAAACTATTTTTCTGTAATCGGACTTAGAGTCAGAGAGTTCGCCAAGTTTTTGGACATAGTCATATTTCTACCACAGACAAGAGTTGTACTCAGTCGAGGACTTGTATCTTGTACCATTTATAATTTGACGAGTTGAATAAACCATTTCTCTCAATTACTTAATCCTTGCGTACGAATTATTACATTTCAAACTCCGCGCCCTTTGAGACGAGCTACAGCGCCAGACCGAGAGCAAGCCACCCTATCGGTAACTACAAGTCAGCTTCGTCAAGGTAAATCGTTTCTCCTATCAATCTTCTCAAATTCACGTCAGTGTCGCATGCAACGTTATTGTGTCAGTACATAGTGTTTAAACCTAGCTAGTCCAATACATTTAGAAGTCACTCTGAGTTTCGTTACTCCGTGAGCTATCACTATCGCACAGTCAGCCGAGCTACAGGTCAAGTCGCGCGCTTCTTTACCTTTTTCCTAGGCAGTATCGCGCGAGCGGACTGGGCTAAATAGAAGGTCTCATCGACTCGGAATTTGTAATTATTTCTATTGTGTGAGTATTCGCTCTGTGCATCCACCCGGATGTAACAGAAATTGGCTTTAGAAGCAGAACTCGACAGGGAGGAAATCGAAAAAACAGTCAATCCCAGCACCTTATTTAACGTTGTAGGGGATTTTATAGCAGCTCGCGTAAATCCGACGTCGCTAATTAAATTCCTGGCGGGCGACGACGAGGAAGACTTAACGTATAAACCGGAATTAATTCTCAGAGTAGAAATTACGGAGGATTATCAAACATTAGACCTTCCAAGCAATACTATGTCCTTCTATGAGAATTTAAACAAAACGGGACATTCATCGAATAAAAACAGTTTTTTGCGGAGCTTGTACGGGGCGTTACAAAATCGAGAACAAAGGCAAGTCGAAATCGGAAAAGATAAAAATCAAAATCAAGAACGAATTCGGGACAAAATCAGCAAAAAAGAAAATCAAAATCGAGAACAAAATCGGGAGCTAATCCGGGAAAAAATTCAGGCGAGAATCGAGGGACTAAATCCGGAAAAAAAAACTAAATCAGAAACGAAATCATGGCACAGCCAAAAATCTAAATCGAAGTGAGGACGAAATCGGATATAGAAAAACAATTCTAGAATAAAATCGAAGTAAAAAATTAAACGAACTCGAGAAGACAGGGAGAGAAAATTCAACAGAAAAAGAAAGTGCGCTTAAAAAACTGGAAGCAATCCTGAGAGACGCGGAACGGGTCATAAAAAAAGAAGTGCAGGTAGAGGAGATTATTTTTAATATGCACACTAAAGCAATAAGCGTAATCCTAAGCCTCAACAGCCTAACCGGTCACAGCTCGGAAGGTACAAGGATAGCACTAGAAAATATATTGGACGCAATTAGGCTGGGCACCTGGTGAGAGGCGAAATTTCACGGTATTTTAAAAAAGGCGCACGAGCAACTGCCAAAACGCGGAGGGACCTGCAGAACGAACGGGTAGAAGCATGCGTATACTGTCAACCCGTCTCGACCATAAATAACGACAAGATAAAGAAGGTGTCCGAGCAACTACGCTTGGAGCATATTTCCGAAGGACAAGGAACCAGGGTACGGAGGTTAGTGGAAGAATTCCACGACATATGTCATATAGAAGGAGAAAACGGTCAAAAACACTGCTACTTAAATTAACAATACCTACAGTCGACGAGGTACCGGTATCGACTAAGCCTTATCGACGCCCACCCGAGGAGAGAGAAGAACAGGAAAGACAAATAGCCGAACTACTCAAGGACGGCATTATCGAAAAATCCACGTCATCTTTTTGCAGCCCGTGCTTTCTAGTTCCAAAAAAGCCTGACTCCAAAGGCGTTGTTAAATTCAGACTAGTTATCGATTACAGTAAAGTCAATGCTAAGACACTGAATGATATGATATAATAATATATAATGATTTTGCAATACCCGATGCAAAATATACTTGACATCCTCGATCAACTCGGGGGAGCCAAATATTTTTCGGTTTTCGATTTAAAGTCGGATTATCACCAAATAGAAATAGCAGAAGAGTACAGACACAAAACGGCATTTGCTACGCAGAGCAGACTATACCATTTTACGCGCGGCAGTTTCGGTCTACGCAGAATGCCGGCGACATTATCGCGCGCGCTCGCAATAGCACTGGCAGGCCTTACGGGTAGCGAACTCTTCATTTATATGGACGACATAATAGTACATTCGGATTCATTTGAGCAACATTTAGAACGAATCAGGCACTTGTTCGAAAGATTAAGAGAACACGTACTAAAATTACAGGCAGATAAATGCGAATTTTTAAAGTAAGAGGTAGCGTATCTCGGACACATAATCTCGGAAGAGGGTGTAAAACCGGACCCTAGAAAAATAGAAGCTGTAAAAGAATACCCCGCTCCTCGCAATAAAAAGAATATAAAACAGTTCTTGGGCTTTGTGGGCTACTACAGGAGGTTCATTGACAAATTCGCAAATACAGCAGTACCGTTAACAGAAATGCTAAAAAACGACGCAGAATTTGTATGGACCGAAAAAGCACAGTAGGCGTTCGAAGTTCTGCGCAATAAACTGTGCGAAGAACCTATTTTAACATTCTCGGATTTTAATAAACCTTTCACGCTAGTTACTGACTCATCGGGGTATGCACTCGGAGCAGTGTTGCTAACCGGAGAACCGGGAAAAGAACACCCGGTCGCATATATGTCACGCACATTGACAGAGGCGGAAAGGAAATGGGACACATATAATAAAGTAGCGAATGCGCTAGTATCGGCAATCAAACATTTCCGGCCGTACCTATTCGGGAGACGTTTTGACTTGATAACGGATAATATAACGCTACAATGGCTGCGCACTCATAGGGATCCGAATTTGCGAGTTAACAGATGGAGATTATTACTGGCGGAATTCGAATTTAACCAGTCACAGAGTGACAATTCGGCGGACGACGCGGCAGGAGGCAAACCAGCCCGCAGTAAAGACACCGCGCCAACGCACACAATGCATACGCGCGGTCGAGGCGTAAGACTACAGGGGACAAAATATAAAGAAGCCATGGCAGCCCTAATACCAAGAAAACGCAGGCCAAAAGAAAACTGCTCAAAAGAACGGGTAGAAAAAGATATTTCAGGATAAAGTCAGCGAGAAAACCCGGAGATAAAGCAAACAGGACGCGACAGGACTCAAACGAGGGGGAGGTACAATCGGAGAGCGACATTAGGGAAACGCAACAGGGGATCGATGAGAGTGAAAGCGGCGACCCGGGAGAAGGGACGGAACCCCTGAACAAGACTAAAAATGGAAACCAACGGGATACTCAAAACTCGGAGAAGGCCATTACGTGCCGAGAACAAATGTTTACGCGGAAAGACAACTTGGTGTACTTTATCTCAACAAAGGGAGAGCCTTGCGATGAAGGGGCAAGACAATTGAAAATTATGGGAAAATTACCGATGTTCGCACGATTACAAGTCGGGATTCCAACGGCGATACGCGTAAATAATAAAACGCATATAGCGCTTCCACTACGAGATGAGGCGCGAATCGGACCTTGTGCACCAATCTGACACCATTTCTAAAACAAGCAGATTTAAAATCAATAAGTATAGCAAAAACCGAAAGAATCGAAGAATTGGAATGGCGTGACGCGATAAAACCGTTAAAAAACTCATTAGCTCGCTCGCACAATAAACTGATAATTTGTTTGGGACTTATAAAATATCCATTGGCGGAGGATCGCGAAACGATAATAAAAGCGGCACACGCGTCAATAGTCGGGGGACACCGCGGCGTGACAAAAACTCATAAAAGAATTAAACAAAACTATTATTGGGAAAATTTAAAGGAAGAAATACAAGCTTTCGTGCGAAAATGTTTACACTGTCAATTAAAGAAATTAGTTAGAATAAAAACAAAACTTCCTATGGTTATCACGGACACACCAACAGTAAGCATGGAAAAATTAGCCATGGACGTTGTAGGCCCTCTACCTCCTACGGATAGTGGCAACGAGTATGTACTAACGTTTCAGGATAATCTGACAAAATTCGGGATAGCAGAACCACTGGGAGACATTACGGCAACAACGGTCGCGAACGTACTAATACGGAAGGTCATTTGCGTTTTTGGAGCACCGAAAGTAATATTAACGGACCAAGGAACAAATTTTCTTAGCAAACAAATGAAAAGAGTAGCAAAACGATTTAGAATTAAACAAGTAAAAACGACAGCGTTTCACCCGCAGTCGAACGGGTCACTCGAACGCTCGCATTCCAGCTTGATGGAATACCTGAAATTTTTCGTGCAAAAGAACAAAAGAGACTGGGACGAGTATATAGACTTAGCGACATTTAATTTTAACACCAGTGTTAGTGAGACCACTTGGCACACCCCGTTCGAGCTCGTATTCGGAAGATTAGCGCACGCCGGAAGAAGGCGAACTCGAAGAGGAAGATTTACTATCGACCTTTAATGGTTATATGAGGGAGCTGGTGACTCGGCTTAATAATCTCCAAGCAATGGCGAGAGAAAACTCGATTAAAGCGAAGGAAAGGGCTAAACAATATTATGACAGACGAGTAAACATTAAAACGTTGCAAATCGGAAATCATGTGTGGCTATTAAGCGGGCCGAAGCCGCATAAATTCGAAGATCAATATAAAGGACCGTATACAGTGCTCGACGTGAGCCCCAACGGGAATGTAAAAATACAAATAAGCGCGACTAAAGAAAAAATCGTACACGCGAACAGGCTACGCATGTCGCATGTAAAAAATAAAAATGATAAGGCTAAGTAGAGTTAGAACCACGACATAGTCGTATGCACCTCGCAAGTAATGCATGAAAAAGCACAGTAAAATTCATCCACATTCAGCGCAAACCATAACAAAATCAAACACGCTATACACGCGCCATAATGGCGGACGCGCATACGCTAAATTAAGAAAATATTCTACGGAAGAACACTAACTTTAAAATTTTTCTTTGCTGCCAACTTACACACAGACAGACAAAAAACAACAAACAAAATGGTCACAGAAGCCAGCAAGCCGTTCCTGCAAACAACAAGCATGCATGCAATTCGTTTTACGTAAATGTAATTAAAAAAAAAAAAACAAGCATGTCATTTAATGAACCAATTACAATGATTACAGATGATAAACATTTGGATTTTGTGGCTAACAGCAATTTCTCAACTTTTCATCAGGGGTGCCGCGATAATAGCATACGACTGTTCTCAGCAAGTCTCTAATTTAACAACCTTCTCGCTAATTAACGTCAGAGAATGCGACATAGAAATGCCGGTAGTAAACACAACGTATTCGTAAAACTATTGCAACTAAATGAATTTACAAACACGCACGTAAGATTCTGTAAAGTAGAAATAAAGAGAACGGCAAGAACCTGCGGCGCATTTTCGCACTTAACCGACGTGTTTAGAGGCGAGGTCAAGTTGCTCGACGAGATAACGGGAGAAGAGTGCAAAACAATGCATAGGCATCGCGTATGTAAATTCGAAATTCGTTTATGTAGAAAAACACATAAAGGGCCAAATTAAACAGCTGTATCACGACTTAATTTTACAAAAATGCGAACTCGAGAAGAGAGTAATAGCAAACGCGCTCAGCATCGCAGCAGCGGCACCGGATTTATTCGCGTATCAAATCACAATAAAGAGCGGCTACATAGGGTTAGTAGCGGGCGAAGTGGTACACTTAATGAAATGCGTGCAAGTGGAAGTACACCGGAGGGAAGAAAGCACTTGTTATCAGGAACTACCTGTAATGAAAGACGACAAAAAATACTTTTTAACTCCGCGAACGCACATTCTTAAAACTTTCGGGACAGAGACTACATGTAATCCATTAATTCCGCCTATCTTTCAATTACAGAATGAATGGTACACGGTACTATCAGAGTCCGTAACAAAGGGAATAACACCAAACACGCTAAAACCAATAACAAAACCGACATGGAATTACACGGTCCCCGCGAACCTTGCGGAAAGCGGAATATTCACGCCAGCGAAAATACAAGCATTGCGACATCACTTAATGTTTCCGATCGAAAAGCCAGCAGTGCTTAATTCAATCGCGATGAGCATGTCGGGCAGAAGCTCTAGAATGGACGGACTATCAGTCACGAGACTGTTCGATGAGAACGCTATGGCGAGACTCGCGAAATAAACATGGGGTATAATATGAGGAAAGTTTTTGACGTTCGGCTCGGCTTCGGCTGGGATAATTGGCTTGTTTATGATAGCGACACTCATTAAATTCGTGGCTGACACAATAATTCACGGTTATGCTCTACATTCTATATACGGATTCTCAATTTATATTTTAGGAAATTTCTGGAATTCGGTAACACAATTACTGTTGCATTTGGGATCGCGAATGGAGAAATCAGAAAAACAAGGCGTGGAGTGGAGGAAGTGGAGC
This sequence comes from Nasonia vitripennis, assembly GCF_009193385.2. NCBI lineage: Eukaryota > Metazoa > Arthropoda > Insecta > Hymenoptera > Pteromalidae > Nasonia > Nasonia vitripennis. The sequence goes on along the minus strand of NW_022279629.1, from coordinate 127,781 downwards.
ACATATTTGAGGGCAGGACTCCTCCTAACGCTGGGAACAGTAATAGCGGGAACCAACATCAAAATATCCGGGTTTAAAAACAATCCCGGACTTATGTACCAACGAAACGACGATATGCGACTCACCTCGGGAGAATGGAAGTTCGTAACAGGAATCGACACGACCCCTGTTTTCGACAGCACAGGATTATTCCAACGCGCAGCGATATTCCTGACACAAACAGAAGCATATCGAAACGTATCCAACAGTGTATTAATGAATCAGATGTACCTAATGCAGGATAAAATTTTACTAACTAAATAAAATGGCTATTATGTTCGAATCAATAAAAAGACCGTACGATATTCGGACGCACAAACACGGCGGCAACGACTTCGAACTGATGGAAGGCGAAGGAATCAATAATCTAATACTACTCGAGGATATGCGGCGAAATATGAAAGAGGAACTTTCTCAACCGGCCGACCGCAAGACAGTCATAGAAAACGAACTGAATGAGGAAATAAATACTCTAGAACGCAAAAAACACACGCCGATGACTAGGCTTGGATTGAACGAAGAGGATGAAACTAACACAGTGGAAGGAGAACTAGAACCATCCATTAATGAGAGTATCCAAATCCTCAATGAAAACTTAGAATTATCGAGCAGATTAATCACCATCATGCAGATTAAGGAGTATGGGCTGTCGACAAGAACAATGAGAAACGCGCTGGCTCGGATTCAACGAACGGAGGGACACTGGCGACACCGTTTGAATCAATAAACCAAGGGACGATACGCGAGTAATACAATAGAGTACAGCTAATAATCCAGGTAAACATTCCGCTAGTAACTAAACAGGTATACAGGACCTACGAACTTGTGACAATTCCTGTCTACGACCCACTTGAACTACCTCGACACACCGCAATAAAAGTCGTCGCAAGGGGCGATTATCTAGTAATAAACCTGGATAACAACGAACACTTCTTCATGAGCAAGGAGGAAAGAGGAGAGTGTTTGAAAGTACACCTTCGAATATGTAAGGCCAACCAAGAATAAAAAGGGGGATGGATTGCGAGAGCATTCTGAAAGCGGATCCGGAATCATACAGGGCCCACAACTTGTGCAAACGAACCTTGATACATGGGCCCGAGTATTACTTAGTCAGAACACAAAACCCTGCACGATGGATCTTTTCAACAGCCGGAAGAGTGAACGGGACTGGGATGTGCCAGGAAGAAAAACAGAGCGTCACCTTAGAAGGAAGCGGCGAGGTAAATATACCCGAAGGATGTCATCTAAGAATAGCGGACAGCATTTTTTATGGGGGAGCGGACCAAAACGAACGCGAGATCTTCATACCGCACGTACACCTCACCGCGGCAAGCATCCTGTGGGCAGACAAACGCCCGGAGGCAATTCCGCAGGTAGTACGCACCGGCACGACGGGGGTCGGAGGAAACACGACCATTACGACCATTACTATCATGACGGTAATAATCGGTATATTCGGAACTATAGTGAGTCTCTTAATCGTCGTAGGGATCCGAAGCCTAAAAGGCCGGAATAGACAAGAAGAGCCGGAGGCAATTTACGTGCCTATGAGAGGATTTAGACCCAACGATCAGGTGCGAATTCCACGGGCCCCACGAGAGGGCTGAAAAAGTTTATGATGTGCCAAGAGTTCCAGCAATGCAGGTGCGAGAAAACGCACTGTCAGCAATAATCGAGGAGAGCACAGAGTCTGGATAAACGAATAAGAGAAAAACAAACAACCACGAGTCGGCAGGTAGAGAGAATGTAACCAACTAGAGTCTAAACACCAATACGTGACTACCCGCAAAGAAAGTAAGCATTTGAAAATGCATATCATATCAAATAAATAAAACCTATAATCAAGTGTGGACATTATATTCATGTGTGAAATTATATAATCCTTGTGTGAACAAACTTATAACTAATCTCAGCATAGACAGGGAGCCACTCTCTAACTATGCATATATATATTTAACCAAAACAAAACATATTTAATCACGTGTGTGACCATATAATCAATGAGTGTGAACATAAATGAAAAGAAACAAAAAGATTTTGATTGCCAAGTTAATCTTTTTATTAATGCTGACAAAAAAAAAAAACTAGTTATATAGATCTTAGGTACACATAGGATAAAGCTAGCTGACGTAAATTAATTCATCTACAAATAACTTAGGTTGTAAAATTTACATGACAAAGATTCTTCTAACTTGCTAGGAATTAAGACTAAAACTATGTAGAAGTACGAACTATTCGATTATATGTGCAAGGAAAGCTTTAGGATAAATCAAGAGGAATGTACGTTTTAAGACATATTAGGCTAAAACTATACTTAAGAATTTGTGTAAATCGAGCGACTAGGAGACGGGCAAAGATAAACAAAATAACATCCGCACTCATCCACTTCGCGCGTCGCTTACTCGCTTGAGATATAAAATAAGCCAAACAAAGATTATAACTCTAGAAATATTAATAATCGTATTAGAATATAGTTAGTAAAAATATGTAAACTGGCAGCAAGAAAAGCGGAGACGAGACTCCTCGACTCGAGAAGGCTTGTACTGTTTCGCTTGTCCAAGGGAGACGTAAAATCGATGTATGTGACAAAAAAATAAATAAAGAAAAGGGCACTTGCCCACCAAAAAAAAAACGAATAATAACCGGGACATCATTTATCGGACCGGGTATATCCCTAAAGGACAGTCGAGTTTCAATTTCAAAAGCGTGACGCGACTTCAATCACGGAAATTGCGAGCACGGTAAATTAGTTTCAACTTAACATAGGCCCGGCGGACTCGAAAATTAAAAGTAGAAAACCATATTCGATTCGCTGCCATCAAACAAAAAACAATCGCGGAAATATGAGAACCTCGGAGAAAATTACAAATTAAAAATCAAATTTAATGCTTAGAAGTCATGAAAGCGAATAAAAAAAAATAATAGAGGCATCGATAAATAAATAATCCTGGGTAGGAGGGGCTACGGATGAACAAAATCAATAGATGAGAAAATTCCTTTTCTATACGTATATATTTATTTATTTGTTTGTTTATTTATACATCAACGAACAGGAGTATCCTTACGAAAATATAAAACAGCACGAAGTACAAAATACATTATGATCACACGTAGAACGCAATTACAAAAAATCTCAAAACAAGTCGGCGTCGCTCGTCGCTGGACAGCACTTATGGCCGGGAATGCGGATCCAGTTCTGTAAACAAACCAAACATTTTTTTTTTTTTTTTATTAAACACAATCATCGAAACAGCTGACACAAAATAAAGAAATACTTACGCCCTTGCCCCGGAGACGCATCTTGTGGGGTGGATCATCAAGGCGGCAACGGCAGATCGAGCAGATCCTACAGGCCGCGTGATCCTCCCAGAACTCGTGGTGACATTCAATCCAGGAGTCGGAGAAGGAGTCCCGAACAACAGGGGACCGGGAATCAAAGACGAACTGCAAAAGAAAAATAAGATTAAATATACCGAACGACAATGAGAGGGCTTTATATATATATATATATATATATATATATATATATATATATATATATACAGGGTGGGCCATTTTAATCAAACCAGTCTATTAACTCCTAAATTAAGCCATGAACAGAAAAATTGTTCAGATGAAAGTTGTCCAGGATCAAGGGGGACATCTTTTTGTGGAATTAGTTTTGACCTTGAACTCAAATTTCGAGGTCATTTGAAGGTCAAATTTTTTTTTAAATAGGAACCCCTATTTTTGATAGCAGATTCGGAAAGAACAGGAAATTTCACGTCCGAAACGGTATTTCAAAATTTTTTTCATGACCTTCACAAGGTCATTTCAAGGTCAAATGTTAAGAAATACTGTAATTGCTATTTAATCGCATTTTCTGATAGAATAATCGTAGTTAATGTACTTTTATGATGAATATTCAAACCTAATGTGACTTGAAAACAAAATAATTTCCTAATTTCAGCGCTACCCAGGAACAACGACGTGGACGTATTAGGATTATGTTCCCTTTGGGGTGCTTTTTTAACGTGAGCCCCCTTGCCTCTCACTGGGGTGCTTGTTTACTGTGAGTCCCCTTGCCTCTCACTAGAATGCTTGTTTAACATTCGTTAACAAATTTTTAGTGGTCAAAAGTAAATTTTGAAGTAAACATGATAATTTTAAATATCTGAGTTCTTAATGGGAGTGGGAAATGGAACGTTAAAAATCAATGTTGTCAATTCATTCACGGTCGAAGCAGAGTCAAGTAAAAGTTTAACGTTTCAGAAGCGTAAAAAATGGTTAAACAATAAAGGTAGGATGTTAAAAAATACATTATTTAAGATAAAATATTAAACAGCATTTTGCTTTTGTAATATTAAAAAAAATTTTTAATAATTGTATTTGCCAAAGTGCATCACTTCCAGTTTAGATGTTTTTTTTAAGATGAATTTCTTTAATCTAATATGAATTGTAACGATTGTTCTCACGCTGTCTTCAATTTAAATCTCAATGTCTTAACGTAAGAAAATAAGAAGTTACAAATTTGATTTAAAAATTATACAGTTTGAAAATTCTCCTTTTTTTGTTGTCACTTTCTTATTTTGGTTTAGTTTCAATTTCAATAAAGAGTGAATGTAAATAAAATAGTTTTTCTTATTATAAACAAAATTTTCAACATGGGCGATTATCAATCCAATGAAATTGTTGATATGATAATGATCTTAGGCGAAACCCAAAACAATGCCAGAGCCGCGGTGCGATTCTACGCTGAACGCTTTCCTCTAAGAAGGCATCCTACTCACGACACATTACTCAGATTACTTCGAAGAGCTCGTGATGGACATCTTCGTTGTCAACGCAGACACCACGAATACAACGAAAATGATCCTAATGTTATAGCCGCCTTAGCAGCTGTTCATCTCAATCCACAAATTAGTAGTCGACAAATTGAAAGAGAAATCGGTATACCACCAAGAACAGCATTGAGAATTCTCAATAATCTCCACTATCACGATTACCACATAAGATTAGTTCATGAGCTGAGGTCACACCATTTTCTAATGCTTATTAACTTTTGCCAGTGGGCTTTAGGAGTTTTACAAAATGATCCAGATTTTTTCAGATTTGTTATGTTTTCTGACGAGGCTATATTTCGCAGTGATGGTCAATTAAATAGGCACAATAGTCACTATTGGTCACCTGTAAATCCCCACTGGTACAGGGCTATTGACCATCAAAACCGATGGAGTTTAATGGTGTGGTGTGGGATCATTAATGGTTACCTGATTGGGCCATATTTTTTCGGTCAAAATGTTAACCAGAATAGCTATTTGGCATTGCTCAGAGATCGACTGCCAGAGCTTTTAGAGGATGTTGACTTTCGGACGTTTCGGACGTAAAATTTCCTGTTCTTTCCGAATCTGCTATCAAAAATAGGGGTTCCTATTTTTAAAAAAAATTTTACCTTCAAATGACCTTGAAATTTGAGTTCAAGGTCAAAACTGATTGCACAAAAAGATGTCCCCCTTGATTCTGGACAACTTTCATCTGAACAATTTTTCTGTTCATGGCTTAATTTAGGAGTTATTAGACTGGTTTGATTAAAATGGCCCACCCTGTATATATATATATATATATATATATATATATATATATACACACACACACAATATATATATATATATATATATATATATATATATATATATATATATATATATATATATATATATACACACATACTCACACACACACACACACACACACACACACAAAACACACTACATCTTACCCTGTCTCACGGTAGTACTCCCGCTCGATGGTCGGAAGAGTGTGGCGCGGCTGACGGCATAAGGGGCAAAAAGACCCGATGTCAATCCACCAGGGAGTCTGCGTATGGCAAGGTAGAGTGAACAAAGGGGACTCTTCCTCCGGGAAGTCCTCAAAGTCAGAAGCCGGAGAGGGCGGTGGTGTAACAGGGACCTGACGGTAGGCCTACAAAAAAAAACAAAGAGGAGGAATTAAGACACAAAAAGGAAACATTACACATTGGGTAATTTAAACAAAAAAACAAAACTTACCCAACCTACAGGCTTCAATGGGACCCAGGCAGGACGATGCCAACTAAGGACACGAACCACTGGATCGAAGATCGGAGCCAGAGTAGAGATCACGGCTCGCGCAAACCGAACCAGGACACCAGCACAAAGCACTACTGAGGCGAACATCTCGAACAGGTAGGAAGATCACGGAGGAGCAGAAGGCGAGAAACTGAGTGCGGAATGAGCAGTCCTGGGGCCTTTTAAAGGGACACCCAAAGGAAGGGACTCACCCCCGCAAAGAGAACCAATTAGAGAAAAACGCCACGGTCAAGAAGTCAGAACAAGGTGGTACGCCCACCGCAACGACCAAAAATCGGAGAGGGAGAGACCCCGCGAGAGATTTTAGGTGAAGTTAGGTAGTAGAATTTAGGTTTTAGCATGGCAAATTTAAAGGTATTTATACTAAATATCATTGAACAAAATTTCAAATCGTTTACTTTAATTTCGTCATTTTTACTCATAATTCTTTTTTTTTTTAGGATTTAAAGGTGTTGTGTCCCCTTAAGCGATGAGAAGTTTTCTTGTAGGCTACGTTAGTACTGGACACACAGTCCTTATGTCTGATAAAAATAACCTGTACGGTAGTAAACATGTAAAATTTGTTAAAAGTAAGACATATAAAGACTTTGCAATAAAATCAGTAAATGAGATTGAAAACTCTGATTTGATCTTTTCTGAAGCACAAGAGACTGTGAACCCGGAGAAACCTAGCTTAGAACTATCTGCAGAGGAAGAGCTTGAGACTGTATCTGAAATTAAGAAAAAAAGAGTTAGGCCAAAGAAAAAGGAAGATATCATGTTCTTCCTATGCGAATCACCAGAGATAGCCGAACATGAATTCTATCGCGAATTAAGTAATTTAAATTATCATGGATTGTTAGCAAAAATTCAAGGAGACCCATCAACCTACAAAGATCTCTCTCTCTCTCTCTCTCTCTCTCTCTCTCTCTCTCTCTCTCTCTCTCTCTCTCTCTGTTTCTGGACGACTTACAAGAAGCACTGAATACTCATCAACGTGTTGCTGGGCTAGCTGGGCTATGTCGCACAAAACACTTTTCGCACAAACACTCTCGAAATACAAGATGCTGACTTGTAACGTCATCAAGGTGGGCACTACAACTGCCGAGTTGCTTTGCGATCGTGTGCTCAGTGTCTCTCTACCATCCGTAAGTACTCAGTTGATAACGAAGTCCGATTGGCTGCTCATCTGACGTCAGCCTGGACCAGGCTCTTCTTCAAGTTAATGACAGTTGGTGAGTTTCGCGAATTTCTGGGACTATGGCAGGTCTATGGCAGGCTCCGTCTTGGAATATGCTTTTGCTTGGCTTGGTTGTTTAGGAGATTTGTCGCGTGAAACATGAACATGCTTTCGCGCCGCTGCGTCGTACCACGTCGTATGTTCTCTCTTTTAATTCAAATATTTTATTTTGTTGATTTCTTTCTATGCAAATATATTTTTTATTAAGTGTTATTTGAATTTGGTTTGCATAAAATGAGCATTTCATAGGGGATCCACGTAAAAAGAACGTTGTTTTTTAAATAATTTCACATGAAAATGAAGGGAAGCAAAAAGACAAGGATCGGGCAAAGGTCTAGGCTTACAACTGTATAACATAAATTGAGTATATATATTTATTATTATCTGTGTATTCTATAAATCATTCACACGTTAGAATACTACTAAATTCTCTTTCTAATTATCTTTCGTGCAAATTTTAATTACTAAGGTTTCATTCAATGATGGCTTCGATAACTTATTTTGACTGAACAATTTTTTATTGGTTGGCATCGTTGACATACTCTTGTGATAGTAAGAATTGGATATTTGAGAACCTGTCATTTTAAGAAAATAACATAATTTACTGTCGTACCTTTGAAAGAAAAAACTTGTAAATATGAATTTTTGCTTACTGCTCCTTGATTGTTTTCTCGAAATGATGTTGCGTACTTTACTAAGCCATCCTTCGCTGAGTCTTTCGCGAAACTTTGGCGTAGTGAACGTATACAGTAGTGGATTCACAGCGCTATTAATGGGTAGTATAAATACAACTACCCAAGCATGCAATTCAGCTGGAAAAAAATTATATAAAAATAGTTTTAGATTAAAAATTACATTGAGTCTAAATATTACGCTGAATAGAAAACCAGTTGCTAACTAAATAAATAGAATGTTTTATAGTACATTATGATACTAGTGACATAAGTCGTAATTTACGGCATGGCGTGTATAAGCGCCCGAGCGCATCGAGTGCACTTAACGACGTGCCATGAAAATTCACTTATCACGCGTATATCGTACAATATTTTATAGCACTGCGTGACATAAATGCGGATTTATGCCACGCAGTGCTATAAAAGATATTCTAATTAAAAAATGTATATAAGAAATAAATAAAATTGTTATTGATTTCTATAATTTTTTAATAAAGAAAATTCGGTTTATAATGAGCTTTGAATCGTCTGAATGCATTTATCTACATCAACTCATAATAGTTCTCCCCTTTTAAGGATTGCCACCTTGTCGCGTGCTCGAAAGGGCCGGTGGGAGGAGCTTCTCTGGTCACTCTCACGGCGAATCTTAAATCTGATCCCGAAGGGAGATAGTGAATGTTGTCAGTATCTGATTCCCAGTAAGATGGTCTCTTAATTGTATATGGATCCCCGTAAAAAGGGCTCTCACTCAAATACGGTTTCCTCTGAAAGGGCTCTCTCTCTCTCTTGCTTCTGACTCTCCACGGACCCGGGGCGTAACTCATTTCACTTTCCTCGACACAGAGGTAGGGGGATGAAAACCGCCTAGCAGACCGACTAGAGGCTAGAAGCAATCCATCAACTAGATAAAATCGGTAGTTCCAGTTGGGAAATATGATACACAAATACAGATACTTGGCTTGCCGTCCTCCGGGGTTGTTTGAGGGGCTGTCTCTGTCAAATCTGAGGGTAATGTGGGAAATCTCAGTTGCCAAGCGCTCCTAGGCCGTCAGATAGAACAGGGACCCAGGTCAGCCTAACCAGTATGACCTGGCTGTCCTATCAACCGGCGAAATATCCTGCCTGACCCAATAGTGTTGGCTGGTGACCGGATACGGCCATGTGCCGGCAAATATCGATGTGAGCTCCCAGGAGAACCGGGAGGCTGCGGGATCCGCCCCAGCGGATATGCAAACAGGAAACATCTTTCGGGGTCTGAGCAGAGAAAAAAGCGTCAAGAGGGGGCACTTCAAGTGGAGAACACGACGGGCACCCCCAAAAGACAACACTCCGAAGCTCTACCTCGAAGGATGTGAAAAAGAGGCAAATCGGGGACGCTCCGAAGAGTTAGCAGATCGGTGGCCACTGATTTAAAGGTGGCCATAGTCCTGGTTAAGTACCCCGAAGCGCTTCAGCGAGAAACAAAGTGTGACAGTAGTAGAAGTCCTTGAGGGGGAGATTCGGAGATTCGGATGCTGCTCGAGAGGTCTAAGGTCGAGGCGCCGCGGACCTTTGATTTTAGGCTTTTCTGCGGAGGCAGCAAAGCTCACGTTGTCCTATTCAAGCATAAGGTGGAAGAGTCGAAGCCAGCAGGGCGAGAGGGGATGGATCTCGATCCTGACCCTAAAGCGGCAACAGCAAATGCGGATAACGAGAAAGCAGCTCCTGATCATGGCTGATTGGGGACAAGGTATAAATATGAACAATATGAACGGTACCAGTTCTATACCGGCTACCACAATAGAGTTCACACAGATCAATTCGCACTACAGTAAGAGTGCTTCAGACCTTTTGGCCAGACGCATGGCTGCAGTGAACATAGGCGTATGCCTAATCCAAGAAACTTGGATTCATAAAGGTAAAATAGCAGGTCTTAATGGTATAGGCACACTGATCAACGGTAGTCCGATCTCGACTAGCACTTACCTCATCGTCAAGGGACTTCAAGTGAAGACAGAAGCAGTGCTCGACGGATCTCTGTTCATCAATGATAACCTATAAGGACACCGGAGGGGAACGGAAGGTCATTACGATCGCTGCAGCATACTTTCCCTATGAGGAGGTATGTCCACTGGAGAAACGTTTGCTCTAATAAGGGAATACGAAGCTACAGGCAACAGGCTCATTATAGGATGCGATGCGAACGTGCACTATACCTGCTGAAGCAGCTCGGACTGCAACGTCAGAGGAAGAACGCTGTTGCAGTACCTATCGGCCACGAACATCGATTTCCTAAATATAGGCTGCAGACTAGGGTGACACATTATGCATCGGACTTCAGGTACATAATTTTCGTAGATTCCTATAGTAGCTGAATAGTCAAGGAATACGGTGGATTAATTTTTATAATTTTTAAATAGTATTTTAGGGTGTCTCCAGGAGTTTTCGTTTTTAATTGAAAATAACAAAGGGCAAACAACCATCTTTGGTTTTTCTAAAATAAAACTGAATTCAAGTACATTTTTAAAAGTTTTTTCTCGTTAATCATGTTATATTGCTTATAACAATCTATTAATGAAAGTTTGACTGAAATAAGTTAATAATTACAAAAAATAAGACGCGTTATTTTAGGTAAAAATCCTGATTTTCGGAAGCTATTTCGGGCCCTTTGCTTCGAGGCACCTGTAATGTTTACAGAATGTTCTTCAATTTATGGAGAAGCAAGTAGGTGAAAGCTGTACATTTTTTCAAAGGATAAGCCGACATGATACTTTAACGACTCTTTCCCATACGGTGCAGAGAAACATGACACATAGTGTTTGTAGGCCTAACTCTGCCGATGCCCCTCTATTTAAAATTAGTCTATAATGTACATTTCTTCACTTCTGAACCTTCATCGCTATTAGTTATCTTATTTTTTAATACACAACATATTTTTCGAATATAAATTACTGTTATAAATAAAGATTATTATACTGTGAATATTATGAAGATATTTAAAAATTTAAGTTAAACAAAATCATAATTTAAACTTTAGACATAGAATGATCTCTACGAGCAATTTGAATTATTGTATTGTGCCAAGATTTCGAAAGATTAAATCTTTCCTCTTCAAGGCATCTAAAAATTACGGAATTTTACACTAATCACTAAAGTCTCAAGTCTTAGAACAAATGAATTTGAACTAATAAAAACCAACATGTCATATCGATAAAATACATGAAAAAAAAACTTTGCTGTTACATGTCGACTACAAGCACAGTTGTCCAGGGTGAAACTAAAATTTTAAATCGTCAAAAGTTAAACACAAAATTGAAGGTTTCGTTATAGCTGTTGTAAACCGTTAAGTTCTAGATTTACAAGAGATTGTCGCACAAAGATGTTTATTGGTACTCGCATGGATGTTATGCTGCGAGCAACGATTTGGCGTATACTGTCAGACTGATAAAGTGCATGGCCTTTTATACAGACTCGCAGAGTTGCGTGTCGCCTGTCAGGCACCAAGAAAACATAAGTCCAAGTGAAGTAGAAAACCTTTGAATGTAGTCGGAGTATAGGCCCGTGTATTCGCAACTAGCATACATGAGTTTACGCTCCGGCCGTATATGCTGCTAGGGGGATATGACACCGCCTAATCATAGCAACGAGCGGCATAGTCACACCCGTGCGTAGCAACGGCGCCTGTAGTTCCTCGTGCGGCTTATTTCTTATTCAATTAGTTTCTGTAATTTTTAGATGCCCTGAAGAGGAAAGATTAACTCTTTCAAAACGTCGGCGTGATTAAAGAAACTTAAAAAATTGCTCGTAGAGATTACTCTAGTACCACAGTTTAAAATTTGAAATAACTCAGCTTTTAATTAACATTTTTAAATCCTACAAATTCGAGCGAATAAATGCAAAATTTAACAAACATTTTCAGTGAAATAAAAAATTGTCTATAACTTATTTAAAAAACGAATTTAAATAAAACATTTGAAATTCGCGATCCGTAGGCAGAAATACGTCTAGAAATATTATTTTAGTGATTGAAAGAAGCTGGATTGGCCACGACAGAGCATACCTTGTCATAAAACCTACGGAAGAGAATTTATGATAGGGACGGTTTGCGGAAATGACCTTCATTGCTCTGTAGAGCTCTTCGTTAAGTTTTTCTATCGCACCGCCTTAGTAGGTCAAAAATTTTCAAAATCTTTAGTGACCTTGAGACACTAACAAATTATTTAAATAATCTAAATAAAAATCTGTCGTATTCCTCTACTATTCAGCCACTACTGAGAGTCTACAGAAAATAGATACCTAAAGTTTGATGCGGAATGTGTCACCCTACTGCAGACCCATCCTTGCCTCCAGGAATGTAAGTCTAAGGTAAAGAACTGAAGAGTGTCGGATGAGGTCTCAATGTCGGATTACCAGTATATTGGGTTCCACACCCAAAGGCATGGTATGCCTCATGAATCCAGAAGGAATCCTTGGAAGACAAACTGGGTAGGCTACAGGATAGAGCTTAGGGCCATGATCAGTAGCTTCCCGGTCACTTATGGGATAGTGGAGGACATTGATCACTGTAGCAGAATCCTTAGGGACATAATTATTAGTTCTTTAGAGAATAATTGTTAACTTAGGCTAAAAAAGTCAACGAAGGTCGCCCCCGTGGTGGAATAAATCACTTGATAAGCACATGTAAGAGATAAGACAGCTGTAGAAGGGGTCTAAGCATACAAGGTGTGACGAAGACAGAGAAGCGAACAGAAAGATACAAAGGGCGTTTAAGCGGGAAATAGAAGGAAATAGAATGCAGTGGTGGAGGTGGACGCTACTGCAAATGTCGGAGTACGTGATCGGATACGGCAAAGCTGGAGACTAGCGAAACGGGTCACCAAGAGGGCAAGGATTAGGTTGGCTATTAATACGTTCGAGCCCTACGAGGCGGCGGGACGGTATTTTTCCGGCATTTCTGTAGCAGAGTTTCAACATACTTTTTCCGGCTCTAGAAAAGCTGTTTAGAACATGTTTTGCTCTAGAATACGTACCAGAGGAATGGGGACAGGCAAAGGTGGCGTTCTTGCTTAAACCAGGCAAGATACAACTCACAGTCACCGAGGACTTCAGGGCGATCAGCATGGCCTATATTTCACTCAAAACACTAGAAAGGGTGGTAGATAGATATATCAAAGAAACATCTCTTGTAGAAGCACCACTGCACTGTAAGCAGCATGTCTACCAAACCGAAAAGTCGGTGGACACAGCGCGCAGCGCTTGCTGATGCGGTGGGCTTTATACAAACGGGTATGAAAATTAAGATGGTTTTGGTGGCTCTCTTAGACATCGAGGGCGCCTTTAATTACACAACGGGCAAGGCGATTATGGCGGGGATGGAGGAACATCAAGACTCATCTATAAATTATTAATATGGAGGTATAACTGTGAGACAGATGCTCACATAAAGGCTTTGGATAGGGTGCAAAGAATCGTCATGACGGTAATAACGGGGTCTACGCGGACGACACTGACGGCCATCATGAAAACTCTATTGAAAATCCCGTCGCTCGACAAATTGATTCGTGCAAATGCTTGCAAGGCTTTCTGCAGAATTCGTCATGTTAAACGAGAGCGATGCAATCTACTGGATTTGTAGGTGAAGCTTCTATGATCCCCCAAACGACTGTTTGAAATTTTAAATTGCTCTAAATAGAATGTCCGACTTTTATAATCTCGTAAGAAATGGCTTTTTTTTATTATTTTATTGATTTACTGTATTATGGATGAAGGTGACGGGACTCGAAAATACATCGAAGGTCAAAATCTTTAGTATAAACTTTGTAGTATGGTTTAGTGAGGGTACTGCTAGTTTTTTTTGTAATTCATTTTACAACCAAGACGTTCTGCAATCAAACATTATTTGCATTGGTTACCTTTGCTCCACAATTAAATGCAATGATATATAATAATTGCTTTATTGTTTCACTTTTATATAACAGTGTTTACAATAATTAACACTGACTGAGTAGACTGTGGATGTCTGTGCTGTAGGGTTTCAGTTTCTAGGTTATGTGTGTGCTCTCCCGCGTTTCGTGTGTTCGTGTGTGTGCCTGTTAGTATGCGTGCGTGTGTGTGAGTACAATTTGATGTAATCGGGTGTGATGGGGTGGCCTGAAAAGGCCGAGTGAAACTTGCGCCACGCAGCCGTTTGTACGTGGAGTTCGCTCTTTGGAGAGTGGAGCGAAGAGAGGCTTGCCTCTAGGCAGGCAGATCAGACGTCGAGACGGCAGGCAGGCAGTGAGGCCTGCTGAGGCTCCTTATTTATGGCTTCTTCGTTGTCTAGAGAGCGGACACTACTCGGACCTCTCTAGGTCGACTCTTGGATCGAGTCTGGACGAGGGAGGGCCGCCTAACCCGATGAAGGCTACACCACCCAGTTTGTAAGAGCGGAAAGAGGGGGAGACTCCGAGGAGTCTTTGTGTTTGAGTTTGTTACGGGGCCAATCCCAAATAGGGATCGGTCGACTAAAAAATGACTAAGAGGCGCGGAGCGCTTTAATCGGAGGTCGCAGAATTGACCGCAACCATAGCCGTAGGCTCCAGAGGAGTCTTTTTCTCGACCAGGGGCATCGGAGAGAGAGTGGCGTGAGCCACCGATGCTGTCCCGGTGGCCTGGAAGCGGACGGCCTCCGCTCCATCAGAGATGGCTTCCCTGCTGGCTGCTTCCTTTTCCTCGGAGAGATATAGGCGGTCTTGCGTGTCCCTGGCTGAGCAGCTCGCTTTGCTATCTTGCGGCTGATAATCTGTAACTTCGTTAGTAGAGTTACAGCTGCTGGAGTCGGGGTTGTCCAGAAACGCGGAAGAAGCGCTCTTAGGTCCGGATGAGTCGAGGGCCGTGCTGGTATGTCCACCAGCTCCAGATGTTCGGGCCACTCAGCTTTAAGCACGTTGGATGACGACTCAGAGGTATCTGGCCTTGGCTGAGGCGCTGGAGCGGCAGATCCGTCTTTGCGCTGCTGTCCTGGCGCACTGGTGCTGGCTCGGTCTTAGTGACGACGTCGGCTGTTGGTGGATTCCGACGCTGGCGGCGCTCTAGAGCGAGTGCCCGGCTGGCCTTGGCTAGCAGCAAGTGGACGAGATCGCACTTAGCCCGCAGCTCCCAAAGAGCTTGAAGGTCTGTCTTCGCACTAGTACATAGCCGCCTAGCGGCTGCGCGCGGTACTAGCGGTGCGGCGGTCGCGCTGCGGCGCATGCAGCGTTGTCAGGCGGATTCCGGGTAGCCAGGGGCTTTTGTGAGAGAGCCTGCGGGTGGACTATAACAATTTTTTTTCTGTATTCTTATTCTTTTCCTTCTTTACTCCTCTTCTTCCTCCTCTGACTCTCCCCACCTCTATTTCCTATTCCTATCTTCTTCTTCCTGATCAATCCCTCTTCCTTTTTTAATGATTCTCTCGTTTTTCTCATCCCACTTATACAGTTCTCGCTCAATATCCGCCACTCATTCTTTCCTGTAGGAGTCATCTCCCTCTTCATTCTCCTCTTCTTCCCTCCTTCTCTTCTCTCTCATTATGAGAGCTTTGGCTCTTCTCTCTTTGAAGGACAGCCATTATTCTAGCCTAATATTACCTTCTTCTTTAATTTCAGCCCTCTTCTCCCAAATCATTCCCATATCTTCTTTTCTTTTAAATATTACCTTTTTGGTGTTATATGTCCTGGTGTCCTCTAGCTCCCATTTAACTCCCTCCATAATATCCTCCAGCCAGTCCTTCACTGAGTCCTCCTCAGTCCAATTATTTAAGAGCACTATCAATCCTCTTTCCCATACTTTGCATCTGCTCTCACCTTTTCTTTTACTTGCAGCGTTCCCCCTTCTCCTTCTCAAAATTTTTCCATCTCTTCTTTTCCTACTCTTCTCACTCTTCTCATCTCCTGCCTCTTCTTGACTGCTTCGACTTTGTTCTTCTTTCCTATCATCCCTTCTCTCATTTCATCCATCTCTGCATACTTTTTATCTTTCCATTCATCAATTCTACGTTCTCTCTTAGCTCCTGCATTTTCTTTTCCAACGTTTCTCTATTTTCTCTATCGAATCTCGCCATGATCTTCTAGCCTTCTACCTGATCCTTTAATTTCCTCATCTCACTTTCCTTTTTCCTTTCTCCGAACAACATCTTCCCCTTTTTAAATTATTTTCTTCTTTCTGTGACTATTTTGATTTAGCTAACGTCTTTTCTACTGTGTTGCACCACGTGTTTTACTATTCTGCTCGATTCGGATTCCTTTTTTCCCTGTCCCTGTTCCTCTTTCCACCTGTATCGCTTGTCAACTCTTCCCTAGTGACTTTTGTTTCTACGTCCGTTCCTATCATCTTCCCTGTTCGTGAAAAGTCCCTGCACTGTTCCTTCGTCCGATTTCTCTCTTTCCCTCCTTATTACTTTTTCCTAATTTTCCGTCTTCTTTGCTTTTGATATTGATCCTTTTCGATTGCTCTTTATGTTCTTTTATTTGCTCCATTTGTTCCATTTGCTCCATATGACTCTGTATAATTTTGCCCAGTTCTTCCTTTCTTCCTTTTCTGTTCAAAATGTTTTTATAATTTTTCTCTTTATTACCTGTTCTATTGCGCCTCATGAATATGTGTTCGAGCGTCTTGTGAAATGCTCACTTCTTTCGCATTTTAATATTTTTACATTTAAGGAATTAATAAGATCAATTATCATAAAATTAGTTAACCAACACCATTCTCATTAGAATGCAGCAAAAGATAAGATAAATAAACTCCAAATTGAAAGTCAATAAAGAAACTAGAGTTGAAAATACGATGTTAAGAATATCCAAGCATATTTAATAATTAATTAAAAGAGAAGAAGATAGAAATGAGAAACGACAACGTTATCAAAAGTACAAACAAAAACGTGACAAAATCCGAATAGAAATAAATAAAATCATTGAATATTATGAAACACAACTTAAGTTAAATCCAAGAAAAGTCAAATCCTACACGCTTACCCCTACATCGAAAATCGAGCCGCACAACGACTATCATCGAAGGAGGAGAATGCATGCGGAGACAGAGGAGAGGCATTCACGCTTACCCCGTGCATTGAAAATACAGTCGCTACGAGAAGGAGAAGGCGACTATCAACGGAAGAAGAGAGCGCAGGTAGAAGATGCATGCGCAAGCCTCCGTATATATGGTGTACAGACAACAAAGAGTTGCGGACTAAGGAAGGTCAAGGTGCGCCGCATTCGACTACGAGATATTTGGAAACCATTGGCAGCCAAGAAGGAAGGAGATGCTCTGTATATCATAGGGGAGTAGCCAAATAAGGAGATATGTGACGTGCAAGCTCCCTCATTGGTCGAACGGTCCTCTCATAGTTACTCCTATACGCTAAAGAGGAACCGCGAGGAGGCTAGAAGTACTAGAAGAAAGAGATAAGCAACCTCTATATAATGAAATGTGCAGCTTTGGAGGCTTATGATTGGCCGTCTCTCCTCTCTCACACATACTAGATACAGGAATGCAAAGGGGGTGGCAAGGAGGATTTTAGGTATAAAAGGCCCAGGGCTCAAGGCCCGAGTGTGCAGTTTTTCTTAAAAATTAGAGCAGCGTGGAAGCTCTGCCCAAATCAGGACCGGTACAAAGCATCAGACTTTAACTTTTACGCGTAACTACTGTCGGGACTACTGAATATTTTTGACGGTTCAAAAACCTAAAATATTTTCGGTTGTTCAAAAATTTAGAATATTTTCGATCATATCGGACTTTGAATACTGACGTTGTCGTTTGACGTTTCTAAGGAAAATTATAATTGCTTTACAATACATGCGTTAGTTGCGAGCGAGCGTTAAACAAGATCTTATTGCTTTGAATAAACTTTATTGAGAATTTAACCGCGACTGCACATTTAAATCCATAAACTCCTTATTCCTGATGTGCCCATTCATACTCGAGATCTCTTTGCTTTGAAAGCTGAGCCGGCGCCCAACTGAGAGGATGTGCTGATAGCAGAGCAGGTCAGAAGCAGAACAAAACATAAGATATGTAAAATACACACGCATAGGCCGCGCGCCTCACTAATATTCTATTTCTCTCTTTCTCTTATCACAATTCGTCGCACGAAAAGTCGATCGCATCTTCCAAAAGTCTAGCATAATATTAGTCCGTGATACAATCGTAACGATAACTGACTACTAAGGAAGGTTAATTTGCATTATAAATTTCAGTGTTAGATTTAGACTAAAAAAATACATAAAGATCAATGGCGGTTTCAAAAGACTTTCCGAGGGCTACTGGAGGCTGTTCTTTCTTAGATCTCGAAGGTAGTCAGGCACCGATGGCGCTAAGACTTTGCGTTTTAAAGCTTTGTCGTCATCTGTGCTTTTGAAGCAAATCAACCCGTAGAGTTACTGTCCGGTGACAACTCTCATAAGTTTAAGACATAACAGTCTCTTCTTCTTCTCCGCATAACCTGCATATTGTCTCTTCCTCTTTCATCCATACCTGTATCCTCTTGCTTCGTAGCCCAACTGAATCTTACTGTTATGGCCAGCCCTTCTCCCTGTGTTTCCTTTTCTTCTTAAATATTCCGAAATATCTCCCTGCCGTTTTATTAGTTCTCTTACATCTTTTACCTGTCTTGATTCTCTCATTTTGTTTTCTAATTTCTGCCACTGTATGTCCTTCTCTACCATTTTCCATCTCAACCCACACCTGCTCTCCTTCATTCAGTTTTTCGTGATATTCTGACAGCCCTACTGAAAATAGCAGATGACAATCAGCTGATTATTAGCTGATAACCAGCTGATAATCTGCTGATAATCATGCCAAAACGCCAGTTGACTATCAGGTGATATCAGCTGAATATTTTTATTAAAGCTAATAGTTACAAAAATGCGTTTGTATGAAATAAAATGTTAATGATAATCAGCCAATTATCAGGTGATAATCATACAAATTTTTTTAACCTTCAGTATATTTTCTCGAAGTTGTTTTAACTTAATAAAATTTATAAAATTCACATAATGAGGGTCAATACGGTTTTACCATCCAGATGATATCCCACTTTTTGCTTGTCCATTGACAACTTTTTAATTCTGTTGATAGTCCGTGTCAGTTTTTTCGACGACGGCCATTCTTTCGAATAATCTGGGCCCCATGCGTGGTTGCCGCTACTTTTCTATTCCTATTTTTGTAGGATTATGATGTGGTGGGAGAGTACTGGTTTTTGTGGCTGTTGCGATGGCGGTTCTCGCAGGTATGTGTAATGTGTATTTGTTTTGTGTGTCTCTATTTTAATTAGCGTCGTAGGCGCATAATGGAATCGGGGATTCCATTACAGTATTCGAAATTTTCAACTGCCTCTTTCTCCTTATCTTTCCAGAAAATCTATTCTCCTTCTTTCTCCTTACCCCGTTTTTAAACATCATTATCTTCGATTTTTCCGTGTTCAATTCTAATCCTTTCCTGTCTATTATTTTCTTAAATTTCCTTAGTATCTGCTTTAATCCAGTTGCATTGTTTGCTAGCATCACTACGTCATCCGCGTACGAAATTGACCAGAATTTCTTTCTTCCTAGTACTATCCCTCTGCAACAAGACATGAGTCTTATTGATAAATACACGCGAAGGCGGCCGCAATAGGCTTGATGCGAAGTGAGCCACGTGACGCGAAGCGAGCGCGCACGCGCAACAATCGAAAAAAACATCCGCACGATGCAAACTGAGCGCGCAACGATCGAAAGCGAACGTACCCGCTCGGCATACACGCGCACGCATACACGCCGCGTGGCTTTATAAGGCCGACCACGCGGCGTCGCTGGCAGTTCTACTTGATCTTCCGATCCGGGCAGTACCGTGAGCATACGATACTGCTAGGAGAGCCAGAGCTAGTTCGCAATACCGTACCCTGATTCTCCGGATTATCGTCGTGAGCACACGAGATAATCAGAAAACTCAAACGACAATGAGTCTCCCACACTCTCTTCTATTTACCTTGTCGAAAGCCGCTCTCATGGCCGCAAAAAACGCGTGGACTTTACCTCTCTTATTTATTAACTCGGTTTCTATTGCTTTGCTTCGAATGTAAATTGCGTCAGCCGTGCCTCTCCCTTTTCTGTAGCTTATTTGGGTATCGTCTAGCATCTCTTTTCCCTCTAGCTCCCTTTCCATCTTTTCTTTTATTGTTTTCGTGTATAATTTGTAACCTGTGTTCATAATAGTTATCCCTCTGTAATTCTTTGAGTCCTCCCTCTTTACTTTTTGAATAACGGGGTTATTAGTCCCGTTTTCCATTTTTTGGTACGTTTTCTCCGTTCCATATGCTATCCAGAATCTTTTTTATTTCTTTTATTACCTGTTTCTCCCTGTGTATCTATACCTCGTTTTGTAGCTAGTCTGCACCTGGCGCCCTCTCTTCATTTTCTTTATTGCTTTCCTCGCCTCGTTTTTGGTAATGCGCTCTTCTTGTCCTGTATTATTAACTTTCTTATCTGTCCCTTGTTTGATTATTCCCATCTCTCTCTTCCTTCTATTCTAGTTGTTCTTTGAAATGTTTTATCCATTCCTCATTCCTCCTTTTTCTTCTTCTGCATTTTACCTCTTCCTAAAATTTCCTCCCAGTTTTGTCTTCTCCGGCCTTTCTAATCCTCTTTTCCATTTTCGCATCTTTGCTCTTTTTCAATAATCCTCCCCATTCTCTTTTCGCTTTGACATACTCTTCCCTTCCTGCTCCTTTTTTTATAGTCTTACCTAGCTTCCTTACCTCTGCTTTTTTGATTCTGCATTCCTCATCCCACCACGTGTTTTTCTTTAGTTTCTTGGCACTTCCCTTTTTCTTTCTAATTGCTTTTTCTAGTTTTCGTCTTAGTTTTGACCATTCCGTTTCCTCTTCTTCCTTTTTCAGTTCTTCTAAGAATTATTCTATTGACTTTTCTTTCCATACTGCCCTTTTTGTACTTTTCTCTTCCTCTTTCTTGTTTCTTCAGTTTGTTTTTCCCGTCTTTATCTTCACTGCGTTGTGATCCGATTCCAACCTGTAATTATTATCTTTAAAATAACACCTTTCTCAAAAGGTAAAAGGTAGGCAAGTATAAACTGGTGTTTATTTACTATTAATTTTTTATTTGATAATGATATAATTCATTCAAATAATTATTTATATAAGTGACAAACTATGGTAAAAAAATGTATGAAATCAAATAGTTAAATGGCAATCACGTATTTGGAATAAATTTATCCAATTTTTCTGTAATACGATTTATAATTTCATTGTTTTCCTAACGTCATTGTTAATTTACTGGCGGTATTCTACACTACTATGAACATACTTGAGAAACCCGTCAGTTGATACTTCCTAATGTGAATTGTTTGCTTCAATAAAAAACATTGTCAAATAAGCTCATAACATCTTTCAAATTTAGTGAAACACAATATCATTTATAATACAGCAGATATTAAAAAATGAAAAATAATCATTGAAAAATTATTCTTTTTATCTCACCGTATTATTATTAAGCGACAGGTTTATCAAGTATGTTCATAGTGTGGAATACCGCCAGTAAATTAACAATGATGTTAGGAAAACAATGAAATTATAAATCGCATTAAAGAAAAATTTGATAAATTTATTCCAAATACGTAATTGCCATTTAACTATTTAATTTCATATATTTTTTTACCATAGTTTGTCACTTATATAAATAATTATTTGAATGAATTATATCATTATCAAATAAAAAATTAATAGTAAATAAAAACCAGTTTATACTTGCCTACCTTTTACCTTTTGAGAAAGGTTTTATTTTAAAGATTTCACGAATTTTTAAGGGTAATCAATTATTATAATAAAAACTATCCTCTCGATAGATATATTACATTATACCTCACTAACTTAAAAGAGAATCATCAAACTATTGTTAAAATAGTGAGTATTAGTTTTAGTTCAAAAGCAACTGTCGAATAAGATTTGTAAACAAATAGATTTACACGCTAGAATCTACATAGCAATACCTACAACCAGTATCCACACATACCTCATAAACTACGGAGTGATAAGTGACCCTTGAAACCCTTGACTAACCAGTCTCGACTAATTATGGTACAAATTTCTATGAAACTCTTGAAGACGACCTTCATACTGTCCACCCAGGGCACCAGGTACCTTGGAGGCTGTTGCCGTTGCGATATTCGTATTCAGCGACCTCAAAAACCCTCGAGTAGCAAGTTTCGACTTAATATGTTACAAATTCCCCTGAAACTCTTGAAGACGATATTGATACTGTCCACCCTGGGCACCAGGTACCTCGGAGGTTGTTACCGTCGCGATATTCGTGTTCAGCGACCCCATAAACCCCCGTGTAGCAAAGCTGGATTCATTTTAATAAATACTATGCACCGAATGCGTCTTTTTATTATATATATATATATATATATATATATATATATATATTATATATATATATATATATATATATATATATATATATATATATATATATATATATATATATATATATATATATATATATATATATATATATATATATATATACATTTTATTTCTAATTCAATTTGATTTTTCGCGCCATGGAAGTTTAGAGGATAAGAACGGAACTTAGGAAAAGAAAAGAAATTTAATAGAGAAACACAACACAAAATTTTGGTCAGCTATAGAATGATAACGGACCGTTCATTTTTTACAAAACTTTTTTTAATTAAAAGTTCTTTTAATATCTTTGAAAATGATATTGATTCGCCTGATAAAACAACGAATTTGAATAAGATATGAATGTTTGAATATTTTGTAGAGGTTAGAAAACTCTATTTCAAAGAATATAAGGTTGCGGTGCGCTCGACAGCCCGTATAGTACTCTGGTACTTATATTTGCCATCGGGGGCGCTACCGCGCCCCTTGATTCATTTTACTCAACCCACTTTTTTTCCTCATTAGCTATTACGTAGTCTATCACTGATCAGCTTGCCCCCCCCCCCTCCTATGCAGTGTATTCTCCTGCTTCGGCTCCTTCTGTTTTTCCATTTATTATGCTTAGGCCCATCTCTCTTATCTTTTCTAGTAATTCTTGTCCTTCTCAATTTTTCTTTCCGACTTTTGATGCCCTCGTCTCTGTTTCCTTTTTTATCTATTCTACCTCCTTCACATTCCGTTCTCGCATTCATGTCTCCGCACCATATCATTTTCTCTTCTCTGGCATTCTCCACTATCTCTTCTATTTCCTTAAAGTTTTCTTGTTTTTCATCTCGTGTATACCGTTTCTATCCACTATGTATCCTCCTCTCCTTATCCTTGCTCCTATGCATTCAATCGTCTTTTTTCCTATCCAATCAATTTTCTCTATTTTCTCTCCTAATTTTACAGCCATCACCATTCCTCCTTTCACTCTCCCTCTTTCTACCCCTTCTTTCGCGTTTCTTGCTCTGACCTCAAAGCCTTCTAGTTTCTTTTTTCATAATTTTCTTTCTTTGTCTTCTAGCCACGTTTCCTGTAGACAGAGTACATCAAACCCTCTTAAATAAACCCATGTCCTCTCATCTGATCTCTTTATTCCTGCAACATTTCAACTAATTATCATTATGCCCTTCTGAACTCCTTTTCCCTCCCTCTCCCGTGCTCTTTTTTCTCCGAAAAAGCTCCTGTTCCCTTTTCTCCATATGTATTCTACCCCTTCGATTCATAACTTGTTGTAACCTATCTTAACTTCTTTTCCCTCTTTCCTTTCCCTTGCCGCATATTCCCTTAGTTTCTCCTTGTTTCGTCTTTCCTTCCGTGTTAGTTCATAGCCTTTGAATATGTCTGATCCTTGTAACCTTGCTTTTTCTTTCATAATTGACCCTTTTTCTTCCTAGTTTCTGTATTCTGCGCCTATCCTGCGAATTCTCCCTTTCTGTATCCACGTGTTCCTTAAAGTTGTCTCTATCCCTAGTTTTCTTTACATCCAATCTTCCACTCTTTTCTTATCCCACTGCTCTTCCGGCCAACCCGATATAATTACGATATTCTTTTTCCTATCTCTTTCTCCCTCCTCAATTCTTCATTCTAATTCTTCCATCTGTTTTCTATTTTTCCCCGCCTCGGCCCCCGTTCCGTTTTTCGCAGTCTCCCCTACTTGAGTTTCTCTGCTTTTGCATTTCTTTTCTCTTTTTCGAGTTTTTTGATCTTCTCTAGAACCCCTTTGATTCCTTTCCTTTTATAACTTTCCATCTTCCCTATTTTCTTGTCCCTCTTCCATGCCTCCCTCCATTCTTTTCTGTTTCTTTTTCTCTCTTCACCTTCTTCTTTTATTTCATCCTCCACCATTTTCAGCCCTTCCTCCATTTTTCTGTTCACTTTTTCCTTTAGGCCTATATACCTCTGTTCCAAGTTTTCTGCGACGCTGTGCCTCCCAACACAGGTGCGCAACACCTAGAGCCTCACATGCGCTAGGATTTGTCTTTAATCGTATGATTTGGCGCGATCGCCACGTTTAGGAGAACGCTAGGGAGAGGGGAAAATAATCACACACAATGGTTAACAGTTTATTGCACTCTGTATTTCGCCCAGCCCTTCCCTCCAATGCGGTGGTAGTGATGCGTGACAATCCAATGCACTACTAACTGAGCCATTTGCTCTCTTTGAAGGTTTATGTATAAATGCAATCCATATATGTAGATTTTCATTTTTATTATCATTTTTTCTCGTACAAATAAATTTTTTTTTTGAAATAGAAATAAATAATAGAAATAAATTTATTGTTATTAAAATCATAATTGCTTATATTGATCAGTTTGAAAATTACAAAAAATTCAATTATGAAATTAAATAATGAAATTATAACCAATTACTTTTTTAATAACAATAAATTTATTTCTATTATTTATTTCTATTTCAAAAAGAAAATTTATTTGTACGAGAAAGAATAATAATAAAAATGAAAATCTACATATATGGATTGCATTTATATATAAACCTTTGAAAAAAGCAAATGGCTCAGTTTGTAGCACATTGGATTATCACATTAAGGTTCTGGTTTCAAATCTTGGTGGAGAAATTTTTTTTTTTAATGTCACCCTTTATTTATTGTGAATAGTTCATTTCAATAATTAATAGATACCGTTTTTAGTATTTTTAATAACATTTCAGAATTTTGTTATTATTCACGCGATAATCATGTGATTATTACGTGATAATCGCGTGATAATTTTGTCGATAACTTAACGTGATTATCACATGATAACAGTAAGTAGTGTTTTAGTGTCCATGATGTTCTTAATTTTAGCAAAAATAAAGATCAAATATTTGTTTTTTTTATAATATAATCAACGTGTTTATCCCATTTCATATTAAAATCGAAGATTAATCCTAAATATTTATGGAATTCAACTCTTTTTAATGATTTGCTATCTAGCCTTATATCAACTGTTAATGGCACACTATCACAGTAATTTCCAAATGTCATGACAACCGTTTTCTCTACATTTAAAGACAATTTATTTACTGATAGCCATTTCGCTACGGTTTTTAAATATTCATTCATCCTTTCCTCTGCCTTAGCCCACGTATCGTCACTCGAGATGACGATGGTGTCATCAGCGTAGGACAGGATAGAATCATTTGGCATATCTCTCAGTAGATCATTCACGTATATTATAAATAGTAACGGTCCTAGTATAGTTCCTTCAGGAACTCCAGTTGTTACGGTTTTATCTTCACTCATACAATTTGGAATTTTTACTCTTTGTTTCCTACTGTTGAGATAGCTGATAAACAAATCTAAAGCAGTCCCTCTTACACCATATCGTTCTAATTTTTTAAGCAGAATTTTGTGGTGCCTTTATTACTAACAAAACCAAATTGTTTGTCTGATATTATATTATGTATTTCCATAAAATTGTAGAGCCTAATAAAAATTATTCTTTCAAGGATTTTCGCAATGTTTGAAATGAGGGATATCGGCCGGTAGTTAGACATCAGAGTCTTAATCCCAGCTTTATAAATAGGTATAACTTCAGCCCTCTTGAGGACTGAAGGCCATACTGATTTCTCAATGCATAAGTTATAGATGTATTCCAATGGAGAAAGAATGTAATCTGCTATAGTTTGAAGGGTAGCTACACTTATATCATCCACTCCACCTGCTTTTTTTTTTCATGGAGCATATTACTTCATGTATCTCTATCGCATTCGTAGGTCTGATGAACATTGATTGATTATTACTGATTGGAAGTTTTACCTCATTTTCGTCCGGTGCGACAATATGATTACTTAATGTTCCTTCTATTGTACAGAAATACTCATTCAAAGTGTTTGCTATTTCCTCCTTATTTTCAAGCTTTACGTTATTGTCATATATATATTCAATTTGTTCCTTTTTTTGTACAGTTGATTTACCTAACTTAGCCTTAATTGTTTTTCACAGTTTCTTTGGATTATCACTGTTTCGCTCTATGGTTTCGCGATCGTATTTTATCTTAGTATCTTTGATGACTTTATTTAATATTTTTGAATAATTAATATAGTCCTGTTTCAAAATTTGACACGTTGGTTTGCTCTTCATTAAATTATACAAGTTTTCTTTTGTTTTGCAAGAGATTAATATCGCACTTGTTATCCAGTTTTTGCGTAGTACAGAATCTTTCTTTTTGTTTTTGTTTGCTTTGTTTGTAATAGTAGCTTTATCAACACAGTGATGTATTATTTCTATTAAAGATTCTATAGCACAATCTGGGTTATCTATGCTCAAGATAGAGTTCCAATCAATTATACTAGCCTCTCTCCTTAGTTTTTTGTTACAAATACGTTTCGAAACTGTATGGTCATTTATCTGTGCAGTTTCTTGTTTAATATTTATCATCAGAGGGTAGTGATCATTGAAAGGATTTGTTAACTTGTATGAATCTATTAAAATATTATTTGACTTCACAAAGAAGTTATCTATGCATGTACCCCCATCATTGTTGGTGGAGGGTCTAGTTATCGTTGTGAAACAAGGACTATATTTGAATTCCAAAAAATTATTTATATATTCCTGGCTAAATGTTTTTCGCATACGTCTTTTGTACTAAAATTACCGTCTAGTATATCCACATTGAAATCACCCACTATACAATGGTTTTTTATCTTTCTCTGTGATAACATGAATTTTTTAATGCTATGGATAAATTCTGTTTTTGGTAAGTCATGTGATCTGTAGATCGCGGAGACTTTAAAGGCTTCACCAGTTATTAATTTTATATTTGTGCTTATTATTTTTAGTCTATCTATCTCATCTATCCTAGTACTTTCAAATATATTATTTTTTATATAAAGCATTACCCCGTCAGATTTATTGATTACACTATTATTGTAATAACTCTTATAACCACCTAGGTGAAAGTACTCTGGATGTTTTAGCTTCCATGTCTCCGTGCACACTACAATCACTGGCTTCCTAGCTAGTCGCTCAATAAAAGTCTCAAATTTCTCAAAATTTGCATTTAGACTTCTTACATTTATACATAATATTAAGTTTTTAGTGTTATCATCATTAAGACTTTTATTGAGGGTCCGTATGTTATTATATTCTAATTCACTATTACTTATTTCAATAAAGTCAATGTCTTCCATTATGCGCTTTGTTGTTTCTTTTGCTCACTATTCCCGAGTTTATGCTATGCAGACTTGTAGTCGATAATCCAGCTGATAGTGTTGTCGTCGTCTGATAATGTTGTTGTTCTATTTTACCGAGGTATCTTGGAATGATAGAGAATACACTGTAGTCAGTTGTTTCAATCATTTTCCTTATTTTAGATTTTAACACTTCGCATTCGTGACTGTCAAAAGCCAAGTGTTCTGTATTGTATTTTTTATTATAGTTGTTATTACTATGTAGACAGTTTGGGCATTTATAGTTATTTGTTTGACACTCATTTTATTGGTGGTTTCCAGAACATTTTAGGCATGTTACTTCATTCCGGCACTTTGTTCCTTTATGACCGTATCTGCCACACTTAAAACAAGGTTTTACACTAATGTGATCAAAGACTCTGCAGCGTTGATGCCCTATGAAAACTCTGTTATTGTTTTCTCTGATTTTCTTGTAGATTTCATCGGTTACCTTCAGGATGAGCGTTTGGAGGTTAGTTCTAGGATTTTTGTATTTGTATAGGACTGAACTCTTTTTCTTCATTTCGTTGAAATTTCTAGTATTGATATCAGATTCTAAGGCGTCGTTTCCTAGATTTTCAAAATTATTTATGCCAACAACTCTTACTTTCGGATTCAGCATTTCTTCTTTCTGTACGTTGCATATGCTATTTAGCTTGTTTAATGCTTTTATCGCTTTGTCAGCACTTTCTTCGTCTTTGCAGCTAATTATTAATTCCTCTTCATTTTTTTATTACTCTTTTTGTTTGAATTGTTTTGTCTTTAATTAAATAATGATTTACTCTATCCGTAATTTTTTCTAATTTGTCCTCTTTATTCATTTTTTTGACAATAATTTTTGGTACACGTTTTTGAACTCTTTTTTCATTAGCTGCTGTTATTTCAGCAAAACTTTTTGTTCTTAGCGTTGGAATGATAGATTTCTCCATATTAATCTTTTCTCTTAAGAGTTGGTTCTGCTCTTTCAATTCGCTGATTAGTTCTTTTAGTAATGCATTTTCCATTCTTAGTTTTTCATCCTCACTTTCAGATTCATTCCCATCTTTACTATCATTGAGTTCATTTAGTGTTTGATTCTTAATTTCACTTATTGTAGTTTTCTTAAGTTGAGCTAATACGGTTTTCACTTCTTTGCTTAGCAGATCTTGAGTTACGTTTGAGGTTATGTTGACATCCTCGTGGTTTGGGCAGATAATAAACACATCACTTAGGGTTTTTACTTTATCAATTCTCTCAAAATAACTCGCGCGGTATATATTATCACAAAAATACACACAACAATTCCACTTGTCTTTTTAGTATGACACGCGAACAATTTATTTCCTGGCCTTAACATGTGGTCCGCACTCGTGGCAGCCATGTTGGCACACCTCTATCAAAACCTCTATCTAATTTTAATTTACAATATTTAATATTTACGAAAATAACCACCATATTAAATAAATTTCAACAATTAAAATGCCGTTTGAAACTCAAAAATATTACAAATAAGGTATATTACAATAACATATGGACATACTTTATGTCAATTTGCAAAAATCGACGGATTTTTACGATTCGAAATTGGACATGTTTATTTTAAAATACAGAATATTAATAATAATTCAATATTCATAAATATTATTATTTTTTAAATTCAAAATTTTTAATGCATTTTTAGAGTTTAATGTTTACTGAGGTTTGAGGCCGCCTTTCCGTACGAAGGTGACCCTCTGTGACGACTTGGTAACAGATGTAGCCACTTGGAGAAAGTATCGTGCACAAATAACCCTACAAAAATATAAGCTTTTCGTGTTTTTAAATGTAAGGTAAATTGCGCTGTAAAGTTAGCACTTGCTTTGGAAGTGGGACAACAATTTCAAATGGGTCGGAGAAGTTCTAAATATTAATTTAAAATTTTCAAAAAAAAAAAAAAAAAAAAACAGAGTGCCTTCTGACTTGTATGGCTATAATATTGAGGGTTGTGCGATAAAATTCGTATACCTTCGTTATTTTGAGGCAGGCTAATACACACACACACACACACACACTCGCATAATCCACACTCTCACACATCCAAATACGATTAGTATTCATCGCGCACAACGCGTCGTCAAAACAAAATGACCGCCTCGCTCCTGATCGTAGCTTCGGTCTGTGTCTCGCTCGTCCCATCAGCTGCGTTCGTTCGGCTGCAAATTTCCGCTGGTTAGGCTGACCGTGTCCAGATGTAATTCTCGAGAATCGGAGCCCGACTACTTGACACCTCGATGACCGAGTGTCGCACCGGGCTACGACTCCTGGTAGTCTTATTGTCGGAAACCTTTGCCCTTTTCTTTAATGGATGCTATCAAAACTGGAGTGCTTGGTATTACTCCACGGCTCGTTCCCTTTACTGATCGCACGAAAATTTGACTTACCCCTTTTCGGGTTTTCACTCACTCCGACGAGACGCGGATCGCTTACAATGTTATTGGTAGGAGCCGTTTGACCAGGCGGACTCCTCGCTACGTTCTGTCCTATTTTAATTTCGCCGTGACATTTATACTACCGCGCATCGCGTTGGCCCCACTACGCCCTTCTCACCTCTCCTTAATCTTGAGATCGCGAATTTGCTCGTCTAGAACTTTCCAGGCGCGCCGAGAGACTCCTGTATTCTGTTGGGCCGTTACACCTTATACTAAGTTAGGCTTTCCCAGGCTATTATACCATATACTTTACTAAACTTTAAAAGATGCATAGTATATCATCTTCAATGTTTTTTTGTCCATTCTACTTCTAATTTTTTCAAAAATAAAAATGCAATATATTGTCTTAATTATATAATTCACCTGTTTGCCCCATTTCATATTACAGTCAATTATTACACCTAGATATTTATAGCTTTCTTCTCTTTTTATTGTATTACTTCTTTTGGATGTCAGGATGTCATTGCTAAATCACTTCCGGTCCTGGGCCAACACCTTGCATCTATTTTTAACTCCTCTCTGTCTAGTGGCGTCTTCCCTGGAGCCTGGAAAAAGGTCTGTCTAGTGCCCCTCAAGAAGACGGCTATTCCATCAGCCGCCTCAGACTTTAGTCCGATCGCTCTGTTATGTTTTCTTGCCAAGGTTCTAGAGAAGATTGTTCACGACCAGATATCCGAGTACTTAGAGTCAGGGAAGCTTCTTGATACACGCCAGACGGGTTTTCGGCGTTATCACAGTACGCAAACAGCACTACTGAGTCTGTCAGAGGACATTAGGGCGGATATTAATAGCAAAAAGCAACAGCTTACTATCCTCCTGATGTTTGATTTCAGTAAGGCGTTCGACACGATTTCGCTCTCTAAACTTCTTCGAAAGCTAATAGGAATGGATTTCTCTAGGTCTGTAGTTCTGTGGATAAAGTCATATATTACAGGGTGTAACCATGAAGTGGTTACGAAAACAGTTGGCAATTCTGATTGGCTCACAACCAATCTTGGCGTTCCACGGGGCTCGGTCCTGAGTCCTCTTCTCTTTAGTCTTTATATCAACGATTTCAGAGACATTTTGGCTTCTTTTAAAGGCCCTAAGGACGAATTATCGGATAGTGTCGAGCATTTGCTATATGCTGATGACTATCGGCTGTGGCGCGTGCAGTGGCGGTCTGGGCGGCTGAGAACGCGCTTCGCCTTAGTGTCGGGAAGACTAAAGCTATTATTTTTGGGTCGGACAGTAATATTAACAAGGTGCAAAGTCTAAAGTTGCCTGGCATTGAGATCGAGGATGGCGTCTTCATACCCTTTGCCGGCACTGTAACCAACCTCCGTGTTGTAATGGATTCGAAGATGACATTGAAACCGCAGGTGGATGCGATTAGCCGAAAGGTTAATAGAGTCGTTTATGGACTTCGATCCTTCAGATCCTGCACCACCGAGGAACTGCGTAAGTAGCTGGCGGGCGCTCTTTCCACCCCGCACCTGGATTACTGCTCTCTTGTCTACCTTGACGTATCAGGTCAACTGTTCAGTTCGTTTTATTCGTTCAAGTAGGTGTAAATTTAGGCTTTTTGAATTTCGCGCCGCTGCTCGCTCTCCGTTGCGACGTTGAGAGCGCGCGCGCATGCGTCGAGTTGCGCGCCGCCGACCCCGCTTGCGAGCGCGCGAAGGGCCCGCGCGCGCGGATTCCTGTTCGGACTGCCTAGCGCTTCGCACGCTTGGCTTCCTTACGCTTTTCGATTTTTTTTTGTCTTCTGACGGTGAGCCAGTGACTTGTTCATCTCAGAGCTATCACTGTTCACCTCGTTCTGCGCCGTGTTGGTAGTGTTTAGCGGAAAATTCGCGATCGCGTCGTTCGCGTGTGTGTATTTGTGCGAGTGTGTGAGTGTGCCTCGAGGCGATAGTCTTAAGGTTTGTTGGCGAAGGTGTCCACGTGTTGTACGTGACTCCTTCGGGGCGAGCGAACAGCGGCAACACCCCTTGTTGCCCTCGTGCCAAGCGTATGGCTCCCCGAGACGTCGGGGCGCGCTTGGTGCACGGTTGCGGATCATCCTTTCGCTCCCCAGGCCCGGCTTCCAGACCTCCAGGACCAGGACGGAAGCAGCGGCGAACTACGACGCAGCCTGCTCAACGCCCTCTTCAGCGGCGGTTTTTGCGTTCGTCTTTGCGGTAAGAGAGCTCTCTCTGCGTGCGGAAAAGGTACCTCGCGTCTTTGCGTTTGCGTGCGTTCTTTCACTTGAGTTTTTTCTCTTTTAGAGTCACTGTTCTCTTTCTTTTATTTGTATAGTTTCCCTTTCCTTATTTTCAATAAAGCTTACACTTGCTGAGGCTTTTCCCTCTAAACCGTGAGGATTTTTACGCCAAAGCAAGTGCTTTTTGTGTACCGCGAAATCGTGTGTGTTAATTAAAAAGAACCCTTCACTCACTCAACCCTTTCCTTTTGTTGGAACTCACTCTGAGTTCTTTCATTCGTTCTAAGATTATTATTCATCAATAAAGCACACGACTCCAGCGATTGCAGAACTCATGAGTGAGGTACATATGTGGTGTTAGAAGGGACCAGCACATCTCCTCCTATAGGAGGAAGATAGACTGGGTTCCAGTGAAGGCAAGAAGGGTGTTTTTTGCGGCGGTGATGCTCTATAAAGCAGTTGTAACGGGACAGCCGCCGTATCTTGCTGCCCTTTTTGACAGGAAACAGTCAACCTCAGCTAGGGATCCGCAAGAACTAGTGGTGCCAAGCGCGCGTACCGACGCGGGGCAATATTCCTTTAAAGCCCAGGGTGCGCGCCTCTGGAATTCTCTCCCGCGCGACGTAATAGATCTTCAGTCGCTTAAATCTTTTAAGGCTGTGATGCGTAGGCGCATATACGTACGCGAGATTGAATGTACTGTCGATCAGAACATTGATTCTGCGACACTTCCGTGACTCCGTCAAATACTGTACCGTCCAACTATTTATTTTATTTATATTATTATTTTATTTTTAATGTCTATGACCAAAGGTTTTATTTTTAAGTGACGTGATAGAGTAGTAAATAAGAAAAAAAATGTACATAATGCGTAATAATTACTTAACGAATCTGTGATAAGTCTGTGACAATATGTGATACATATGTATTTTTTGACTTGTGCAAAAATAAATGCTAATCTATCTATCTATCAATCTATCTTTTCATATCTAAAGTTTCGGGAACGCTATCACGCACGCTATCACGATAGCTACCATACGTTATATACACTGTTTTGCTAACATTTAATGATGATTTATTAAAAGTAAGCCACTTAAAACTTTTTTAAGATAATTATTTATTTACTTAAAACTCTTCTACGAAGAGTATTTTGTCTTGCGCAAACGACCACGTGTTATCACTAGCAACGATAACGATATCATCTGCTTAAGAAACAATGGTACCGCTTTGCATATCTCTCAGTAGATCGTTGACATACAACATGAAAAATGATGCTCCCAATATCTTATCCCATAGCTTTCTAATTTATTAGTATATTTGTAATTCTACATACATAATCTGTTGCCAGCCTTACGTATAGAACTGTATCTGCTTGTTTTAGTAATGTTGGCCACGAGGCTTGTTGTATAAACATATTGAAAATGTGTTCTAATGTTTTCACTAAATAATTTGCAATTATTTTTAATGTTTTAGCATTGATATTATCTACACCTCCAGTTTTATTTTTTAATGAATCTAAAATACTTCGTATCTAAAAATTCTTTGTATGATATAGGTAAATTGATTTATTCTTTCTATCTGGAGATTTTTTTTGTTTTGTACCCAAATTTAGAATTTGGTTACTTAGGTGAAAGCCTATTTTGCAAAAATAAACATTCATGTGGTTCGCTATACCAAGTTTGTCTTTGATTATTTGATTATTTATAATTAAATGGTCAAGTGACTTTGTTAGCGCTTTTGCCAAGCTTATTATTATTATATCCTTAAAAATGAATGTCATAGTCAAAGAGAAGCCTTATTTAGTTTACTATGACGGATAAAAAGATCTTTCAACGATCTGCTAGCCAGGGACAAGGCGGTTTATTAATACTGATGCCAAGAAGAGACCGAAGAAGATAAACTTACGGACAAATAAAAACGTGGAACCAAAAGTACCAAAATCATCAATATTCAGGACTTTTTCCAAACCAGCAAAAGAAGGTGATACTTTTGAAAATTTAAAGAGTACAAATACGCTTAGATCGAGAATATGGTGCACGAACAGATTAAGAAGTAAATCGCATACGTGTTGATAGAGCTAAAAAAAATAGAAAAAAGTCTGCACATCATAGGTGTCAAAGCTCCATTTGGAAAAAGAATTCAATGCCCTAAGAATGAGTATGAAGTGTTGCTAGCAACAGAAACACGACCAGCAATTCGTCAACTCAACAAATAGCAGAATACAGAAAGTCTAAATATGAATTAATAAAATTCCGCAAAGAAGAAGAGTACGCAACAAAGCTGTGCAAAAAATAAGGTGAACTTATTGGAGATTTTTAGGCATCAAGGGATATAAGACGCTTTGCAGAGTAAAATAAAATGATAAATGTTTGGCTTTATCGCATTTGAAAGTTTATAGCTTCGCATATATCGCGTTGCGTTTCCAGATAAATTTTAGCGTTTAGAAGTTTGCAGGGTAGGGTTATCACAACTACGCCTTTTTCAAACCCGGTGTCGTAAGTAAGATTATTATTGGATCTAAAAAACGAATTACGATAATGGGATTCGAACATGTTAAATAATTTTTTTTCTTGGTATTCTTTTGATTTTCATCGCAATACAAGACAAGATTAATATTTTTCCTGAGTCTTGTGGAAACCCGAATCCATACAATAACACCTATAAGGATACATATTGTATGAATTTCATTGATTTTAAAATTGTTTGAAAACTTTAGAATGAAAAAAATCGCTGCCAATTCATTGGCACGTAGCTTCCTCCAACTAAATTTATAGGTTTATATTGAATAAAATATTGTTTTGATATAAAGTATAATCTGCCTGCTAATATATGAGGCGGTTTTTGATACATAATTTAATATATAAGTTTTAGATGGTTCAGTGTCTAAAAGTTTGCAGACCCCTCTACCCCTCTCCCTCTCGCAAAAGTTTCTGTATGGATCCCAGAATGGCAGAGACCTTGTATCTTTGGCTAAAAATTAGGAGATCCATAAATTTGTGGTAAAATGATTAAAATTCATATTTAAAGTCTGTGGCAAAGCTTATGAATTGCTTGGAGCATTCCTAAAAGAATCACAAAGATAGCAAACATAAAAATAAAGAAAGTCACTGTAGGAGAAAATTTTTCCTTAATGTCCATCATTGACTAAAAATTCAAAGCTTAGTGATAAATTATTTAAATACATGTGTGCTTATAGAAATAAATTGCATCGCTTGGATCATCATCAAAAAAATCATAGAACTTGATGTTATTGTTACAAATATTCCTACCAAAGTCGAGGAATCGTTAATATATTATGTCTCTTGCAAAAAATTATAACATAAATCATACACTTGAACATAATTTTTCAAAGTCAGTGGATAATTAAGTTAATTTTTTGGCCGTCGTAGTCCGGATCGAACTCTTATTTTCACCAATATTAAGGTATATATATATATATATATATATATAATAACACTCGGTTAATACTTTCCTGCCGTGTTATAACCAGGGCCAGACGGGCCCTGTTTATTGTAAATTAACGTCGGGCGTGCAGAAGGCACGGTTCGGCCGACTCAGATCATGCACGTGTTTTTACACGAGCCCGCGGAGACGGCGTAGGTCGGGTCGTAGGAAATAACACACGAGAAGTTTAGATAAGGAAATGTATATTCAATTGTAACTATACACGGAGGTGCAAACGCCGCACACTTCGACGAACGATAAAGAGAGACGAGAGATATTACCCTGTCGACGTGAGAGAGTGAGAGTGCAGGTACTTACAACTCGGTAGTGGCAGTAGTACTTGACGCAACGGACGTGGTCCAGTCTCGGACGTGGAGATGTACAGTTCGGACGGGCGTCGCAGCAACTCGTCGGTAACGCACGGACGAATATCGTTCGCTCTCGAGATGCTCGCAGGACTCACAACAAATCCGCGTATATAGTAGCGCAAGCTACTCGTGTGGATAGCGCAGCGAGACTAACTCTAGTCGCGGTTCTCCCGGCCGTCGGCACATCGTTGTCATATCTCGCCAACGCTGTGCGGCCAGGCGGCAACCGCGCTACCTATGCTCTCACTCTCTCTGTCTCTATCTTGCCTCGTTTCTCGTTCTCGCTCGTTTCGGCGCTCGTTGGCAGCTTGCTGAAACAATAATCTTATTACAATTAGTACATGATTAGCCGTTAGACATTTGACGTGCACTTGGCCGTCACAACACATATATATATATATATATATATATATATATATATATATATATATATATATAACTTTAAGGGTATTTTTATTGGAAAGGTGAGAAAATTTTACAGATAAAAGTACATCCATGTCTATAGTGAAAAATGCTTCCTTGAGAACCTATGAATTAATTAATTTGTGCTGAAAACCCGAAAATTGCCAAAATTGCCATCTTTGGCTCCCTACTATTTTGGTAAAAAGTGATTTAAAAATCTGAAAAAATTCAGGTGCATTGGGAACTGTTTCTGAAACATATTTACCGTGGGTGAGAAAAGAAAAAATTTTTGATCTTCGATTTGACATATATCAGCATGACATGAATTTATAGGGAGGGACTTTAACGACGTGCAACGACACCCCTATAAAAGGAAGCAAAAGTTTTGAAAAAAAATTTTTTTCGGTTTTTACCTTTTAGATTTTTACTTTAGAACTGCTTGACAAAATCGTTCAAAATTTTAGCACCAAATAGCTTTTTTTATGTTAAAACATAATATACAATTTTGAAGCATTTGACTACATTGTTTTGCTAATTAATAAAAAAATTGAAACCTTGATATCTTAAGAATCATAGGAGTTTGAAAGCTGCGAAATGAACTTAGCCAAAACACATAAAATACCTACATTTTTCTAAAATCTCAAGTACATTAAGGCCTTTTTACGTCCGTAATCGAGGCACAAAAAAATCATTTATTTGAGTTTTTGATTTATTACTGAAAAAATAAGTAGTCAAATCGCTTGAATTTTCAATGGGATATAGTTAGACATATGACCCATCGACATGATTTTTTTTCGTGAGGTTATGATGTTTAGTTTTAGATATATGAATTTTTTTTTAAATCACCTTTCTCATTCTATCTGCTGAACAAAGCGGTCGATCCCGAGGACCAAACAAGGCAAAGTAGATAATTTTATTCTCTCTTAAATGCATTTTAGCTGAATTGTTTGTAACAATAGGATGATGAAGAAAACGCAAAAAAGTTTGTTTCAAAAATCAAAATTTAGAATCCAAAAATAGATACGCATGTCACATTTTATTGATATTGACGGAGTAGTTTTAGAAATATTACGGTATACACACATACACACACACACATTTATACGGACATTTTTTAAAAACACTTGATTTGAACTTCTAACATACTAAAAAGTTTTGACGAAACTCACAATTTTACTATTACAAAGCTTCCTCTAGGAGGAAGCAATAGGGAATCTAAATTTTCTGATGATTATTATCTAATAATCGGCTTATGTTTTTTTTTAATATATCAGCTATATCATTATTTAAATGTAATTTGATTATAATCTGTGTTTTACTTAATCGATATATTGATATGATTATCAAGAGATGATTATCATCTCAAATCTGATGATCAAACTTATGGTACATTTATAAGTTAATGGCCATCTTTTGCTTCCTGCTAGAGGAAGCTACGTAATAGTACAATTTTGAGTTTCGTCAATACTTGTAGAAAATACTTTTTGGTTTGTTAGAAGTTCAAATCAAGTGTTTTTAGAAAATGTCCGTATGGATACGTGTGTGTGTGTATGTACACAGTAATATTTCTGGAACTACTCCGTCAATATCAATGAAATTTGACATCCATATCTATTTTTGGATTTTGAATTTGGGAAAAACAGTTGATTTTTGAAAAACACTATTTTGCGTTTTTTTAATCCTTCTATTGTTACAAACAATTCAGCTGTGACGAGACACGAGTCTCGCACATGTAAATACGAGCGCGCGCGCAACGAACAAAAGGCGAATCCGCACGCTGCGGAATGAGCGCGCGAGCGGCGTACGCGGTACGCCGTAAACGCACCTACATATATCCGCACCGCGCGCCTTTATAAGGCGGATCGCGCGGCACGATGAAGAGTTCTACTCGAGCTCCACTCCGGGTAGTATCGTGCGCACACCTTACTACAAGGAACAGCGAGAGATAGACCTGCGCCGACGAAATCATCTCGTGAGCCCACGTGACGATTTGGTAGACGAACCGAAATCCGAAACTCCGAATTGCCGTCGTGAGCACACGAGGCAACCCGGAACACCCGAGCAACATCGAGTCTCGTCTACGTGAGCACACGTGACGATACCCGGTGCCACCGTAAAAATCCTAACCCACATTCCGACACATTGCTGCCACCCTCTGCCACTGTGAGCCCACAGGGTTAAGGGAGTAACAATTACAACACCGGCGATTCACCCGGTCGTGCGCTCAGGTCCTGGTGAAACAAAGGTACATTCCTAACCAACAAAGCCAGCCTTACGCCGACATCTCACGATTCGCTTTATCTCTGTGCGCACACAGGATAAAGAGAGAAACGAGACGAGCGACGAAGATTTGCGAAGCCGTGCGCACACGACTCCACAAATCCGAGGGATAACCTCAAAATCCGCCACCGATCCGTCATACCGCCACCGTACCGAAACACCGTAGCCGCGAACACCGAATCATTATTCTAACGAAATCGCGTAGATATTCTTGTAAATTGTCAACCGCGTTAGTTTAAACAATTCTATTTGTAAAGGCGAAATATTTTTAACAAGACGCATAATTGATTTCTGTTTCAGCCGGGATTTAACAACTGATTCCAAATTGCTATTCTTTACTTAAGAAATATATTTTGTTATTATTAAAAATATAAAAACAGAATATTTTCTTGCCCCTTTCCCCTATCCAGATCCTGGAACCGACTGACTATCCAGTCTCTTGGGGAAAGTTAAACCGTTACACAGCTATAATGCATTTGAAAGAGAATAAAAATACCTACTTTTCCTTGTTTGGTCCTTGGGATCGACCGCTTTGTTCGGCAGATAAAATGAAAAAAGTGTTTTTTTTTAATTCATATCTCTGAAACTAAACATTATAACCTCACGAAAACAATCATGTCGATGGGTCATGTGCCAAACTATATCCTATTTAAATTTCAAGTTTGACTATTTATTTTTTCAGTAATAAATCAAAAACTAAAAAAAATGATTTTTTGTGCCTTGATTACGGACGTAAAAAGGTCTTATTGCACTTAAGATTTTAGAAAAAGTAGATATTTTATGTGTTTTGGCTAAGTTCATTTCGCAGCTTTCAAACTCCTATGGTTCTTAGATATCAAGGTTTCAATTATTTTTTTGAAAATTTTTTATTTCTTATATCTCTAAAACAATGTAGTCAAATGCTTAAAAATTTTATTTGGTGATTTACCGTAATAAAACCAACTGCTGCTAAAATTTTAAACGATTTCGTCGAACGGTTCTCAATTAAAGAGCTAAAATGTAAAAACCTATTTTTCTCAACAATATTTTATTTACTGGACCTATAAATTTAGTTGGAGGAAGCTACGTGCCAATGAATTGGCAGCGGTTTTTAGGCACGATCGCGACAGGGAAGTGCCTTATAGTTTTATCATCGAAAAATGTGTGATATGCGATATCTCACGCAATTTTTGACCAATCAGGCTGAAATTTTGAGAGGAGTCTCTTGCACAAACCTAAAAACCAATTTTCTTTTATCCTGACAGTCTACGTTTTTTTTTAATGCGGGTACTATTTGTTCAATTTTTGCGTGTTTTTTGAATAAGAATTTTAGTGTTATACGATTATCTTTAAGAGACTTTTATCAATCGGGCTAAAAATTTGTGTGCGAACTCCCCTCGTAATAGTAAGGTGCCAAATTTATTTTGGGCTCGATCCTGCATGTATACGCAGAATGCGGTCACATCCAAAAATCGCTAAAAACAGTTTTTTGGCTCTAACTCAAATTCTATGCATTCAACGAAAAAAGTTTAACAGAAAAGTTGTAGATCTCGAAGAAACACAACTTTTACTATTTACACTTGAGCGTGAAAATGCTTTTAATTTGAGTTAACAGGCCAAAAACGATTTTTTTTATAGCAATAAACCAGTATTCATCATAAAACTTTGAGGCTATACATTATACATAGAAACCTTAAACATGAAAGTAGATATTTTAAAATACAACGTTTTACCGTGACAAACATTTTTTTCAAAACGCTTATACATAAACAACAACCCTAGAAACGATTTTTGGTACATATAATTAAATAACAATTTCGGTGTGACACGCCCTATCTGGCCCAAAAGCCTTAATTGATTACTCGCTTCGCACGAGCGTCAGGCAATATCGAGGCGAGCGTGCAGCGCGAGCGTTAGCGGTCGTGCCTTTTCGCGCAGCGATGCAAGGCGGCAAGCCACCGTGGCTGTAAGGCCGCGTGTGGCGCCCTAGTTATCAGTAGAAAGGTTGCAAGTGCTACGCGCATAGAAAAATTTATTAATAGGTCAGATAAATTCACCCTCTGCTTCAAGTGCGAAGGATCCAGGCGATGTCAGATAGAATCGAGCTTCTATGTTGGCAAAGACAATAACAAAAGAAAATAATAGGTATCCTGTGTATTATAATTCTTCTTTTATCATTGATAATAATGAATAAATCATTAAAAAAAATTACTTATTATTATTTTAATAAACACTTGCCGTCCCGTCGTCTCATATTCTATTAATGTAACAGCCAAATTATTATTTTCAAGTTATTGATCACGTAAACAATGCGAAATTTAAAATTACTAATCATTCGACTCAGCTTTTAATTATTAACAATGATTTTTAGGGACAACTAAGGGACGCACCAGCTGACTTCCTTCCTCCGCAATGGACCTCGAGGTACGAGCGAGTTCGTTACCCCGAAACTCCGAGAGAGTAGAGTAGAGTGATGTATCTATTGGCTAAGGACTCAGAGGTCCTTGATAGCCCAAGCAAAAGTACAATAATTACAATTATGAGAATGAGTGTCGGCATTATAGGGCGCAGTCGTCCCTTTACAAAAAAAAGTTTACAAAAATAAGTAACATAAAATATAAAATTTAGAAACCGCAATAACAAAGATTAATTAAACTAAAATTTAAATTAAAATAAAATAAAAACAATCGAAACGGTACAATCAGAGTCTAAAAATTGCGGTTCGTGTCCCAGTACGAAAAAGCGTCTTCTCTAGCATACGTTACAATTAAAATAAATTAACATTTAAACTCGTTAGCAAGTAAGTACATATACAATTTGGTCTTAAAGCTATTCGGTTTCTCGGCTCTATAGTTGTGCCATTCAGAACTATCGATGGCAGGTCGAGGGATCTGAGTCTACTCATAAAACCTCAAGAGCCAATCCACACCGCTTGTGTTTTTCCCGCATTAATAACAAGTCCATTGTCGTCAGCCCACTTTGAGATGCTCTCTAAATCCTAATCATTTTTGAGACTATTTCTCCCGCATCGCAAAGTCTACCACTTACATATATTACGAGATCGTCCGCGTATAAATGGTGCTTCGAGTGTTCAAGGGCGCCCGGTAGATCATTGATTGCCAGCGAGAAGAAAGGAGGACCAAGAATACTAACCTGCGGAACCCCAAAAAGACGAGTGCAAGGCTGCGAGCGCTCACCTCCGGGAAACGCAACCATCTGAGTCCTATCGGTTAGATAGGATGTCGCCCACTCACAAGCACTATCTGAGAAACCCAGAGATCGCAGCTTGTTGACCAGAACAGGGATCTGTATAAGATTTAAGGCACTAGAAAAATCTACGCCGACTGCAAGCGTGACGCATCCATTATTAATAGCCTCCCTGAATTCGTCTACTAAGCAAATAAGTGCTATGTGGATGCTGTAACCCCTTCTGAAACCCGACTGAAACTTGTCTAGCAATTTGTTATCCTTAACGAATTCAGAGATTTGCTAAAGAGCCACCGATTCTAGAATTTTCGACGGAGCAAGGAGTATACTAATCGGCCGATAGTCGACAACGGAAGCAGCCACCGATTTCTTTGGAAGAGGCCTCACGATAGCTCTCTTCCATGAAGTAGAAAAAATCCCTGATCGAAGGGATGAATCAAGAATGTGTCAAAGAGGCTCGAGGATGAAGGGCACTCTTTGAGGTGCCGCAGTGAGATGTCGTCAGGTCCAAGAGCATTGGAGTGCACTGAAGACAGCGCCTCAGTAACGTCCGAGAGTGAGACTTGCTTGAAGACAAATGACGGTCCGGAACTAGACGCTTCGTTTTTTCAGCGAAAAAGTTTGGTACGGAGCATGCCTGTCATATGCGCTCGTGATAGTCTGCGTGAAAAATTCGACCTTGATATTGACGTTCTCCGCGCGGTACAAGGGACTCCAATCAACCGCAGCAAGATCACGAAGAAGGTTGTTTATTTTAAACGCCTTATAATTTCTGCGGGTAATCCGGTGGAGTTCGACCCGAGGAGCATCAAACATTAAGGATGAAAGTGAAACATCGTGCTTCGAGATGCTGGGTATAAAAATCTGACTAAACGAGGCAACCCACGATCTGTCTGAGACGCAAATGTAATCTATGGTAGAATGTTTTTGGTCATTCGTATGATGCGTGGGAGCATGGGGCAGCGGCTGAAGGCTACAGCTGATAATCGAGTCCCCGAATATCTGGCGCGCCGACGAATTGGAATGCCATTCAATGTTAAAGTCATTTATCAAGACGGTGAAATGATACCCTCTGCTACAATTGAAAATTGCATCTTCTACGTCGGAACAATAACCGGTCTTAGGAGGGCTATATATTGTGCCACACAAAATCTTGGCTCCAGAGAAAGACAGCTCCAAGAAGAGAAATTCAGGCCTTTTGCTTGTGTAGACTGCAGGTTGTACGGAGCACTTCCCTAACCTTAAAGGACTCATGCACATATATAGCTACTCCTCCACACTCTTTCTCTAACATGTCTACCCGATAAAGGTTAAAGTGCGGTATATCGACCAACGATGAAGAAAGACCAGGTTTCAGAAAGGATTCGCAGATCCCGAATACGTGAAGATTCTTTTCACGGGCGACCGCCTGTCAAGCAGATGCGGATGAATTGCGCGTTGGAATGCCCTATATTAAACATAGGCTGATTCGAACTCACGACTGCGTCAGTAGCCATAGTCGATTCTTGAAGATGTACGCAGTCCTACAGCGGAGGCACAAAGCTAAGCGAAGCACACTAATATGCACGCATACATCTCGGCTCCACGGCGGGAACACAGCAAACGCAAGTAGAGAGAAAAAAAAACAAGAGGCTTACTGTACATCATGGACCGCGCATACCCGAAAGCGATACACGTGCAATGAAGAGAGGCTGCGGAGCGCGCAACACTATCGGCAAGTGACACATAAGTCACGCACGCTGGAAGCTCGAGGAGCCGCCAAAGAGGACACCGCGCAAGTCGGCTGAAAATGCACAGAGGAAGCTTCTATGAGCCTGCAGATAAGGAAGGTAAATCAGAGGCGAGTTTGACAGGAGAAAAGCACGAGGGGACTCGATGTACTAGAGGGGAGGATTTTTACTCTGGTTTTCTGATTGGCCCTCCCTGCAACGTCACATGCATTAAACGCTCCAAATAAGGCAAGAAGCTGCATCTAGGCCTCCTAATTGGCCAAACACCCACCCCGCCGAGGAGACGAAAATCGGAGATCGCCTCTCAACAATCGTTGCCACGCGAAAGTTCTGCCCGTGCCCGGTCTGGTATAACATCTTGGAACATAGAATATTTTCGACCGTTCGGGACTTAGAATATTTCGGTCAGTGCAAAAACTTAGCATTATTTCGGCAGATCGCGACTTAGAATCATTTTTACAACACGGGACTTATGAAAATTCAGATCCGGGACTTATAATATTTCAACTAGCAAATCGCGAGAGAATAATTAATCCGAAAGCTCCTGATCCCTGTCGTCCCGTTCAAATCGAAACCATCCGCTTCGGAAGCTGAGCCAAAGCCGCTGAGAGGACGTGCTGGAAGCAGAGCAGGCCCATCGCAGAGATAAAGGAAAAGGTAAGTGATTTTAATTAAATAGGCTGCATGCCTCTATCGCGCACTTCTCTCTTTCTCTCTCTCTCTCTCATAATTAGAGACTCAATTAGCCCACCATATTCGTGATAACGACATTACAATTAGAGTAATGTCCTTACCACAAATTTCTC
Organism: Nasonia vitripennis; assembly: GCF_009193385.2. Lineage (NCBI taxonomy): Eukaryota > Metazoa > Arthropoda > Insecta > Hymenoptera > Pteromalidae > Nasonia > Nasonia vitripennis. The sequence goes on along the minus strand of NW_022279629.1, from coordinate 83,294 downwards.
GGAAGTTTACGGAATCAATGTTACAGAGTTTAACTAAAATCAGTGCGTGTAACGAAAACAGTGCAATTTCGAAAGATTTTCCGGCGGCTACTGGAGGCCGTTCTATTAAACACATCGCGAAGGTAGTCAAGCACTGACGGCGCTCAGCTTCGCGCTCTGAAGCTTTGTCCTCGTCCGCTGCTTATGAAAGCAAAATAACCCGTAGAGTTACTGTCCGGTGACAGCTTTCAATAGCTTAGGACATAACAGGTTGTTTACTTATAATTTTTTGGTGCATCGCAGCCGGGAAATATTTTGAAACGCAAAAAATTCAGACATTTTGAGTAATTATTAAACAAAAAATCGTGAAAGTGGAAATTAAAATCGTGTAGAAACTAAGAAAGTGATCATTTAATACAATATTTTATTTTGCGCAAGCCTTTCACAACTCCTCCGGAAGCAAAGAATCGCTGAGTAGCGACTTGCTTTCGTTTCACAATTCCTCCGCAAGCTAAGAATCGCTGAGTAGCGACTTGCTTTCGTTTTCACAATTCCTCCTCAAGCAAAGAATCGCTAAGTAGCGACTTGCTTTCGTTTTACAATTCCTCCGCAAGCAAAGAATCGCTGAGCAGCGACTTGCTTTCGTTTTCACAATCCTTCCGCGAATAAAGAATCGCTGAATAGCGACTTACTCGTTATTAACAATCCTTCTTAAAACGGAGAATCGCCTCTTTGTGTGACCTGTTCGTCAGTCCCTAATTCCATGATCGACTAATAACCTTATTCTCTTTACTAGTACGCGAAATAAAATAAATAAATACTACAAATAATCCGACCGAAATACCGCGAAAAAATGGAAGGGCTGGCAGAAAAGTAAGAGCGATAATTAAGACCGAAAGCACCGAAAAATCGGGGGAAATAGTTAATCCTTTAGCCGAAAATCATCAAATTACCGAGAAAACAAGCGAATTGAAACCGAAAAGTGACGTAAAATTAGCAGAATTTCAAATCGAGATAGGAAAAAAGTTCGACACGCTATTCGCATTCGCCGAAAAAGAAATTAAGTTAAACAAATTAAAAGCACAAAAATAAAATAATGAAAATTGTATTAAAAATTAATTATGTCGAGTGGTGACGAGAGCGAAAAAACTACAATGAATCGAAAAGAGAATGTAACAAAAACTCATGGAAACCAAACACTTGATTTAGACGACAGTCTTTTAAACCCAGATTTGCAAATAATGAATCAATATTTGGATTCGCAAAAGAGAAATGATCCCATAGATTCAAGGTTAGAAAGAAGAGCAAGCCAAAGTTATAAAAGATTAGATAAAAGTTTATCGAAGTATCACGTAGAAGCCCCTTTTTCCAAACCAAAAGCTAGAAAGTCAATTCACGATAGAGTTCAGAGTTTCAGCAAAAACTTATTTAGCGCTTATAGAGAAAATAAAGTTACGGACGACGAAGAAGACAGTATTATTAAACAATTTAACACCAGCGTTCTAGTTAAGCAAGTACCTATAAAAACGATTCGATTAAGAGAATCACTATTAAAACCGAGTAGCTTAAATCAAGAAAAATTTTAAATTTCCGCAGTGGCCCATCGAACGCATCTCTAAAAGCCACGCCCCCGTCTCAAACCCCACTCTCGAGCAGCGAGATCCTACTCGTACGGAGAGCCGAGCGACGCCGCTCACAAATTAAAATCAGCCGAAACCGAGACACATCCATCGACCGAATTATTAACTAACTCGAATTTGTCCGAACCTTTCAACTTAGAAAATATACAGAATTTATCCTGCTCCTCGATAAACTCAACCATTGAAAACGCGACTATTATTAATACATAAATTAATACCCAATCGCAAGAAAAAGAAAAAAGTGACGTAATTCTCGAAAATTTAACGAAATTTGGAATAATACAAGCGAATAAACAAATAGAGTTACTATCGAATCAGTCCCTTGCAGAATCGGCTGAAGAAGTCGCGCGAGAAGCAGAAGAGTTACGTAATAAATTCGCAAATCATTTGAAAAGTCAATTAAGTCCCTGTGTGAAAAAGGAAGTTTTAGACGACTATTTTCTAAGTCCGGAGAACGTTGACAAATTAGGAGAAAAACTTAGAAAGGAAGAAAAATTTTCTAGCGTATATGACTACGTCTGCCAACGGATCTCGAATTTTTGGGGAATCACTGCGTTTAAAAATAGTCCTAACAACACTCGCGACTACACAGAGAATAACGAACAGTTCTCTACCCCAACTGGAAATATAATAAACCCTTTACAAATAATTGCTCCAAAACGCGGCTAAATTTTGACAAAAAAATAAACGAAGAAAATAGTGAAAGTGAAATTGAGAATAATAAGAAAAAAATGGCGCCGCAAATAAAAGGAATATCTTTGAAAGACACGCTCGATTTAATTCCTCGTTTCAATGGATCGAATATATAAGTAACACAGTTTGTGGACGGGTGCGCAGAGGCGAAAGAAATTCTCCCCGAAGGAAATGAAGAAGACTGTGCGCGTCTTATTCGAATGCGTCTTTTTGGCGATGCATTAGCGTGCGCGAGGGGACAAAAATTTAAAACTATGGATGAAATCATTAAATTCTTTGAGAGTAATTTCGGATCATCAAAGACGTACCACGAAGTTTCGGGAGAACAGGCTAAAATCAAACAGCGCCCGACGTAGAGTGTAGTCGTTTATTCAAATCGTCTTCGGGAAATCGAAAAAGAAATCAAGAAAGCCGCGGTACGCGAAGGGAGAGCAACGGATAAAAATAATTTTAACGAGGAATTAGGATTGTAATAGATTTTTTATTCGAGGACTTGGATGGGAAATACAAACTAGAATGGGTGATATGCAAACACTAAAAAAAGCCCATAAGAAGGCGATAGAAATCTAGAGGGATTTCGCGTATACAGAAGAAAATGATGAAAATTTAAGGCGAGAAAAAGCGCGATTACAACCAAAAGAGACTCGTAGAGTAATTGTTGTAGAAGCTACTCCGGAGATAACGTGCAGCTTTTGTAACCAAGTTGGACACGCCGCGATGAATTGTTTGAAATTCTGTTTACAATTTTTAAGTAATAACCGTCCCTCTCAGCCAAATGGGAATCCAAATAATAGTCGTTTTTCATCATTTAATGGAAATAATAATCGAAATAATAACCAACAATCGTATAATCGTAATAATAACTGCAATGGATTCGAAAGAAATTTCCGGTATAATAATCAGCAAAATAATTATCATCCAAATAACGAAGCGATTTCGAACAATAATATAAGAGATAACAATAATCAAAATCTTAATAATTCCACTTCAAATTTGCCAACGAACTTTTTCTGTAATTACTGTCTAAAACTAGGGCATTATAAGCGTAATTGTTATACATTGATGAGGGATATGCAAGAAGGAAACTTGCCGACGGGTAACGGTCGCGGCAATCCTCGCGCGGGCGGAGAGGCTGCCGCTTCGAGTGCTCGCCCGATCCCAGAGACTCAGGGAGCGAATACATCCTCTAGGAGACAACAGTCAACTTAAACCAAAAGAACTGTGCGCCCAACGTCGAGATTGATATTAAATAGTTGACACGTCCTGCAATTTTTATGTTAGACACCGGGTCTTCGCCAAATCTATTAAAAATGTCCCGATTTATTTACCAATAAACTCGCAAGAAATAATTTTGTTAAGAGGAATAACTTCAACATCAATAAAAATCCTAGGGACTATAACAGTCAATTATGACGGTTTAAACATTCATTTTCACATAGTCGGTGACGAGTTTCCGATCAGAGAAGCAGGAATATTGGGCGGAGATTTCTTTCAACAAACAAGTGCAAACATTTCTTATGAGAAGAATTGTCTTGAACTAGCAAATACAGAATATCCGTTTATTAACAATATACAGAATTTTCAAAATGATGAATATAATGATGAGCGATGGAATTTGAAGAATAATGTAAGCAAGAGAGTCGTATCGGAGAGGCTCTCTAAGGAAGATAGTGCATCGATTTTCGAAGAGAACGTACCAAGTCTCTAGAAAATATTCTTTTTGATAACGCAACTCTCAATTTAACAACAGAAGATCAAGCCATTTTCGTAAATTATACGAGTACGAGTAATTTTATGCAAGAGGGCGAAGCGACCGCTCCACAGGGAGGCGAGATCGTGAACTGCGCATATATACAAGAGGTGCCGTCGGCGAGCGCTAAGACTCTACCGAGCCCAGAGAGCCGGAGAGAGAATATAGTTGAGGAATCTCTATTGGAAAGAGAGACTGATTACTTTGATGATTTTGAGAAATTTAATGATGACCTTTTTGTAAATTCCCTAGGAGTGAATGAGACAAAAGGTATAATGGATACTATAGAAATGATTCAAAGCGATAAACATGACGCCGAAAAAGTGTATGTGTGCCAGAATAAAAACGATGACGCTTATCCGACGGAGAGATTAACAGATAAAATTTTAGGAAAAATCAGAAGATTTGAGGATTTATATGAATATACGCCCGACTGCCAGGAGAGTAGCGCACGCGAGTTAAGTGCTAATGAGAATTATGAAGATTTTAATACAAGTGATTATTATGAAAATGATGAACAAGATAAAAATAAAAATTTGGAATTTAGTGCGCCAATATCTCTATGCCACAGAAGTCAAGCACAGATTGCCAAAGATGATTATGAAAATTATGAAAATGAAATGATAAAACGTTGTAAACGAATTGAACAAAATGCAGAAATTGAAGAAAATTGTTTAATTGAAGATGTTGAATGTGTATATTTTTGTGCTCAACAAGCAGATGATGAAAATTGTGTAAAAAGTTGAAGAGTAAAATTAAAGAAATGGAAGATTGTGATCCGAGAGAATATGATCAACAAATTCAAGAAGAAAAACAGCCCTACAGCGACGAGCATGGAGCCTTGACGAGTCAAATAAGTCCAAGAGAAAACGCGAGTAAAAGAGAAGATTTCAAGAGAAAAATTCGGGATGAAGCACACGAGAAATTCGAACCGATGTACGCCTCCCAAGTAGCCGAGATAAGCCCAACAGGACGTCCACCGGACGAGGAAAGTGCAAGGGCCACTGTAAACGTTCCCAGAGAAGTCACACTTGAGAAAAATGTGCGTTTTCGAGATGAAAATGGAGAGCAATATTACGGCAATATTACAAATATTTCAAATCCAATTTACAGAATTCTGAAAATAATAGTAACAATATAATCAGAGGAATAAGTAATGACGATGAAGTTTCAAAAATAAATATTTGTAAAATGCGTGTAATTAGTAAAGGTGCGATTCCGAAATCTATAAAATTGAGAAAGAAAATTTAAAAAATGTTACCATCAGATAACAATTACGAGGATTTTACACATAATCCAGCATCGCACCCGTAAATCTCAAAACGTACCTCCCTCCTAGAGCACATAGGGGTCCAATTAGGGCAAAAATTAAAGAATTTTTGGATGGTGGACATATTTCACCATCCAATACCGATTATAATAGTCCGCTTTGGTGTCTAACAAAAAAAGATGATAGTCATGGTAATCCAAGATACAGAATAGTTTTAGATTATCGAAAATTGAACGAAGTTACTATAACCGACAACTATCCTCTTCCGAACATTCAAGATATTTTTGATCAACTCGGAGGCTCAACATATTTCACGGTTCTAGATCTCGCATCGGGCTATTATCAAATCCCATTACACCCGGAAGATCGACATAAGACTGCATTTACTATAATGAATTCTGGATTTTATGAGTGGAATGTTTGTCCACAAGGTTTGACATCTATGCCTGCGAGATTCATGCGATGCATTAATAGAATTATATATAACACACCTATGAAAGAAGGAGAGAATCTCGCCCGAAGACGCGAAAGAGTTAGATTCTGGACCATTAGACGTTTGCGTGTACCTCGACGACATCATTATTTACACAAAAACCGTAGAAGAGCATAACGAAAAATTCACGAAATTATTAAAAAGATTAAAAGCCGCCAATTTTAAATTATCGTCTAATAAATGTGATTTCCTCCGCACAGAAGTAAGTTTCTTAGGACATTTGATAAGCAATCAAGGAATCTGCCCCGATCATAAGAAAGTAGAAGCCGTAAGAAAATTTCCGCGACCGAAAACTGTTAAAAACATACGACAATTTTTAGGGCTAGCTGGTTATTATCGAAGGTTTATCGACGGATTTTCAAGAATAGCTAAACCGTTAAGTAATCTACTCAAAAAAAAATGTATCCTTTGAATGGAATGAGAAAGCACAAGAAGCTTTCGATATACTGCGAGAGAAATCATGTAAAGAACCTGTATTAATTTTTCCCGACTTCTCGACTTGCATCGGAGCGGTGCTTTCTCAAGGTACAATAGGCCAAGATCGGCCAATTGCAAATGCTTCTCGGGTGTTGAAAGACGCAGAAACTCGTTACGATACGTATTCGAGAGAAGCCTTGGCTATGGTTTTTGGCATTCGCCATTTCAGACACTATCTATTAGGCACTAAATTCGTCGTTTGCACATATCATTTGCCACTATGTTGGTGGAAAGACTCTCGAGATCCCGATTCACGTGCAACACGATGGAGGCTTAAATTGTCGGACCATAATTTTGGAATCATCTACAAACCAGGCCGAATCAATCTTAACGCTGACGCACTCTCTCAAAATCCAATAGAAGAGAATAGAGAATCAGTAATGCTTATTCGCGGAAGCACAGGAAGTCATGCAGAAACTCAAGTCGAAAATGGGGACCAATCCCCTAGAGTCAGCAGCCACGGAAGTTACAACAGGACGAATGCCGCGTACTCGCGCAGGTAAATTAAGTCGGCCTGATTACAGAGAAAACCGAAAGAAACTTCCCAATGTAAATAAGGGGACTAAGGAACTTAGGGGGAAGGAGAGATCGGAAGAAAATGATAGCGCATATGCTAACAAAACTGTTGAGAAACTTGTCGAGATCCGAACGAACGAAAAATCTTATAAATTACCTGTCAGCAATCAAAGTACGTCAGAAACAATTAATCTCGACGATATTGGCACGCATAATGTCAGTGATCATGATCAAGAAAGTATGATTAATCATGAAGATAACGATTCTGTTATAAATCCAAATACACGAAAGCGTTCTAAAAGTTATGGCAAAATGTTTGCTAAGACCCGAGAGCAGCTTTCGATGCGCAAGGATAATTATTTATATTTTTTATCCTCTATGCACCAGCCTTGCGACGAAGGAGCATGACTCCTAGAGAGTCGTAAGGAAGTACCGCGATTACACGAATTGACTGCGGGAGAGTTAATAATAATGCCGAAAACCAACAAACGACAATTTATCATAATATTACGGGGACTTTAACGCGAGAAAAAGTTTTATAAGCATATTACTGATTTTTTTATCAATTTTTGATTAATTTTAACATAACTATCACGTAACTTTTTTTCTATGAAATTTAGTAAGGAGTCCATAATTCACTGACCGTAAGATTCCAAAGGAACGAATGGCCCAAATGAGCTCAAACTCTAGGATATTGTTTAAAAGTACATTAGTTATGGTATGGATGAGGGGATTTGGTTTAAATTTCATAGAAAAAGTTTTATAAGCATATTACTGATTTTTTGTATCAATTTTTGATTAATTTTAACATAACTACCATGTAACTTTTTTCTATGAAATTTAAACCAAATCCCCTCATCCATACCATAACTAATGTACTTTTAAACAATATCCTGGAGTTTGAGCTCATTTGGGCCATTCGTTCCTTTGGAATCTTACGGTCAGTGAATTATGGACTCCCTACTATACGTAGGTATTATAGAGGTATATAGAAGGTCTAAAACCATCAAAATAAAGGTAATTATGTCTAAGAATAGTAATACAAATTTGGTTCATTTATATAAGTATTTATAAATTTTTGATTTTAATTTCAAAGGTGGTGTGCCCCCTTAAGCAATTAAAATCATTTATCCAGAAAGAACAAATCAAATCAATTAGTCTTGCAAAAAGTGTCTCGATTGAAAATGTACGATGGGACGATGTGATTGATAAAATTCGAAGCACGCTAAGGGGATCGCAAGTTAAAATAATAATTTGTAAGGGTACCATTACTTATCCGAATTTAAGCGAGCGCGCAAAGATTATAAAGGAGTCTCATTGTTCTGCTATCGGCGGACATAAGGGCGTGAATAAAACCTATAAGCGCATAAAGCAGAATTTTTATTGGGAAAATATGAAAATCGACATACAAATGTATATTCGGAAGTGTTTACCCTGTCAATTAAAGAAATTAGTTCAAGTCAAGACTAAAAATCGTATGGTCATAACAGATACACCTGTTCAACCCACTGAAACAGTTGCTTTAGACATAGTTGGCCCGTTTCCGCGAAAAGAAGACGGACACGATAATATATTAACAATACAATGTTGTCTAACTAAATATTCTCTTGCAATCGCTCTTAAAGACGCAACGGCGCGATCGGTCGCCGACGCGCTGATAAAACGCTTTATCTGCGCTTTTGGCGCCCCTATCACGATTTTGACTGATCAAGGTACAAATTTCTTGAGCAGTCTAATGAAAAGAGTAGCCAAAAGATTTAGAATCACGCAATTCAAGACAACGGCCTTCCATCCACAATCAAACGGCTCTCTTAAGAGAAGTCACCATGTACTGAGCGAATATTTGAAACAATTTATCTCGCAAGACGAACAATGGGACAAATGGCTAGAGATGGCTGCTTTTTCTTATAATACGTCCGTACACGAAGCAACACAACACACGCTCTACGAGTTGGTTTTCGGAAAAACCATAAACTAAAAGACCAATACGAAGGTCCATATTTAGTCGTAGATATACTGCGTAATGGTAATATTAAGATACAACTAAAAACTAATAAGTATAAAGTAGTGCATATGAATCGCGTACGTATATCATACATTGAACCAGAAAAGACTTAAGTCTAAATTAATTAGATGATATATGTTAAATATAGTTCAAGTATAAAAGTACGATTCTATTTTTTTTCTATCCCAATTAACATAATATATAATTACAGTATTAGCGTTAATCGATAAAACAAACAAGATAAAAATGTTAAAACAATAAAAAAAGAGAGTAGTAGAAAGATAATTATTAAAATCTATATTTAAAGAGACTAAGTTTAAGAAGAAAATATAATCAAAAGATAAACTCGCCTCAAGATACACTGTGATCTGTAAGAGTGTACCACAAAACTCGGTAGAACCTTCATATCGATGCTAGGCATGAACGCTAGCGCCCTGATGGCGATTATATAGAGATATGCGCTTGCGCCCCGATGGCAATGATATGTACATCATACATATGTCGATTATAGGCATAGGCAAGCGAGAATCAGTATTAAGCAAAAATCTTGTCTATACAACGGAAATCGTGTGATATAACTACTGTAATTCGAGAAAATCCAAAAATTCTACCTCACAGGAAAAAAAATTTAAATAATTCTCAAAAATGCGGGAAAATCTTTATTGGGTTTCACATATATTTATATACTACTATTTTTAATAATAAGCAGAGCCAATTTAGTTATTTCATTACAATGAAAATAACAATAATCATGACATCAATTCTTTCATTGTGCAATTAAATTTATTCTTTCTTTTCTTTTACTTCTCCACCACAAATTAACAACGATCATTTTAAATAATCGCCAAGCAAAAAATTAACAAGGATCATTAAAAAAATTTAATTTGATATAAAAATTAATGAGAAAATATAAATATATGCTCAACTTTCACTCATAAAACTCACAAAGATATCACTTTTACTCAGACACAAAAACAATTATCACTGAGTTAAGAAGAATCACGTAGTTAACCATTTCAACACTCGTAAAACATTAATACAAGATTTTACACAACTCAAAAAACACAAAAGAGGAGCAATTCTGTTTTATTGTTTTAGATTCCGCCTACGTTGAACAATCCAATTCTTAAATGACTAAGAGTTGAGTTAACTCGAAAATTCAGTTGAGTTAAAAATGGCTGTTTGTGATACCAGTGCCGAGGATCAAGCCATAATGAGAACTCTACTGTACATATCCACGAACAACCGCCCGAGTTCCAAGCATCCTGAATACACCACCTATAAAGACAGACTATACAATTTCATACTATGGTCAGAAGGATGAAGTCACAAACCGGAAGTTCTAGCAGAGATGGGCCTCTGTTATAATTATTACAAAAATCAAGACTATTGTTTTTACTGCGATTGCAGAATGTCTCAACTTCAACACGGAGAGGACTTATGGATTAGACACGCCATCCTTGCACCAGACTGTAATTATCTAAGAACCCGGAAAGGAGAAGAATTCATAGAAAAAGTATGTACAAGAGTAAACTTTAATAGAGAACCACCACTAGAGAGTTTACATTGCAATGATCAAGATTCTAATTCGGATAAATCAGATATTGTAGTAATGAAACCATTAGATTGTAAAATATGTTTCAGAAAGGAAGTCAAGATCATTTTTCTTCCTTGTTCTCACTTAATTGCTTGCGCAGAGTGTGCCGTCAAATTAGAAGAATGTTGCATATGTAAACAAGCAATCGAACATATGATTCATGTAAACTCTTAAAGAGGAAACAACTTGACGATTCCATCGAACGATAAGAAGAGAAAAAAAAACATAAAATTATAACTAACCCGACCACTCAGAAGAATTAAGAACCATTATATGACGATTTCAACGAAATTTAGAGAAAATATTATCCGAACAATTACTGCAAAAAGAGATAAAATAAATGGATATATAGAAGTACGATTAAAAGTAGATCATAATATTATTGATATAAGAATATTATTGATATAAGAAGAAGAAAAAGTAGATCATAATATTATTGATATAAGACATCGCGTGCAGAACCATCGTATAATTAGGTATAAAAAGAAGAGAAAAAAAATAATTATAAAAAGTACAAACCGTGCCTAACATTCCGAAGCTGAACAACGAACGAGAAGTTGACTATACTGAACATTCAACAAGAACTAATTCATCAAGGAAGCAGCCACGAGGGTATTCTTGAGCCGACTTCATGCACCACTGTAACGTTCCAGATCAAGACTTCAAAACAATAAACAAGTAAATAGAGATTAAGAACAAGATATATTTTAAGAGGGGATCGGGATCCTTTTTCTATCATGTTACGTTAGAGTTAATTAACAAAATATTTGATTGCAAAAGAAATATTAAATTTCTAGTAAGACGTAACATTGAAAAAGGGAACGTGATACTTTGCATGCATTAGTTATAGAAGAGAATTAATAAATTAAATTGACAACTATTACTAAATATTAAGAATTACATAATCAATGAGGCTACATAATGATACCAAAAGAATCATGTACTAACATGAAGGAAAAAAATTACAAAGAAAAGAAAGTAGTAAAGTTAAGAGTAAATACTATTAATATTATTAAAAATAACGATATCATTGTTAAATGCACATTCCCAATAAAGTACAGAGACCATTATAAAGGAGTATATAAAATCAAAACTATTATTAAATTTAAATTAAAAAGAGTTAAAGTTGCTTACATTGTAGCCGTATTATATGCAATTGCATGACAATTATTAAGAATTATATCTAGAAAAACCAAAACAGAATAAAATTAAGAAAAACATAAAGTATTAATTAAGCATTGTAATCGAAACCAAACGTATTACAAATTTTTTTTTACTATTAAGCGATATTAAGTAACACCTCAGAACGCTCATCCTAGGGGGAAGGTGTGAAATGCACACTTTCTTTCACATTATTATTATATTAAAAACAAGTAAGATTAAATATTATAAAGGAAATCAATCGATACCCTTCCTAATAGAATGTAGTGTATAAATAAGTTATAGCAAATTCAACAAATTCAATAATTAATTGAATTAATAAGAATAAGGAACGACAACGTAAGGCGAAGTAAACGCGAAAAAATAGTTAAACTCGAAGTAAAATCAATTAAGAAAATCAATAATAGTAGATTTGCGTAAAACAATAAGGATAAAATAGAACACCGGTATGTACACACACCTTACGACTCCACGGCGAGAGATCAAGCGAAGCACACCGATATGCACGCACACATTGCAGTCCTACAACGGAGGCACAAAGCTAAGCGAAGCACACCAATATGCACGTACACATCTCGGCTCCACGGCGGGAACACAGCAGACGCAAATAGAGAGAAAAGAAAAACAAGAGGCCTACTGTACATCATGGACCGCGCATACCCGAAAGCGATACACGTGCAATGAAGAGAAGCCGCGGAGCGCGCAACGCTATCGGCAAGTGACACATAAGTCACGCACGCTGGAAGCTCGAGGAGCCGCCAAAGAGGACACCGCGCAAGTCGGCTCAAAATGCACAGAGGAAGCTTCTATGAGCCTGCAGATAAGGAAGGTAAATTAAACAGTAAGTAAACAGAGGCGAGTTTGACAGGAGAAAAGCACGAGGGGACTCGATGTACTAGAGGAGAGGATTTTTACTCTGGTTTTCTTATTGGCCCTCCCTGCAACGTCACATGCATTAAACGCTCCAAATAAGGCAAGAAGCTGCATCTAGGCCTCCTAATTGGCTAAACACCCACCCCTCCGAGGAGACGAAAATCGGAGATCGCCTCTCCTACGAGAGCATAAAAGAGCCCAGCAACAGGTCCTCACATCGTCGTCAGTCTGCTTCAAAAATCGTTGCCACGCGAAAGCTCTGCCCGAGTCCGGTCCGGTATAACATCTTGGAACTTAGAATATTTTGGACCGTTCATGTGAATAATTAACCCGAAAGCTCCTGATCCCTGTCGTCCCGTTCAAATCGAAACCATCCGCTTCGGAAGCTGAGCCAAAGCCGCTGAGAGGACGTGCTGGAAGCAGAGCAGGCCCATCGCAGAGATAAAGGAAAAGGTAAGTGATTTTAATTAAATAGGCTGCATGCCTCTATCGCGCACTTCTCTCTTTCTCTCTCTCTCTCTCTCTCTCTCTCTCTCTCTCTCTCTCTCATAATTAGAGACTCAATTAGCCCACCATATTCGCGATAACGACATTAGAGTAATGTCCTTACCACAAATTTCTCGGAAGTTTACGGAATCAATGTTATAGAGTTTAACTAAAATCAGTGCGTGTAACGAAAACAGTGCAATTTCGAAAGATTTTCCGGCGGATACTGGAGGGCTACTTAAGGTCGTTCTATTAAACAGATCGCGAATGTAGTCAAGCACCGACGGCGCTCAGCTTCGCGCTCTGAAGCTTTGTCCTCGTCCGTGCTTATGAAAGCAAAATAATCCGTAGAGTTACTGTCCGGTGACAGCTTTCAATAGCTTAGGACATAGCACACGTGACAGACGTCAAATCAATCCGTGGTATTAAAACAACTTTACTAAATTGTTTACCGCTAATTACTTCTGCCTGTATACAGAATAGCATAATTTTCCTTACTATTAATCGAGTACCATCAAAAAGCCCATCATTTAAATTTAAATTTCGTAGCAAAATAATTACACCGACTTATAAACGTAACTTATGAGGCGGTAGGCCATTTGGCGTAAGTGAATTTAAAAATTCTATTGGTAACATCTCTTTATTATCATCTTCGCATGAATCTACACTTAGATACTCTCTTACATCGCCGTGCATCCTATTTAAAATTTGTTTTTTGGCGCTAAAATTACTCTTTCGCAAAGTTTATTGGCATTATTATTATCAAAGCGATCTCCATAAATTTCCATAATTATATTATTGGTTGATAATAATTCTGTTGTAAGTGAAGTTATATCATTGTCCATTTCACATTTGTTGAAATATTTTCTTTTCTTTTATTTTTTGTCTAACAGGATTAATAATTTTAAATTTAAGTTTTATAAATTCAATCTGTAAGAAATTGTTATCGTAAATGTTAATACTATTTTTTTACCGTAGTATATACGTATATTATGCTCCGCATATATATTTTAGTAAATAAAATTGAGCGTATTGATACGGTTTTTTTGTATTATTTTCGAGATAGATTTCTAGTTTTGCTTCTTATATAAGGCTCTGATCAAAACGTAGCTAGGGAGATTTATTTGAATTCAAATATCGCGCCACCTGTGGGCAGGTTAGAATCAATGTGTCGGAGAAGGACACCGAAGACGACCGTTCTGCTGTTCTGCTAGCAGACAGAAAATATTTCAAAACACAGCTGATATAGTCCTGGGATGTGTTTTACACTCAGTATAAATACGGCTGATGTCTTAAAACATAAAAAAGCTGATATTTTTTAAAAATGTTTTTAAATTAATCTAAGTAGTGTTTTTATGGTTATAGCTTATAGCTTATAACCCTAAAAAGAAAAAAAAGTGAAGTGTGTGTCTAAAAACAGAGCAGTCAAGTTTTTTAAAAAAGTGTAAAGTTCAGTGATTTTGAAAATATGTATGATCATGGAGATACCAAGAGCAGGTTCGCGAGTACCCATCCAGACAAGAAGTACTCTTTAGGAAGAGGCAAGAAGAGGCCAAGAAGATTTCTAGGAGTAACGAGTGAGGATGAACCTGCCAACAAGTCAAGACTTTCAAGTTCAGCAAAAAAGATACAAACTCCAGCACCTGAAGGAACCTCTGAGGCCAATAGATTGATTGATGCCAACATTCTATTTCCTGCGATCGAAGAACTTTTGATTTGCAACCAATGCCATGGCAAAGTTTAAGTTAGCAAATCTGAAGCTCAAATATTAAGATTCAAGATAGAAGTAGTGTGTATTGAGTGTCGTTAGCTGGCAGCTATCAACGCATGCAGAAAAGTTAGCATTAAGAATCATGCTTTGGAGAACAACAGAAGAGCAGTGGTTACATTTTGTGCTCTTGGACTTGGACACGCTAATCTATCAACATTTTGTGGGTTAATGGACTGCTCAAAGCCCATGGCTTGGTCAATATATGATTCAATCAACGAACAATTTAGTGAAGTGTATGAAAAAGTGGCCAAGGACTCCATGAAGACTGAAATGATAGAAGAAAAAGTCGCTACAGAGACTGGAGCACCTAGATTAAACATTTGGAGGTTAGACTGATAATTTTCTACAGCTTCAACTTGAAGATTTAACACAGTGACCAAAAAAAAAGATAAGTATAAAGTGTTATTATTAGCAAGAATAAAATAACCTTTTTTTACATTTCCATGAAAATTCATGAAATGCCTTTTTTTGTTTGCAGGTAAGAAACGCCATACAGAGCTCAAAGGTATAAGTGAATATACCACATAATTGCAAAGTTGTTGGCGACTCGCGTATTATCATTTTATTATTGTAACTTCATGTTTATTTCGCGACTGACAAATATAATCTTAGTCTTTTTATTTAACGTGAGTTGTCGTCATTTCTGAACCTCGTTCGCTTATTTCCGATCCCTGTTCCTTCCTGCGAATACCGCCGCCTCCGCGGGCGTTATTTAATAGCACTTATTTAACGCAGTTGAGCAGCCGAGCACGCGCTGGGCGGCGCGTAGACCCAGCAAGCAGAAACAGCATGCAACGGAGGTGTTTCGCGGGCGGAGGGGAATCCGAGGGAACGCGATCCAGTCGTTCTACGAGTTATTCGTTGGTCGCATTCACACCCCGTTACATGATATACAACATTTTAATGAAATATTTTAAAATATTAATATAAAATATTTTTAAAATATGTACAGAAATAATTTAAAAATTATATGTGAATTTTATTTTTGTGAGGTTTCATGAACATTTTACTTATGTTTTTGGAACCCTAGTGGAAATAAAAAATGTAATAAAGTGTAATAAAATATAAGAAAATGTAACAAATCGTACCATTTTGTACGTTTTTGTTGGATTTCGGGCCTTTTTTACGTTTAATTAAATTTTGCTACATTTTATTACATTTTGTTACGTTTTATTACAATTTATTACAAATCCATTAATCCAGGATTTCATGCAGGTCTCTTCTTTAAAACGACAAATGTAACAATACGTAAAAAAGTATAAAAAAATGTAAAAAATTGTCTGTAAGCGTAATATTATATAAGAAAATGGCGACTTTTTTACTTTCTTACTTCTGCTTACATCCTTTTACTTTTTCTTACAATTTCTTATGCATTGTTACATTTTATTATAAAATTGATAATTAAAAAAATATATTGACTATATTAGGCGGTAAAATAACATATGTAATAAATTGTAATAAAAAAAAGTTAATAAATCTGAAAATGTAAGAAAGTGTACAAAAACGTATGAGAATATTCGAAATCCAACAAAAAGGGACAGTTTCTTACATTTTCTTACATTTTTTTAAGTTTCATTACAATTTATTACAATTTATTATATTTTTTTCCACTAGAGGACATGCAAGTTTCCGTAATTTATATATTATGAATATTATATTTTGTAGTTCGATACATAATTTTACGCGTCCATTGTTTCTCTTTTTCGACAAAACCATATTGTTTATATGATATGATTTTACAATCCGTGAAAAACTTATACAATCTATTGTATATCATTTTTTCAAAAATTTTTGTTGAGTTTGAAATTAGAGAAATCGGTTTGTAGTTTGACAATTGTATTGAGAGATATGTTTTTAGAAAGAAGAATACCTTAGATACATTTAAATGTAGAGTGTGAAAATATTTGTTAAAGTTCGAGTGCTTTTTAAAATGCGACAAAAAAGCGCATATATAAGAATTTAAAGCACGGGAAGCGGGCTGAACTTTGCTAATATTTCCATTTAAGCTAGATTTTGTCGAGATGACAGTCCAGTTGAAAATAAACACGTTTTTATTACATGTTTTTATAATATGATAAAAACTTATGATTTTATTACATGTTCTCGTAGTTTCAATTCATTATATTATAAAAACATGTGTTAAAATTTTATATAATGACTACAAGTCATGCATTGTACGTTATAGTTGGGCTTAAAATCATCCACGCCGTAACCAAATTTAGCGAAAGGGACAATACTCAAGTTACAGCTTCATCCCATAACAGAAAGTGTGATAGACAGTCAGCATAGTTCTGGTTGCCTTCTAAATTCCTGACAAGAAATACACTCCGACTGCTGACCGTAACTAATACTAGTAACTGTAAATAATAAAAGCAAAAAAAAAAAAAAAATTACACAAAGCACTATGGCTGTTGAGTCGCTATAGATGTTATTATCATTAAAGAAGAAGGAAAACGCATCTGATACCGGGGCCCTTCTTTTACATCTTTCAGGAACGTAGTATATCACTGATAGACAGAAGATCGAATTCGGCATCAACCATATATGCACAGGATTAATATTTATGGCACTTTATTAAAAAAAAACTTTGTGCGAAAAAAATGCGACGCGAGGTTTTACACAAAGACTATGTCGAGCACCTGACTCGACTGTATAATTAACGCGAAGTATCGCTAAAAAGTATTTATTGTAAAACGCTGTGTTCGAAATACAAGCACGTTATTCCACAGAGTCTGCACAGAGATTCGTGATGATCGTTTACTGCGCGCACAAAAGTTTACCATAACCATTAAATGCTGTTAAATATACATATATGTCGCGATTAATTTTGCTGCTCAAGTCGCGAAATGTGTTGTGTGACAATCTGACAGCGTTTAATGGTTAGGACTGGTTAGGATCTACTTTTTGTGCGCGTAGTAATCGTTTACGGCGAAATAACGTTTTTTCGGTAATATACGTAACGACACGAACATATCAGACGTGGAGTACCAATCTGCGGTCTTTGCGTATTTCGCGTATATTATCAGGTCGAGTCAGCTGGCGAGTCTTTGTGTAAGAACATAACCTCACAGTACGTTTTTGTTGCACAAAGTTAATTTTTCTTTGTGGTTGATGCCGAATTCGATCGTCTGCCTATCAGTGATGTGCTATGTTCCTGAAAGACGTGAAAGAAGGGCCTATCAGGTCTTTCCATATATGAAATCAGATAAGTTTCACTGCTTCTTTTACGATAGTGAAATTTCTAGCGACTCAAGAGCAGCATTGCTATATTTGTGTAAATTTTTTTTTGCTTTTACTATTTACAGCTGTAGCCAGAAGTTGGAGTAGATTTCTCGTCAGCAATTTAGAGGGCAACTAGGACTGCTGACCGTGTGTCACACTTTCTGTTATGAGTTTGAGGCTGTAACCTGATTATTGACCTTTTGAAAAGTTTGGTTATGGCGTGGTGAATTCTAAGCACAGCTGCTTTATAAAGAACAATGCATAGACTGTAGTCATTACATAATTTTTTCATATGTTTTTATGATGTAATAAATTGAAACCACAAAAACATGTAATGAAATTATATGTTTTTATTATATAATAAAAACATGTGTTTATTTTTAACTAGGAGGCATCGTTTGACCAACGGAGAGACAAAACATAAACGTGGATTACCCTGCTAAAAATAGTTAATAGGGATCGATCGGGATGGGGGGGGGGATCGGGAAATTATCAACGAGTTCTATGCTAATTCTGAATACCATTTTTTGTATAAGGACTCAATTAAAATCGATTAGAATCAACAGGAGTCAATAGATTTTAGTACGGAAAACAACCATTGAATTCGATCGTTAATACCAAAAATCGGTTTCTATTAACTTTACTAGTCCTTTTTTTGTATAGAATTTTATCGATTTCTAATCAAGTTTTTATGCAAAAAATGGGATTCAGATATAGCTTAGAATTCAATTAATAATTTAAATCGATCTCTATTGACTATTTTACAGGGTAAGACCACAAAAATAGCACAGCTTGATTAGTTAGTTTTGTAAAAGAAGATGAAAGTTTGATTAGTGCATTTTAAAAACGTTCTATGTAAATATGTTTCAGTCGAGTGTATCTAAGTTTTCGTTGTGACCTCTATGTATGTTTGGGACTCTATAAGTCGCGGTTTTTTAGATATTAACTTAAAAATATAAAAATTTCATTTTGTGTCCATAATTATACAATATAAAAATATAAAAATATTGTATAATTATGGACACAAAATGAAATGTCTTAATCGCAGTCATGATTATGTTTGCTATTTATTATTTGTACACATTACACTGTTCGTCATACTTACGTGCAACAGGGTATTCAGCAAGAGCCATTATTTTAAGAACGATGATAGGTGCCCAACAAACAATGTCCGTCAAAACAATTAAAAAGAATCGTAGTGCAAACTCAGAATCACCGACCGACAAAGGAGTGCTATGACGCGTACGCCAGATGCTTATAAACATCCCGACATATACGTAGATGATCGTCACCAGCCTGAAAGTGCATATAAAAACTTTCTTATTTTTATAGATATTTGGATATTTAAAAGGCTATAGCCGGGTTACTATGGTGAAATGGCCCCCTTGGAAAATGTATATATGTTATATACCATTCGATGGGGGATAAAAAAAACTCCCATAGCCAAATTTTTAGCTCTCTGCCTAGTGCGCATGCGCAGTAACGTCGATAAACGTGTTTTTTTGATTTTATTTTTTTCTGAAGTCCCTATAGGATAAAATTTTTTTTAAAAATTCACATTGGTGTATTTTTATGTCATGAATAACTGCAATTTTTTTGGGATTACATAACCTCAAATATCGGATCTAAAAAAATTATTAAAGTTTTCAATCGATATTTTGACCCCCTTGTTTTTGAGGTGCAACTTTTTAAGTAGACTTTTTTTGTGTACTTTTTCCCGTTCTTTACGATGGCACTAACGTTTTTTCCTTAAAAATGGTGGCACAACTCGATTTGAGCCAAAAACTGATTTTTTTGCCATTTTTTCACGTTTTTAGCTGGTTATGTTACAATTTAGTTACTAAAGTGACTCCTTTTGAGTAGTTTTGCATATCTTCCCATGAAAACATAATCAAATGAAATATTTTGTTCGCTCCAAGCCGTATTTTTTATATTATCTTACGTTTTCAATGATGGTCTTATCAGAATTGTGATATCATCTTATTATAAAACTGATGGCTAATGTTATGTTCTTTTTAAACGTTCTGTGATTGGTCGAAAGTATTGTCTCTGTCGCACTTTTTTGTTTATTGTTTATTTTTATTTATAATAAAAGGTTATGCTTGGCCGCGCTGTTGACGCGGCGGCTGCAATGCAGACGATCTGCGTAGTGAATGGTCAATCATAAAATTAAGAATTATCAGGAGCATAAACAAATAAAGTATTTTGATTTCTTAATTAATTAAACGATGCGCAAACCAATGGCCAACATTGTTTTTTTCAAAACTAATTTTTTTTTTTCTTACAATTGTCTATATAAGGGAGAAAGTACAATACGTCCCGTCCCGTCCCGTACCGACCCCGGGACATACCGTCTGAAATAAGTCACTTTTATATTATTGGCTAATTCTGTTCGATAACCCAATCGACGGTACAGAATTAGCCAATCCCGTAAAAACAGCTTACTTCAGACGGTATGTCCCGAGGTCGGTACGGGACGACGGACTCAATTGTACTTTCTCCATAATATACTAATACAAGTGAATGGTGAAAACGCTGTTAGTATAAGTTTATAACTTTTAAAGTAAATTAAAATCTAGCAAATAAAAATTGTTTCGATTTTTCTTTTTACTATTTCGGCTTTTGACTGATAATTGATAGCAATACTAGAAAAAATAATAAAGTAGTTAAGTATTTATTTTCAAATACATTGGAGTTAGTTGGAACCGAAGGCTGACGCGGCTACTTTAAATCTTTCTGCTGTTTACTTCAAAACTAACAATCTTGTATATTTAAAGTGAGTACTATATATTTTACATATCTTTTAAAAAAATGAAGATTTAACAAAGTTTTTCAAAAGTTTTGACATCACAGATTATATGCTTTGATATTAGGGTTATATGTATTTCTAATACATATTACACAATAAATTAATATTTTGTTAAATAACTTCTTTAAAATCAAAACCTATTATTAATATCTAAAATGTTATTTTTATGCCGACACTTTGAGTTTTGAAAAAAATACTGTAACCAACCTACTGATAAATAAAAAATCTCCCATGTATTTATAATAAATACACTTGTATTTTACCGGTATATGCAGAGTAAGACTTATTAATGGGTAGAAAAATAAAATTTTTATTATAAATTCTGTTGTATTAAGAGTAATTGTATCAAAAATAATGACAGATAATATAGTAATATAATAATATGATATAATAATATAATAATATGATATAATAATATAATAATATAATATAATAATATAATAATGTAATAATAATAACAGATAATTATTAGACCTTTTTATACGCTAAATAAGAAAAACATGTTGTGTACGTTATTAAATTCTTGCATAAAATCAAAAGTTTAAACCAACATTAAATTATAAACTGTTTTAGTACTCGCATAAAGATCCGAGCTTATCCTAAAACAAAAATAGCAATCAGATTTTAAATCAATAAGCTAACAAAAAAGTAATTAATAAAAATGAATTTTCAATCCTATAGATATAGATATACGTACAATGCATGTAAGGGGAACGAGTCTTTATCTATTTAACTTAACCAATTTAGGCTAATCACATAAAGTAAAATGAGAAATTAGTTAAACATAAAGTTGTTGAAACTATTAACTAAATAAAATTAAGAAGGAAAAACATTTGAATAAAATATGACAATAAACTTTTGCTAGAAACGGATTTGACGATTGATGAGTTGCATGTTTTGATGTAATGCGGTATATTAATTATACAAGTATGATTAAATTGATAAAATATAGAAAGTATTGAACAATAATTAATTTGTTTATGTATAAAATACTGTCAAATTAATAAAAAATGCACATAAATATCTGCATATGACTATATATGATGTGATTTTTACTATAGTTAATTATTATGAGATGAGAAAAAATATTTGGTTTTACACAAAAACAATACATGAGAAATAATAAAAATGAAAAATAGAACTAATAGGATGCGAACTTATTAATTGTCAATTAACTTTTAAGTTAAAAAAATGTAAAATGAATAAAGTAAACACAAGCTAACCTATGCTTTAAACACATACGTATATGAAACATCATTAAAAACAACATTATTTATTTATTTTAAAATACACTATTAGTCATGTCTAGATACAAGAACATATTTTTACAAAAAAACAAATTGAATATAATAATTTCATAGGTTTGTTGATTTTATAAAATCACTAGGTGCAAGCACTTCAATACAGTTTTTATGACAAAAAAAAATTATTTGCTTAAAAAACTTATAAATGAAATACAACTTATTTCACTTTTACTAGGCAATATTATTTTTTTACTTTTCATGTAAAGCTACTGAGAAAACTGGATTATACAAAAACTTAGATTATAATATTTTTGTAATATTTATTATTCATTCTAGTTTTTAATTTAAAAAAAGGCAAACAATTTTTTTAGATTTTTAAAAACTAACTAACAGCATTTTTAAATGTATTGTAAAATATTTATATTTTATTATTTCAGAAGTGATCTTCTTGTCTAATGGTTAAATAAATATGGCATCTAATAGTAATGAAGAGTCAGATAACATCAGGAAACGCGATGATCGAAGATGTGCCATGTGTAATATTTATATTAGAAAATCAATTGGTCGAGAAAAGGAAATCGAATCTGAAGTTGAAATCGAATATGCTAAACAATTATCAAATAAAGATATTTACATCCATGATGTAATTTGTGATTCATGTAGAAAGCGATTAGCCAAATACATATCAAGCTCTAAACCTAAAAAGGTTAATGTTCCAGCAACTGCTTCGTCTCAAGATTCAAATCTTTCTGAATCATTTTCTCAGCTAACTGTCACTTCATCATCTCAGGAAAGTACACAATCATCTGTATACACAATAAAGGAACAAAAAGTACGAGCAACCACGGAATTACTTATTCAAAGGACGATTGCGACACATAAATATTGCTTTGTTTGTGGGTACCAAAAACAGACTAATAATATATTAGTTCCTTTAGAGGCCCGAATTCAAGTTTATAGTAAAATGAATGTTTTTATTCCACATGGCAATAGATGCTGTTGCACACATTTAATTAAAAAAAGATTTTATGAAGATGAACTAAATAAAATTAATATTTTTTCCACTACAAGTACGGTATATATTGATGAATTACTACAATTTTTGAGTCAATTATCAATGAAAGCAGACGAAACTTTATTAGATACAGTAGCTGAATTTTCCATGCCTGAAAAAAAATTGAAAGTTTTTACGGGATTAACGTGGGAAAATATTAATTATCTTAAAGATCAACTCACTTCTCTGAAGAATTCCTGTGTAAGGACAGCGACACAAGCCATTGTCGTATTTTTATTCAAAATGCGCTCTGGGAATTCTAACTCGCTCATCTCTACAATATTTGACATTGAAAGCGAACAACAAGTATCTCGTTTTTGTCAATCAGTATTATTATCTTTCGAAAAAGATTTACTACCAAAACACTTTGGATTAGAAAATGTAGACAGAAATGAATTGATTGAAAATCAAACTTCTAATATGGCAAAGAAATTACATCCTGGTAAACAACTTATTTTGATTGCTGATGGTACTTATACATAAGGCATGAAAAAAGCTCTAATAACGAGTACCAAAGAAAATCTTATTCAGGCCAAAAAAAAGTTCCTCTGACTAAACCATTTACTATATGTACTACTAATGGTTATGTTGTTGACCAGTTAGGTCCATATCTTGCAAATAAAAATGATATATATAATACAATGGTGAAAAATACTGGATCTTATTGTAAAATTTCTTGCTACTTAAATAACTTGTTTGGCAAACGCCTAGATTCTGATGAAGACATGCAAGATGAAATATTTAGTGCTATGCAATCTAGAAAAAATGTTGAAAATACATTAGCAGTTTTAGTAGCAGACAAAAGATGGAGTCGTCGGAAACTACCATTTAAAATAATAACTTCGGATGATTTACCAGACTTTCCTGAATTAACAATAAAAGATTTGAAAATTCTGTTTACAGGAACATATCAGCTTAAACAGACAATATCTTACTTAGCGGAAATGTTTGACGCAGATAATAATTTGAAGATTGGATATTCAAAAGAGACTAACAATATTCTCAAACTTGAAGTTTAATCCAGGCATATTAACAGAAAACAATACAAATGTTTCGTTGAGTATAAACCAAATGGTATTGGTTATTCTAGCATCTTAAGACACTGTTGTGATTGTGCTAACGGTAACCGTACTATAGGATGTTATGCGCATATTGCTGCCATAATCTATTATCTTTCACATGGAAGATATTTATCAAAAATCATACGACCAGCTGAAATTCTGTCTAAAATGTTTCTTAATGATCAAATTGAAGTGTGTATTGATGAAGATAGTGACAATGATGAGTGAATCATTTTTTCTATTGTGAACATTCGTTATTTTTAAAAAGCTACTTGTATACGTTCCATAATTTATTTTAAATAGCCTATGAAGATAATAAATTATACTTTGTACGAATTGAACATACTTAACTTCAATTCCTTTTTACCTGATAATTATTACTGTCAATAGATTTTGAATAATCAATTAAGTAGAGGCAGATAAGCCAAATATGGCCTTTTTAAGACCACAAGACGCCAAAAGTACCCTCAAACGATCGATTTCAAGGCTATGTTTAGCTAAAAACAGGCTTTTTTGCGTGAAAACCCTTGCATTATGACATTTTTAGGTTAGTTTTGGGTTACATGGTACCAAAAATGGCCTTTTTCGGCGTTAAATCACTCAAATGAGGGCATTTTTAGGTTAAAGAGAAAAGCAGACACTGACAGCGGCGATATTCTTTTTATATATAGAGAGAAACCCTTTATTACCTCAAATTCTGATAAGACCATCATTGAAAACGTAAGATAATATAAAAAATACGGCTTGGAGCGAACAAAATATTTCATTTGATTATGTTTTCATGGGAAGATATGCAAAACTACTCAAAAGGAGTCACTTTAGTAACTAAATTGTAACATAACCAGCTAAAAACGTGAAAAAATGGAAAAAAAATCAGTTTTTGGCTCAAATCGAGTTGTGCCACCATTTTTAAGGAAAAAACGTTAGTGCCATCGTAAAGAACGGGAAAAAGTACACAAAAAAAGTCTACTTAAAAAGTTGCACCTCAAAAACAAGGGGGTCAAAATATCGATTGAAAACTTTAATAATTTTTTTAGATCCGATATTTGAGGTTATGTAATCCCAAAAAAATTGCAGTTATTCATGACATAAAAATACACCAATGTGAATTTTTAAAAAAATTTTTATCCTATAGGGACTTCAGAAAAAAATAAAATCAAAAAAACACGTTTATCGACGTTACTGCGCATGCGCACTAGGCAGAGAGCTAAAAATTTGGCTATGGGAGTTTTTTTTTATCCCCCATCGAATGGTATATAACATATATACATTTTCCAAGGGGGCCATTTCACCATAGTAACCCGGCTATAGCCTTTGTGAATAATACAATAAAAAATGTTAGCTACCCGAGCAAGTTGACACCGAGAAAGATAAAAGCTGAGTATTCCCATCCAACAATGAAAGGATCATCTATATGCAGTGGAAAGCACATACCGTTGAGACCATAGAAGCGTGTACTGCTACGCCAGTGAATAGCTACATAACAAAGTACTTTTTTAATCATCTCTGTTGATATTTGTTGTGCAGAACTTACCGGGAATAACAGCGAGAGTAATGCCAATGAGCCAAACTATGATCATAGAGGACGCAGCAGTCTGTGGGGTTACAGCGCGGTGACCCTTTAACGGTGCTACAATCAACATATATCGCTCTATAGACATGAAGGACAAGATCAGCACCGATACCTACAAGTAATATTGATTGCACTCTTATCACATCGTTATTTATCGCATAACAAAATAAAAATCATAATTTGATGAGAAATCATCACCTCGGAAGAGATCATAGCAAGCATTCCAATAAAAGTACAGGGCCACGAAGACATCCACGTACTAGCTTCTATGTTGTAATTGTCCCGAAAGCGAATGTCTTGTAGTCCAATTATGAACAAGTATATTCCCATTAGTAGATCAGAAACTAAAACAATTATCACGACTGCGTATCAAATATTGCATAAAAGCGTAAAAGAAAGAAAAGATTATATGTAGAGATACTAAGTTACTAAGCAACTAAATCTTATTCTTGCTTAGCAAACGGGAAATTTTAACGGTGTAAATTTCGTCGGCTGAAATATTTTCAATACCTTAATAGACCCCAGGGATATTAAAAAGCTTCAAACTTTTAAAAGAAATGATGCGTAATAAATTAAATTATTACGCAACATTATAAAGCTATTTAACTTTAGTATTTTCAAAGATTTAAAAATAAATAATATTAAGTAGCCTGAAGTAAAAGAAATCTTAATTAAAGTTTTTCAAAATTCTGATATACAGGGTGGGCCATTTTAATCAAACCAGTCTAATAACTCCTAAATTAAGCCATGAACAGAAAAATTGTTCAGATGAAAGTTGTTCAGGATCAAGGGGGACATCTTTTTGTGCAATTAGTTTTGACCTTGAACTCAAATTTCAAGGTCATTTGAAGGTCAAATTTTTTGTTTAATAGGAACCCCTATTTTTGATAGCAGATTCGGAAAGAACAGGAAATTTTACGTACGAAACGGTATTTCAAAATTTTTTTCATGACCTTCACAAGGTCATTCCAAGGTCAAATGTTAAGAAATACTGTAATTGCTATTTAATCGCATTTTCTGATAGAATAATCGTAGTTAATGTACTTTTATGATGAATATTCAAACCCAATGTGACAATGACCATGAAAATATTTACCTTGAAAACAAAATAATTCCCAAATTTCAGCGCTACCCAGGAACAACGACGTGGACGTATTAGGATTATGTTCCCTTTGGGGTGCTTTTTTAACGTGAGTCCCCTTGCCTCTCATTAGGATGCTTGTTTAACATTCCTTAACAAATTTTTAGTGGTCAAAAGTAAATTTTGATGTAAACATGATAATTTTAAATATTTGAGTTCTTAATGGGAGTGGGAAATGGAACGTTAAAAATCAATGTTGTCAATTCATTCACGGTCGAAGCAGAGTCAAGTAAAAGTTTAACGTGTCAAAACCGTAAAAAATGGTTAAACAATAAAGGTAGGATGTTAAAAAATACATTATTTAAGATAAAATATTAAACAGCATTTTGCTTTTGTAATATTAAAAAAAATTGTTAATAATTGTATTTGCCAAAGTGCATCACTTCCAGTTTAGATGTTTTTTTTAAGTTGAATTTCTTCAATCTAATATGAATTGTAACGATTGTTCTCACGCTGTCTTCAATTTAAATCACAATGTCTTAACGTAAGAAAATAAGAAGTTACAAATTTGATTTAAAAATTATACAGTTTGAAAATTCTCCTTTTTTTGTTGTCACTTTCTTATTTTGGTTTAGTTTCAATTTCAATAAAGAGTGAATGTAAATAAAATAGTTTTTCTTATTATAAACAAAATTTTCAACATGGGCGATTATCAATCCAATGAAATTGTTGATATGATAATGATCTTAGGCGAAACCCAAAACAATGCCAGAGCCGCGGTGCGATTCTACGCTGAACGCTTTCCTCTAAGAAGGCATCCTACTCACGACACATTACTCAGATTACTTCGAAGAGCTCGTGATGGACATCTTCGTTTTCAACGCAGACACCACGAATACAACGAAAATGATCCTAATGTTATAGCCGCCTTAGCAGCTGTTCATCTCAATCCACAAATTAGTAGTCGACAAATTGAAAGAGAAATCGGTATACCACGAAGAACAGCATTGAGAATTCTCAATAATCTCCACTATCACGATTACCACATAAGATTAGTTCATGAGCTGAGGCCACGCCATTTTCTAATGCGTATTAACTTTTGCCAGTGGGCTTTAGGAGTTTTACAAAATGATCCAGATTTTTTCAGATTTGTTATGTTTTCTGACGAGGTTATATTTCGCAGTGATGGTCAATTAAATAGGCACAATAGTCACTACTGGTCACCTGTAAATCTCCACTGGTACAGGGCTATTGACCATCAAAACCGATGGAGTTTAATGGTGTGGTGTGGGATCATTAATGGTTACCTGATTGGGCCATATTTTTTCGGTCAAAATGTTAACCAGAATAGCTATTTGGCATTGCTCAGAGATCGACTGCCAGAGCTTTTAGAGGATGTTGATTTTCGGACGTTTCGGACGTAAAATTTCCTGTTCTTTCCGAATCTGCTATCAAAATAGGGGTTCCTATTAAACAAAAAATTTGACCTTCAAATGACCTTGAAATTTGAGTTCGAGGTCAAAACTAATTGCACAAAAAGATGTCCCCCTTGATCCTGGACAACTTTCATCTGAACAATTTTTCTGTTCATGGCTTAATTTAGGAGTTATTAGACTGGTTTGATTAAAATGACCCACCTTGTAGAAGTAGCCATCTATTTAAATTGTATAGAATACGTAGAATTAAAAGACAGAGACAAGATATTCGAACCAAATTACTCAAGCGCGATAGAAGGGCACTCAGAAGTAAATAGAACATTCATATGTATAAGAAGTAAATATTTTTAGGAGAATTTAAAGTTAGATATCGAGAAAAGAATAAAAAACTGTAAAGATCGCCAAAGAAACAAGTTAAAAAGAATCAAAACAAAGCAACCGATGGTTATAACAGACACACCAACTAAAACTTTTGACAAAATAGATATTATATTATATTACTAGATTTGATTTAGGCTCTGAACGAACCCTACAAACCTGTGCCTAAGGGGAGTACGGTGATAAGGCGCAAATGGCCGATTTCAAGCTTTTGATTGCCATATATAATTGATACTTTAAATCGCAAAGTACTTCAGCGAAAAGTCGATCTTAGACTAATTATTCATCAATTATGCCCCTAAGTATGGGTGGCTCCCAATTAAAAATTTTTGCTTCCTCCTAAAACTGTAGAAAAGCATTTGGAGGTGTTTAGAGTTCGAATCATGATTTTAGAAAATGTCCGTGTGGATGACTGTGTGTAGGTGTGTGGTGTGTGTATATATAATTATGATTCGATCGTAATAAAATTTGACGTGCATATATATTTTCTGATTTTGAACTCGGGAATTGCTTCCTCCTAGAGGAAGCTTTGTAATAGTAAAATTTTGAGTTTCGTCGAAACATCTAGAAAATACTTTTTGGTGTGTTAGAAGTTTAAATCAAGTGTTTTTAGGAAATGTCCGTATGGATGTGTGTATGTGTATGTGTATGTGTGTGTGTATGTGTATTATACTGTAATATTTCTGGAACTACTCCGTCAATATCAATAAAATTTGACATGCATATCTATTTTTAGATTCTGAATTCGGAAAAAACAGTTATTTTATTTTTAAGGACATATTTCGATTTTTGAAAAGCTAGTTTGCGTTTTTTTCAATCATCCCATTGTTATAAACAATTAAGCTAAAATTCATTTAAAAGAGAATAAAATTATCTACTTTTTCTCGTTTGGTTCTCGGGATCGACCGCTTTGTTTGGCGGATAAAATGAAAAAGGTAATTTTTTTTTTAATTTATATCTCTGAAACTAAACATCATAACCTCACGAAAAAATCATGTCGGTGGGTTATGTGTCAAACTATATCCCATTAAAATTTCAAGCGATTTGACTACTTATTTTTTCAATAATAAATCGAAAACTGAAAAAAATGAGTTTTTTTTGTGCGTCGATTACGGACGTAAAAAGGGTTTATTGCACTTAAGATTTTGGAAAAAAGTAGGTATTTTACGTGTTTTGGCTAAGTTTATTGCGCAGCTTTCAAACCCCTATGGTTTTTAAGATATCAAGGTTTCAATTATTTTTTTGAACATTTTTTTATTACTTATATCTCTAAAACAATGTAGTCTGCCGTTTCAAAATTTTATTTGGTGATTTACCATAACAAGTTTTATCTACCGCTTAAATTTTAAACGGTTTCGTCAATTGGTTCTCAAGTAAAGAGCTAAAATGTAAAAACCGATTTCTCTCAAAACTTTTACTTCCTCTTATAGGGGTGTCGTTGCACGTCCTTAAAGTCTATCCCTATGAATTCATGTCATACTGATATATTCTGTGAAAAAAATTGACGACAGCGTTCGTATTCTATAATAAAAGAACACAGGGGTCTGCAAACTTTTAGACAATGAACCATCCAAAACTTAAATATTAAATTATGTATCAAAAATCGCCTCATACATTAGCAGGCAGATGATACTGTATATTAAAACAATATTTTATTTATTAGACCTATACATTTAATTTGAGGAAGCTACGTGCTAATGAATTGGCAGCTGTTTTTTTTTATGATTCTGATCATTTTATGTACATATATACTATAGCCATTTTTTGTTTTTTAAAAAATTATTTTTGCTTTTTTTTGATGATATGATATATACAATATGTTCAACAATAGTGTATCTAAAAGAGCGTAAAATTGCCTACTTTTTCTTGCAAGATTTTCCAGATTGACTGTTTCGTTCAATTGTTATAATAAAAAAGGTGATTTTAAAAGAAAAATATAATATCTCCAAAACTAAATTGTCTATCGTTTTGAAAACATTTATGACAACAAAAAACCATAATATCTAGTTGTTGTAAAAAGTTTAAGCCATTTTGGCGACTTGTTTTTGAGCTAAAAATCGAAAACCAAAAAAAAAATGGGTTTTCGATGTCGTACGATTACGGGAGTAAAAAGACGTTAATTAAGTTGAAATTTTGAGGAAAGATAGATCTTTTGCATTCCTTGGCTCAGTTATTTTTGCAGCTTATGAAACCGATAAGTTTAAAAGGTATTAAGATTCAAATTCTTTGTCTTTGCCCTGTATATCCTGTATACCCTGTACTATTTTTGTTGAACCTTATAACTAGCTAACTAAAGTTTAGAGTGTTTTGAGAGAATTCATGATTTTATGAGATTATGAGGACCCTATGATATTTAAAATATTGAGGTTTAAATTTGTTTATGAAAATTATATGATTTGATATTCTGGCTGATAGAATTTTTTTGATTTAAACAAATTAGTTATTAAAACAACATTATTTTTCTTGGCACCAAATTAAATTCCTTTCAAATCAAATCAACTTTGTGGGAAGAACATTTTTTCGGCACTTTAAACCCCTTGCTTACAGATTTTTTAAGCTTTCATATTATTTGACAACGTACTAACGTAATATGTTGTATACTTGATGCTTCTGCCCTCGTAGAAATTGATTCTATATAAAAGCTAGTAAATACTTGGTTTCTCTATAAATGGGTGTAACATGGCCCAGTCGATGAAACGCGTTTTCAAACATTTCTTACTTTTTTTTTGTTTAAACATGTCGTAAGATATTAATTGTGACATTTTTCAAGGCATCTTCAAGCTTGTTAACATAGATTTGATTGATTAAGGCAAACTAGAATAAATAGCTAGTTAATGGCCAGGAAAAAGCTATGCAAAATGCACTCAATCAAAAATATGAAAAAATCATGAATATCTTCATAATGCGTATTCTATATATGACTTGTATCTGCTGTGACTTACAAATAACTTACACAACAATCAAAATTTGTAAACTTCTTGGCATTCACCGTACGATACAAGATGTTACAAAAGGTAAAGTTAATATTATGGTTTTAAGGTTATGTCTATTCTAGAAAATGATCAAGAAATGGAAGAAAAAGCCTTTCATCACAAGCTAGTTATAGGTTATTTCTCATAGTCATTTCGTAGTTTCCAGTCCATTTTAAATATTTGAATTTCTATCAGGGTGTTTGTAACGATGGTAGAATTTATACGCTCACTTTTTACTAAATGGAAAAGGCATAAAAAATGTCCTAGCTGAAAATAATGAAAGTCATATGATAATCGTATGAGGGTCATATGATAATCATAAGACAGTTATCATACGAGAATCATATGGGAATCATATGAGAATCATATGGGAATCATATGAGAATCATATGGGAATCATATGAGAATCATATGAGTCTCGTATGATACTTTTGACTGAAGTCTCACATGACAATAATATGATGTACCGCGAATTCTCATAAAAATAAATAATCATGCTACGCACTCTATCGCTCTCTGATATTTATTAGATGTCTTTCTTTATACTGGTAATTCGTAAGTTGCTTGAAGAATTTATTTTTACATGAATATTACAATGAAGAAAATTCCGGTCTTGTGGAGATTTGAACATGGAACCTAAAGATTATGAAGCGAGCATTTTACCACTGAGCCATCGTGATCTTTGATTTCGATCACATTAGTAGAATCAAATCGTCATTATAACTTACACCCCCTTGTATGCTCTATTTATTATTACTAAATTACAATTAGTATGCTTAATAAAATATCCCAATTGAAATTGATTAACAATAAATAAAACATACGAGAACGAGTAAGTTATAATGGAATAAAGGATTACCGGCTAAATTGCGTATGACGATACTCAACACTCGATTTTCGTCCTTTGCTGTGAATCTACCCCAAAGAACGAGGGTGTTACCCATGCAAGTTGCACAAGAAATACCCCAGACGGCGGATCGCAGTAAAGGTGTACTTAGCAGATGGTGAAGTGATGAAACACCTTTGAAAGTAAAAGATAACGATATTAATGAAAAAATTGTTTATATTAGAAAATGTAGTAACGGTACTTGTGCTGCACATTTAAAATAGTAAGCTGTTCTTACCGTCACTTGCAGGGTGACAAATTTTGACTTGCGGTGCGTAAGATGTGCAGTAATGGAATTTCTTGAAATACCTGTTTAATTACACATTTGCTTTTTATTTTAAACTATGAGCCATAATAATTGTTATACAAAAATCTTACACGTGCTTTAGCCGAGTAAATGTGTTGAAAAAATCTTTTTTTCCGTCTTCGAGATCAATATCTTCCACGTTTCTTTAAAAATATCAAATAAAATTTATTAAGAATTTAATAAGAATCTATAAATTTTAAAAACTATCTATGCTAATACGTTACAAGGATGTCAGGTTTTCCTCTAACGGGAAAAAAGTCGAAGCTTCTAGAACTTGAATAGGGTTGTAGCCGATCCATCTGAAATTAGTATACATGCATTATTTTGTGAACTTTTTTATTGAATCAAAAAAATATTATAATTCTTGTGTCTACGAATCAGGTTTGGATTTGAGAGGAAAGGCGATGAGGATGATCCCCCCTCCCCAAAAAAAACATGTTTAAAAAAATATTTTTTAACTCATAAATAATCAAACACCAAATAACTAAATACAAAAATAAATCATAAGGACTCTACTCCATTTTTTAAAACATAAGCCCACCTTCCCCGTTCACAGTATTCTGGACGATTGATCGAATAAGAAAGCGATAATGTCGATTTAACGTGAATATATTTTCAACCAAAGAACTTATAATGCCGAAAGTATAAGTGCATTGAATGGAACAATGGTTGATCTAGGGTGGGAGGGCACGAGAAGACTGACTCACATCGATCAGTCTCTCAGCTCGCTTGCGCGTCTTATCGCTAAATCGCTGCTATACAGTTACGCTCGCCGGCGAGAGCCAAAAGGAACCCGTAGATAGCCCAGTACGCGGACTATAGTCAGATTAATAGTGCGTTAATTGTACGCGCATAAATTTTTATGAATTCTAAAAAAATTTATTTGTAATAATGATTTGATTATAGAAATTTTCGGACATAAAATTAATATAAATAATTTATCAATGAAAAATAGTGATCTAGTAACCTTTAAATTCTAATATATCGAAGATTAAAAAAAATATAGTTAAAAAAATTGATGGAAAGAGATTTATATTTTATAGTGATGATAGAATTATAAAAGAACATGATGACAATTTTATAGACTCAATACCAACTAAAATTATCTAAATTCGTTGACGCCAAATGAATTACCACCACATGAATTATTATTAAAAAGAGGTACGATTGTTAGTTGTTTAAGAAATTTGGATATCGATTGCGATCTTTCTAATGGAACAAGAATCTACACTATATTAGAATTTTATATTTGGTCAATTTTGTAAAAACCCTCCAAAACTCGTAAAAAGAAAGAAATTAGATCTATTTTACGGTAGAAATGTTCTTTAAAATTAAATCATTCAAGTTAGTGAAAAAAAATATCAAATGTATCTAATTTCAATTAGTTTTTAGCAGCGAAGGAACTTAAAAAATGTCCGTCCGTCCGTCCGGATTTTTTTTTTGCATTTATTTGCAGGTCAGAAGCATAACAAAACACGAGATAAGTACACACGCATAGGCCGCGCGCCTCACTAAATATTCTATTTCTCTCTTTCTCTTATCACAATTCGTCGCACGAAAAGTCGATCGGATCTTTCAAAAGTCTAATATAATATTAGTCCGTGATACAATCGTAAAGATAAGAGTGATGTCCTACTTAACTGGCTACTAAGGAAAGATTAATTTGCATTATAAATCTCAGTGTTGGATTTAGACTAAAAATACATAGTTTAGGACATAACAAAAGCCATTGTTCAAAATGAACATCATTTTTATATACTCTTGCATTATCTTTAAGTTATATGTTGCAATTTAACCTACAATAAACTGTTTTTATACAATTTTTAATAATTTCGATTCTATTACTACATTTTACAATTGGTAAAGTTTGTCTGATGTCTATTGAAAAAAATCTATCGACTACATTAAAAGCATATTTAAATGCTCATGCAACTGGTAAAACTGGAAAAACCCTAGCGCAAAAACAAAAGTGTACATAAATGTACAGAAGTGTATACAATGTATAAAAATGTGCAAAAGTGTATAAAGGTGTGTATTTCTGTTGTAATTCAACAATAAAATTGGTCTAAAATCTGAAACACTTTTGTACACTTTTGTACACATTTATGTAACTATGCCGACAGCTAAAAAACTTAAATAAATTTAAGACAAATTATTCAATTATCATTTAGACTTTAGTAGTTTCAAGGATCAGTTTTACATGTGAGAACCCGTTTTGTCTCTTTTGCCACCTATCAGAAGAGACGCAAACTATAATTTGAATGAAAGTGTACATAAGTGTAGAAAAGAATATATTTTTGTTGTGTCACTGTCAAAATTTCTGTCAAAATACAACAAAAATACACACTTACGTATACTTCTATATACTTTGTACATTTTTTGACGTTGCACTTTTAACGGCTTAATTTATTGCCGAGCAAACAGTCAGATTACTCTAATATCAACACGATTTACCTTCTCCAGACACTTATATCTACACAGGGGGACAAACGTTAGGTTGACGGACAGGAATGCTTGGCGTAGCAGATGGTTTAATAATTTGTTATACAATTGTTTTATGTTGTACAAAAAGTCACAATATATTATTTATTCCCCGATCATATCCAATATGATTACGATGGTCTCCACGAGGTAAAGATTATTAATGGTTGAGGATTACTTTGGTATTTTTGCGTTCTCAAAAAACGACGGTCGACGTTACTTCATAAATTACGGCATAATTTGTCGCAAGGACGCAATTCACATTTAATAATACGCGACTCTCTCCGTGCTTTAAAACGCGACTTCTCAGTTCAAAGAACGACCTTTAATAATACGCGACTTCTCAAAATCATGAGAAACAACCGACTCAAACGCTTTATTCAGCACTTCTCTGCGATATTCATACTCGAGTGGTCCAAGATGGCGGTGGCGCCCCTCGAACCGACGCGACTTGACCAAGATAGCGACCGACAATTCTTCTCTGGAGAAAACCTTGGAAAACGCGACGTTTACGAGTTATAGCCGTGGACCTTGGCCTTACTTTCCTGATTTCCTGAAATTGCGAGAAACAATTGGGACTCGGAGGCCCGTTGTGGCGCAATGATAAGAAGAGGGAATCCTTGGTCGCAATGGCTTGACGCAGGCGCTACTCAAGTGATCTCTCTTCTCCCTACGTCGCTATCTACGTTCCACGTCGCTAAAGGCAAGTCAATCTTCTAGTCTAGATTTATCGGCTCCAACAACCCTATACGCGACTTGCTTTGTCCGTCTTACCTCTGTCCGTCCAGATTCCGCGATTGCGTCATCTATTACACTGGACTCTACTCGTGAGTTTATCTCGCGCGGTTCTCACAACACTAGAACTATCTCTGGCTCCGGGCGCTGACAGGTTGTTGTATATAAGACATTTTTAGTTTAGATTAGTTTAGTTTTGCTTTATTGACTTCAAGAACTTTACATTGCCCTATTTTACATAATGTTTGTGTATATTACAATCGTTTTATACTTTGGACATTCTTTCAATGATACATGCGCAGTAGTAACTCCGCATCAGCACCAAATTTAAATTTAAATTTTGCATTCTAAATTATCAATGAACTCTCCTAATACGTAAAAAATATTTGTTTCATTTAAAGGTAATAAATTTATCACAGAGAAAGGGCCTATTCGACACTTTTTTCTTAATTCTTTTATTATTTTTTCTCTTTGTTTTTTAAATAAATTGCAGTTCCAAAAAATGTGTTCTATTGTATCCACTGCTTCACCGCATTTACATTTATCCGTGTCAGATATCTTATGTTTAAATAGACTAGAGTTTAGCGAACTCTGACCACATCTAATCCTGTTACTCGAATCTATAGCATCTCTGGACAGCCTTATATTGTTAAACCAAAGTTTATTGCCTTTAATATTACAAAAATTTTCGAAGTAAAAAATTCCTTTCATTTTTCTCTAATTCATAATTCTATTTTGATTATTCTTTTTACATGTTTCTTTAATATTTGCAAAAAAGTCTTATTAAGTTATTAGTTTATTAAGGAGACCTCCATCAATTGCAGCTTTCTTAGCCATTTCATCAACATTTTCGTTCCCCCCGATGCCCACGTGGGAGCTGGGAACCAAATTAGTTTGATTTTAATATATTTTTCAGGTCGAGAGGCTATTTTCTGTCTAAGGTTTGCAATTAGTGGAAAACGCCTATTTTTATTATTCGCTAAAGCTAATAAGGCACTTTTTGAGAGAGAATACAACAAATTCGCACTCGCGTTCGTCTGTGATTTTATCTATAGCATTTGCAACGGTCATATAAGATCATTGGTGCAGAGTGGAGAGCCCGAGCAGCTGACTACACACCTGACCTAACACGGCAGGTGCCGACTCGCTAGCTATGGTACTGAAGGCTCGCACTCTCTCTCTCTCTCTCTCTCTCTCTCTCTCTCTCTCTCTAGTAGCGCGTGCGCGTCTCTAGAGATACGTTGAGTACGCACGTAAATGCAAACACGTTCGTGGGCATCATGCTGTCTCTCTCTCTCTCTCTCTCTCTCTCTCTCACTCTTTCGCATCGCGTCTCCACAGCTCGCTAGCAGTTCTACTCCATTGCTTCAAGAAGCAACATCACTCTACAAATTTCAAATGCGACGACGCCACGTGTTCAAGTGATTGAGAGAAAGCCATTGTCCCTGCATGCTCGAAGAACTGCTCGCCTTCCTGCAGGACATTTTTATATTGTACCCTATATTTTATTTTCATTTTTTTACTAACAGTGTGCACCCGATGATACTCATTTAAGACTGATCCGGGGAGTTTTCTTCCAGTTCTGGAGAAAACTCTGCACTCAACATTAACATATTAATACCGCCTTCGACGGGCTTGCTACGCCAAGCCCCGGTCGATTTTCCCATAAACCATAGCATCTTAACACCCATGCATATAACACAGTAATCACCACGAGGTCAATACATTCACTCTTTTCTCAATTTATGTATAACACGTTTTCCTTTAGCATTCACATAACTAAGTTATTTGTACAATCTCGATTACATATTACGGTATTCTAGCTTTTAAATTATTATAGACGTTAGCTTGTTTGGTCTAGAACACCTGTTTGAAAGCCAGGCCCCTGCCTGTGTCACAGGCAGGGTCAAAACAAGTTATTATTCTAATTCATAAAATTATCTTACAAATAAAATATCTATATTCAACCTTCAATCGTTTAATATCCTTAAATTCTTTCAATCTTTCATCAACATAAACATAATTATTGTGATTCTCTTATACATGACTTTTTCATCGCATATTTAATCTCGTTTCACACATTAATAATTATCGTGGTTATTTAAATAGACATCTATTTCAATTTAGCTCCAGTCAATAATTAAATAGTATTCATATTCTATAATCAAATCGCTCATTGATATCTTTTTCTCGTACTCAAATGTAATATTAAATACACTACCGTTATTACTTTTGTTTCTCGCCGAATATATTGATTGCTGTATTGCTTTGGTCTTGATATTGATTTTTCTATTTGATTTAGAATAATAATAAAACGATTAAAGGCTTCATGACACACATTTATAATAAACCATAAATATATTGAGTATTTTATTCTACCTAATCCTGCTACGACCGCTCAGTACCTTATGGGCCCAAAATTATTATTACAACATTCAAATATTATTAATTGATTTATTCCTCATTCAAATTTTGCTTTCAATTATTCAATTATTTTATATCAAGTTGCTTTATAGAAAAACAACAATAACAGTATATTCTAGCTTGCTGCTCCCCTTTTGTCATCATTACTTTTATCTCAAAACACAAACTATTGAATAATCTCGCACATTTATAAGTGCTTTACATTCAGCAGGATATATTGATGCTTTATCAAGGATTTTATATAAGCTATTAAAGGCTTTTTCTTTGCTCCATATGTCAAAACCTACAAATGATACATTATTCTCGTTTAATTTAGATCCATCTGTAAAAATGACTGATTTATAACAATAACTGATTTATTAGTGATTGTTGAGGAAAACTAATAATTCAAACCTGGTTGGGTACGACTGCTATGCTTTCGTTCGCTATCTACAGGACACGAGAACAAATCGATTCTTTGGCGGTGCGAGACAGTCTCACTACCACTGGTCCCTTTGAGATCTCGACATGGCCTGACGAGCCTGCTCTCGGCCAATAGGAGGCAAAATTGCTAAGAAATAAATCCATTTAATACTTAAACGGAAAGGATACCACAACGAAAGTTTAATTACTCCTCGAGTATTATATTCTGACTTGGAACTTAATTCAAATTTACTGTCGCTGGCACTAGCCAGAAAAACCGGTCACGGACATCGTATTGCTGCATGGGAGAGACCACAGACTTAACGACGTTCACGGCATTTATCAAACAAAGTAAGTGACAAATTTAACAATAGCTTGAACTTATCTGTGCGTTGTCTGAATTAAGCACGGTATCCCTGCCTTGACCATGCCGCAATAGGGACAATAAACTACATCACACTAACGCGACGTAACAGAATTGGGAGCCCCTCCTAAAAAGTATTTCTTGACGTGTTCTTTTTTTTACGATGGCTTCAGCCAATTTAAACGCGGATGACTGATCTCAGGAAGTGGAAAGCCTATTACTTAAACACGCGCTAAATTGTAACCAAAGAAAATTTAAAGACAATCTAAATCCTCAATTATCGGAATTAATAACATTTTTCCATGAAATCTATGACCAAGATAAAAACGATTTAACAGAAATAGAAGAAAAATTAGTAGAGAGTTGCGTAGAAGCTCTTAATAATGTAATAATAAGTATTTTATCAGACTTAATAAATAGTAGAATAGATCCATCGCAAATAATTGAGGCTATTAAACAAGGAAATTTAAGTAATAAATTACAACATAAAAATATTAATTTTACGCCGGAATTAACGAAAGATTACGCAACCGCAGAAAATCAAACATTGTTAACAGATAAAAAAATCAAAGTTCAATTTGGAAGAAAAATCAATGAATCGATAAGAAAATATTTTAGGGATATAAACATTAATTCAGAATTCGTGGCCGACGTACAAGAAAGGAAAAACTTAAATTAATCAAATAAAGGTTTTTTTAATAGATTTCATGAACATCCTTACAATACGCTAAATAAGACGGGAGCAAACAAATTTGGAAATAGTTGCGAAAATATTCTAGAATGCCAAGAGAGTCTATTACCACAAGAAACACAAAGCTTTTTAAATAAGATATGAAAAAAGGCTTAAGCTGTTTTAGCACATCTATATCAACAAATTCCACCTTTAAACCAATCGGTACAACAAGAAAACATCAAAACATTTTTAGTTCAACTCATATTTATAACACGTCATCTAACGTAAACAATAATAAACAACAGAATAAATTATTTAATTATTTAAACGAAGAAAGGTGTTTTCCAACAACAAGTTCGCAGTTTTATAATTCAATACAAAACCTGAATATGTTCCCAAATTTTCCAAATAGTCAAGCTAATACTCAACCGTCATTTAACTCTACTATGGCACTAAAATCATCTTTTACGCAAAACGCGTTAAAATTCGTTAAAGAATATGACGGCTTTAATATTCCACTAACAGTATTTTTGCAAGGCTGTAGGGAAGCTAGTGATGTTTTGCCCAAGTAGTGTGAACCAGAATTAGCTAAATACATTCTATCGAGATTATGCGGGGAAGTACGAAAAGCAGCAGCAAATCATTTAATCATTTAATTCAATAAATGATATAGCAGAATTTCTAGACGGAATTTTTGGATCAGCCAAAACATTCCACAAATTACAGGGGGAACTAGCCAGAGTTAAGCAACAAAGAAATGAAAGTGTTATTGTTTATTCAAATAAAATTTGAGCCATTGAACAAGAAATAGGTGTAACAGAGTGAAGGGAAAAAAGAATAGTAAGAGGGTTTTTTGAAGACTTAGAACTTGCATTAGTAAAATTTTTTATTAGAGGGTTGCATAATGTAATTAAAGCACGGATTGGGGTTCCGCGCAAATTAGAAGAAGCAACTAAGGAAGCTATAGAAATAGAGAGGGAATTTGCGTGCTATGAACCAGAAGAATCTTTCGAAAATCCGAGTAATAAAAAAGTTAAATTTGATGAACAATTTCGTTATTTTAAAAATGAGTCGATCGACGTCTGTCAAATATGCGACGGAAAAGGTCATGTAGCTTTAAAATGTTAGTATTTAGGTAAATCTCTAAAAAAAAATAACTTTTAAGAAAGTAAAAAGTTAGGCAAGTTTAATATATTTCGCAACAAAATTACAGATTGAAAAGTACTAAGATCAATCAAACAAAGTCAAGTTTATTATATTTAATCGTGATGAAGCAAGGAACAACTCTCAAGATAATTACTACGTAACTTGCCATGCCCGTTTAATTTTGTTTATTGGTGAACAACTAAAATTTCCTTTTATGTATTAGAACGTCATACAAACACCATAAGTACAATGAACTCAACGTGCGTTAATTGCACTGGCAACCGTTACAATCTGAAATCTCAAAGTTAAGGGGAATAACAGACGAAATAACTTATACTCTAGGAAAAATAAGATTATATTTATTATACTTTAAAGTGGAATTTTACTTAGTAAACGATGATTTTCCCATTAGAGAGGATGGGATATTAGGTCCGGATTTCTTTACGCAGTCGGGAGCAAAAATCGATTTTGAACAAAAAAGTTTAATCATTGGTAATAGCATTATATCATTTTTTAATAATTTTACTAAGAATCAAATAAAACAACATTTTATGGCACATGCATTTGATATAAAACAAAATGCATCAGAAAAAGTAGTTATAAAAATTAAAAAATCAATAACTTGCAAAATATTCAAATTAATAATAAAACAATACTAGATCAAGGACTAAACGCGGCAGAATCAAAAGACCACGGGATGAGTCGAGCCGACAATAGTCATATAAAGAGAAAAGACATAAAACTTAACGAGTCTACAGAATTGGAAACACTAGATCTAGACGAAAGGCGAGATTTTAACTGCACTATGCTAATCGATATAACTCAAAATCAACCAGAAAATAATTCTGAACCACAAAAAATATTCATAAGAATTGACACAAGAAATAATAAACTAAAAAATCCCTATATATCAAAAACTAACGTGAGACGTGTCAACTTAATGATAAAACACTAAAATTATTCAAGAACTGATCGATCAATTTATATACAATACGAAATCAACTGAAAATCATAATCAAATACAAATTCTACCTATAGCACAATTTAATGATAATACACGAAATAATAAAGTTAAAAGCATGCTTAGACTAACTCATCTGAATAAAGAGGAACGGGAGTGAAAATTTAGTTAACGAATACAATGAAATTTTTTATTTAGAGGGAGACGAATTAACAGCTACACCAATATTAAAATTAATTATTCCAACTATTGATGAAATACCAATTTTTTCAAAACAAAGGAGAGAATTAGAAACAAAACAAGAAAGAAATAGCCAAGTTAATGAGTTAATAAAATTACGCGTAATTGAACCATCAGCTTCATCCTATTGCAGTCCATGCTTTTTAGTCCCTAAAAAGGAAGACTTGCACGGTAGAGAGAACAAAAGATAAATAAATAAAAATTAAATAAAAAGACTCTCAAAGATCAGTTTCCATTACCTAACATAAATGAAATTTTTGATCAATTGGGGGGAGCCAAAAATTTTTCTGTATTTGATTTAAAATCAAGTTATCATCAAATAGAAATTAATGAGCCATATAGGCATAAAACCGCTTTTGCAACTACAGAAGGCTTTTTTCACTTTAATAGAGGGAGTTTCGGTTTATGTACTATGCCTGCCACTTTTTCGCGTTCGCTTTCGATTGCTCTAGCAGGACTATTAAATAAAGAACTGTTTGTATTTATTGACAATATAATAGTATATTCCAAAACATTTGATGAACATATTAAAAGACTAAAAAATTTATTTACTAAACTAAGGGAAGCGAATCTGAATCTAGAACCGGAGAAATGTGAATTTATAAAAGAACAAGTTACATATCTGGGGCATATAATTTCCCGTGA
Source organism: Nasonia vitripennis (assembly GCF_009193385.2). Taxonomy (NCBI): domain Eukaryota; kingdom Metazoa; phylum Arthropoda; class Insecta; order Hymenoptera; family Pteromalidae; genus Nasonia; species Nasonia vitripennis. Next base: position 40,489 of record NW_022279629.1, on the reverse strand, counting down.
TGGTGTTCGACCAGATCCTAATAAATTAGAAGCAGTTAGTAAGTTTCCGATTTCGAAAACCAAGAAGAACATTAAACAATTTTTAGGTTTAGCCGGGTATTATAGAAGATTCATTAAACGTTTTGCAAAAGTAGCTACCCCATTAAGTAATTTATTAAAGAACGATGCGGAATTTAAATGGACAAATGAAACACAAAACGCGTTCGAATTATTAAAAGAAAAATTATGCACTCAACCTGTTCTAGCTTATCCAGACTTTTCAAAAGAATTTAATGTAACTGTCGATGCAAGCGGTTATGCGATTGAGGCAGTTACGCACAGACAAGATAGGTAGAGACCAACCCATTGCATATGCATCAAGAGCACTCTCTGATGTAGAAAGACGCTGGGATACTGTTAATAAAGAAGGGATAGCTTTGATTTATGGAATTACGCATTTTCGTCCCTACTTATACGATAAAAAATTTACGTTGATAATTGACCATAGAGCACTTGTATGGCTGCAAACTCATAAAGATCCAAACTCCCGCGTAACAAGGTGGCGATTGATGATAGCGGAATATGATTTTTGAAGTAGTATACAGACCAGGACGAACTAATGTAGCAGACGCGTTATCCAGAAATCCAATAGAAAAAGTTCTCTCTATTACGGGTGTATGGGACAAGACTACATTAAGGTTCAAAAATAAACTGTGAAATCATTGTTGATCAGATATTATGACTTTATTGAAATCTCCTAACGATCAGGTCCTGGTGTGACCTTCTTTCACAAGTTGTCGCCGAGAACTGACGCTCTACTCATTAAACGCCGCCGAAAATTCGGGCCCGCTAAAATAAAGACGCTTTCACGAGGACTACCGATGGGACTCGAAGCAGTGCGCGCGCTCCTCTATATCTATAGCTATACACAAGCAGTCATGTGTTCACGCGAACGCGCCTCCCGCCACTTGACTCTCTGGCCTGGCAGTCACAGATCGGCCCTTTTAGCCTCTCCGCACTGAAAGTGACCCTCAAAATCCGCGGAGTGAAACTCCTAGAGGGGGTCGTGGCAGTCTAGGAATGATTATAAAATCACTCCTAACCATAGTGGCCTGAAGCCACGAATCGCCTTGTCGATTCGCGCATATGAGAGCCAAATGACGGACAAACGTTCGCTAAAACTACTAATAGGTAGAATATATTATTAATAAAGAATAAATACGCCGCACTTACTCTTATCCCTAGTAGTCCTCGGTTACGGCCGGAACAAAGGGTATAGATACCGGTTCGACATCAGTAAGAAGTAGAAGGCTGACGGGTAAAAGATATTTAGACGCCATTAAAATCCTGGCTCCTAAAAAAAGAAATCGAGAAGCACAGAAGCAAGCCGTAGAGATCGAAAAAACCGTCAAAGAAACCGTAATAGATAAAAGTAATCGTTCGTAGACACTGGGAGAGTTATTACCTGCTCGCGAAGAAACCGGAGAAACGATTGTTGAAAAGAGGCGTGTCGAAAGCATAAACGAAATTGAATCATACAGGTCAGATGAAGAGGAGCGTGCGGGAAACGAGGAATATTTTAATGAACTATTAAGGGACTTAGCCTTTAATAAACAACCAGTAACGTGTAAAGAAAAGATGTTTTAGCGACGGGATAATTTTTTGTATTTTATTACTACAAAGGGACTGCCATGCGACGATGGAACCCGACAATTAGAGTCTCTAAATAAATTACCACAGTTCATTGATTTGGAAGTCGGGGTACCTAAAATAATAAAGGTTAATAAAAAATTACACATTGCATTACTAATACGCAACGAGATGTTAGTGGGGATATCTGTAATCAAAGAAACTATAGTATTATTAAGTTCGAATTTAAAGAAAATGTAGACATTCAATCGATTTGTGTCCAAAAAACCGATTTTATTGAAAATTTAGAATGGAAATTAATTATAAATAAAATACATGATGTATTCAATGGGGAAGGCATTAAACTAATTGTATGTTTGGGGGAATTAAAATATCCGTTAGAAGAAGATAGAGAAAATATAATTCAAGAGGCTCATAAATCAATTATAGGGGGGCATAAGGGGGCAACTAAAACTTATAAACGTATAAAACAATTTTTTATTGGGAAAATTTAGAAGAGGATATACAAGATTTTATAATAAAATGCCTTGATTGCCAGTTAAAGAAATTAGTAAGGGTTAAAACTAAACCGCCTATGGTCATTACTGAATCTCCATCATGTTTTATGGATCATCTAGCCATGGGCGTAGTAGGACCGCTACCAAAAAGTAAACGCGAAAATGAATACATACTAACTTTTCAAGATTTATTAACAAAATTCGTAATTGCCGAACCATTACAAAACACAACCGCAACCACAGTAGCCAGTATATTAATACGAAAAGTCATTTGCGTATTCGGTGCACCGCGAGTAATTTTAACAGATCAGGACACACATTTTTTAAGTACTCATGAAAAGAGTAGCAAAAAGATTTCGTATTAAACAAGTAAAAACAACGGCTTTTCACCCTCAGTCAAATGGATCGTTAGAAAGATCTCATGCTAGTTTAATTAGCTATATCAAATTTTTTGTTCAATATAATAAGAAAGATTGGGATGATTACGTGGATCTAGCTACATTCAATTTTAATACGGGAGTTAGCGAAACAAAGTGGCATACTCCATTTGAGTTGGTATTCGGTAGATAAGCTCGCACACCTACTACTAGGCACTAGAACCGGAAGATTTATTAACTACGTTTAATAGTTATCTTGAAAACTTGGTAACGCGTTTGAACGGGCTGCAAATAGCTGCTAGAGAAAATATGATAAAGGCAAAAACGAGATCAAAAACGTATTACGACAAAAAAGTCAATATTAACACGCTCAAAATAGGAGATTCAGTTTGGTTAACAAAGGGGGCTAAAATGCACAAATTGGATGATGAAAAAACGGGACGGCATTTATTATTAGACATTCTACCAAAGGGAAATGTCAAAATAAAAATAAACGAGTCAAAAGCAAAAAGAGTTCACGCTAATCGCTTATGTACATCCCACGTTAAGTCAACTTAATAATTATCAAACATATAAGCATTATTGATGTACGCTTTCTGTGTTGTATATATGTTGCACTGATAGAAATAGCACTATATGTATATATGTAACATGGCTATAATGTTCGTTTTTATTTTTTTTTCTCTTCTTGCAGTTGCACGTAAATGTGAATTATGCATATAAATATATACTCAAAATAGTACTAACGGCCGAACGAAGTTGCAACTTATATAGCAATTATAAGCAAAAAATAATAAGGCTAATACAAGAAAATCAATAAACTGTTAACTTCGCCTGCCGTTTTTACGTAAATAATTTACTATTTGAGAAAGTAATATAGACTTAAAATTTTTTCAGATGAAAAATAAATTAATCCTACCGATACTTCTTGCTACGATAATTCTGCTATTAACAAGATTTGCTCATACCATTATAGGATATGATTGTTCTCGACAAGTATCTAATTTAACAACATTTTCTCCTATCAATGTTGGAGAATGTGATATTCAAGAACCGGAATTTAATATAACCAGAGAACATGTTAGACTTTTGAAATTAAATGAATTTTCGGATTTACATGTAAGATTTCGTAAAGTAGAAATTAAAAGAAATGTTAAATATTGCGGCGCTTTTTCGCATTGTAAAGATAAAGCTAGAGGTGAAGTAAAATTTTTAGACGAATTCACTATAGAAGAATGTAGGCGAATGCATATTCGTAGAACACATAAAGTATGCAATAATCTAATAAGTAATTTAAAAATTAACGGAACTACTGTGCAACCAGTAACTTATGTCGGAAGTGTTGATTCGGATGGAAATTGTGCTAATGGCGAAACGTATAGTGATCCTTATGGTATGTTTGACGATGTTGTAGTAACGGGGTATGTTACAATAAGTCTTAAAGAATATACGGCAACAGTTAATCTAAATACAAATGAAGTAATTTTAAAATCAGGCGTGAGATGCTCATTTACTAAAGACGATTGCATTGATACAGAAGCCGGATATGCGTTTTGGGATCCGGTGCCTGTAAACTCGTGAGAACAAAATAAGTATATACCCTAGTGGAAATGAATTGTGTGCCAAAGTGTGCCATAGTGTGCCATAATGTTCCAAAGTGTTCAAATTCGGAAATTTATTACACTTTGGCATACCTTGGTATATTTTGGCACACTCTGGCACACTTTGGCACATTTTGACACACATGGGTTTTTCGGAAATTGAGTACTTGGAAAATTTTTGTTCGAAATCTGGAAAACTGGTATTCCCGACGGATTCCCCTGTTGAGGCATGTTTTTCCAACATTTACGGCGGACAGCAGCTTTAAGGCAATTACGGGCAATTGTTAATTAATATTGTAAAAGTACTAAGTATCTAAAGCTGCTTGAAGTACACGAGTTTAAATTTTTGTATTAACTGTAACGAGTACTTGTGGCTCAGTGGTAGACCTTCAGTTTACTAATCCAAAGGATCCGGGTTCAAGTCTTACAGATGCTAGAATTTTTAAAATTTTCAGCTGCACAATTCACGAAATAAGGCATTTTAATGTATTATATTTTAAGGCAGTTGATTTTGTTAATTTGGGCTATTATTTATCCACCGGACTTTGTTCCTTGCCAATTTTTATTAATTATATTATTATGACTACTCTTTCATGACTACCGAATTTATAGCAGCCTGACAGTTTCACGCCTTACACGAAATAAGCGGCGAATATCAAAGTTGTAAAACGCGTTAATAATAATTTTGGTGATTGTTTATTACAATAACTTGTAACTTTATTAACATCAACAGCTGCTTGCAGTATATAAGGACACAATTAGCTATGACTTGTAACAAGTGTTCGTGGTCGAGTGGTAAAGTGCCTGCCTGCTAACTTAAAGGTTTAGGGTTCGATCCTCGTTAGGGTTATAATTTTTTTTGTTTTTTTGCTTAATTTAAGTGCCTGCACGATGCTTGCACCGCGTGCCGTCATTGTGTTCAGCACAATGCCGTCATTCCCGTGTCCCGGAACAGGGGTACCTGGACGTCACGCGTGGCCCATTCCGTGCAGTCTCAGTTCCGTCATTCGGCCGACATCATGTTATCGGGGAACTGGGACTTCAATCTCCACGCGTGCCGTCGATATGACGGCATCGTGCACTGGCAATGTTTTGGCGCGCGGGTGGCGGGACATATCTCACTGTACCGAAGTGTGCCAAAGTGTGCCAAAGTGTTATAAAGTGTGCTATGCTGTGCCATACCGTGCCAAACTGTGCTATACTGTGCCATACTTTGTCAAAAAAGTGTGAGTTAGAAAAAAGAGTCATAGTAAACGCGCTTAGTATAGCAACTACTGCCCCAGACTTATTTGCCTATCAAATAACAAAGAAAAGTGGATTTATGGGGCTTGTAGCAGGCGAAGTAGTACATCTAATAAAATGCATACAAGTCGAAGTTCAAAGAAGAGAAGAAACCGCGTGTTTCCAGGAATTACCGGTAACTAAAGACGGGAAAAAGTATTTTCTAATCCCGCGAACACACATACTAAAACAATACGGTTCTGAAACGTCCTGTAATCCGCTTATTCCTCCTATGTTCTTGTTAGAGGTAGATTGGTTTACAGTTTTACCAAGCATAACAACTAAAGGTATAAAACCAACAATATTAAAACCAAATACAAAAAATAGCTAGAATCATACCGATCCGATAGGATTAGCAAGAAGCGGGATTTATACACCTGAACAAATACAGGCGTTGCGTCACCAATTAATGTTTCCGGTGGAGTGATCAGCCATGCTGAACACAATCGCTTTAACTATGTCGGGTCACTCTGATAAAATGAATGGGTTATCGGTAGCAAGTTTATTCGATGAAGAAGCGCTAACAAGATTGACAGAAACAACCTGGTATAAAATATAGTCGCGGTTTTTAACTTTCGGCTCAGCATCGGCGGGAATAATCGGAATATTTATGATAGCTAGATTAATTAAATTTATTGCCGATTCTATTATTCATGGTTATGCTTTACATAGTATTTATGGTTGGTCCATTCACATTATAGGGTCACTTTTGGAATTCTGTTACTCAACTGCTTTTACACATCGGCAGACATGAGCCCAACAGGAAGTCTAGCAAAAAAGGTAACACTGGAGGGGGTATAGCTCCGTCCACGTACGATGAAGGGCCAAGCCAGTTAACAGCACCACTAGCGGCACCGGACCAAGAAGCCAGCAGTGGACGAGTTATACAAGATGTACGATTTGAGACTCCCCACTCCTCAAATGTTCATGAAGGAGCAGTACACATTACAAATAACAAATTGTACCCCCTGTGGAATAAAAATGTTCTAGTGATAAACTCATTACCTCTTGTTCAAAAAAGACAAAATCCGTTTACACAAAGTGTGTAATAGCAAATATGCATAATCATATCGAGTAATATAATGTTTAAATAATGAACAGTACCTTAACGATGCTAGCAAGTTGGGCAAGAGAAAAGAACAATTGTAACTTCTCTATTGTATAAAAAACAGACCTTGTTGTGGGCAACACAAAAACGTGATGAAACCATTTTTGATTTTGGAAAAAGAAAACATGAACTTTTACGAGATTATAAAAATCTAGCACATAACGCACGTAATGAAATACATGAAATTACCGAATCCAATGAGCAACGCCAAAGGATAGCTATTTATGTCTTTGTAGCGGGATTAACGCACGGTGAAGGGCGAGTGATATCCAATAAAATTGTAATTCTAAGCCTATTGTAAAATACAATAGATGGTGGTAATATAAAGAATTCATTGGTTAAAGATATTAACGAGATAACGAGAATTTGCGAACGTATACATTATGAAGATGTGGGAAGTATTTATGTAGCAATTGTATAAAACGCGCGCCACTAACGGAGAGAAATCTATTATCATTTGTAGTAGTTCGCACTGCGGGTTTGCTTATAAACACTACTCCAGTGATTAAATGTCACTACTGTCAAAGAATTATTAAATATAAACTATGTAACACTAAACACATTATTGCCGGAAATACTAATCGTCTTATTGTTGAAGGAAAAGTATCACAAGATCTGGGTATAGTTAAAATCAATCAGGAAAATAAAACTGAAAATATTCTAAATGTAAAAAAAAAATAAAGAAAATTAATAATAAATTGGTTAATCAAGCCTTGGCACAAGAAAGAAAAGAACATAGTGAAGATATAAAAAAGTCGGATGTAAAGGGGGAAGAGAGGTCACCCATAAAAAATTTAATTATTAAAACAAATTATCCAGGTGATAATTTAAAAATTACAAGTAAGAAGGGAGAAGAAGATAATTATGAATTAACAAAGACAGTAGCTTCTTGCTAAGCTTCCGCAATTGAAAGATCTAATAATTTTGAGCAAAATAGTAAAAAAAGAACCATTCAGAAGAATGGTTATTATACCTATGCCAATGAAAATAAATGAAGAATGAACTCGGAAACGCGAAATAGTGCATACATACTAGTAGAATTATCATTAGATTTTATTAATAAAGACTCTGGCTCGCAAATATTAGACCAAACTTTACAAAATAGCATATACGATGCTATAGAAAGAGGTTTAAGCCAAGATTGATACAGGCCTTGGCATCACACACGTTATAATCATAATTAATTATTGATTTCAGGATGTACCGAATCATTGTGCAGCATTTGCGCATACAAAGTAAAGCAAATGTAAAGCAAATCTTGGATGCTGCACTATTTACCATAAACACAAATCTTTGGCTGGGACATGCCACCATCCAGTTTACCCAGAAGAAGAAGCCCATAATACAAACCGAGCAGCTACATCTGGCATGTAAGTTAATAAGTGAACAATACGAATATGAATTACCGAAAGGATTAGCAAATTTTAACGATCACGCGGTTAAAAAGTTATTAGAAATCGATTTTGTCATCGCGCAAAATTTATTAATTTTACATGTTGAAATACCGTTAACCGACAAGACCACTTATCAAATATACAAAATAGACACAGTGCCCGTATTTATACGAAACAGCAGCGATGCGGTATTAATTAAGCCTGTTGATGACTATATTGCTATTCAAAAACCCGGATCTTTTGTTCACGTTTTTCTATCACAACACGAAATTAGCAAATGTAAGAAATTTCATTACACTAAATTATGTTCAATAAACACACACTTAACGAATACTCCAGACTGCGAAAGAACAACTAATCCTAGCGATTGGATTTACTCGGCGAGTAAAAAAATCACAGGTCTATTCACCTGTAGAGGACATCAGTTTCTGATTAATTTTGAAGGTATTGGTAAATTACAAATGCTGGCTGAATGTGCTATAGCAGTACGACACCAAACATATCTAGGATTAACGCCAGCAAGAATCGAAACTAGCTTGACAATTTTTTCTGAAACAGGATTACTTAACATTGAATTGCCGGTAATGACCAGTAACGTTGAAACAAAAATTATTTATATTAACGATCCCCATTGCATATACAAAAATAACCTATGTAATCAATCATCATATTGTACCCACTAACTGTTTATGTTTAACATTAGTATAGAAAAACACATGTAAGAGAAAACTTATGTAATCAATCATCATGTTGTACCCATGAATTATCTACATCTAACATTAGTAAGAAAATGCATGAAACAGATGGAATACGTGGTAGGTTAAGATATTTGTATAAGCTTAAACAAGGGGAAAAACCCTATTAATTAACTAATATATCGTAAGGCATCAATTATCATATGTAATCTGATTAACAAACTGCGTATCAATGAGATGCAACTATATAAGACTGCCTAGTTTCTATGTATAAAGACCTCGGCACAGTCGTTTCACCCCGTTCTTAACACAAAATGATACAATACTATAACATAGTTGATCAAATACTATAGCATAGTTGATATAAGACAATTTTTTCTAAGAATAATTAGGTATAAGTAATTTAGTTAGTATTAAGTAAGTAATAATAATAATGATAGTAATGCTTATGAAGAGGACGATAATAATCATCACTAATGGTATATTATATATTGTTTTTTCTTGTATTTTTTCTTTTCAGCATACGAATAGTATGACTTCAGAGACATTAAGTCCTCTGAAGGTTAACTATACACAACTTCTTATATTACAAACGGAACATTCTAGAGACATTACGTCTTTGGAGAAAGTTCTAGTTAAGACGAGTATCTCAAACAGTAATACGTCTGTTTAAGTGTAAATCTTGAAACACTTTTTAAAACAAAAGCAAATATAAACTTTCTTTTCAGGTATAATATCCTTGGCTACAATAAGTTGGCCAAGGACGAAATACTAAGACATCGCTCCTCATATTTACTTCTTTATAGTATAGTACAATATCAGAGGCAATAAGTCCTTTGAAAATTAACTGTACTATACAATTTTTGTTACACACTAGAATAATTTAAGGACACTGCGTCATTGAAGAAAATTCTAGAGAAGGAGAGTATCTTAAACAGTAATACGTCTGTTTAAGAGAAAGACCTAAAATAAAATTCAAACATAAGATTTCCTTTTAGGTATATTAGACTTGGCCACAATATGTTAGCCAAGTACGAAATACTGAGAAATAACATATAAATTGAATTTTAAATATAGAAGAAATTCAAATACCACGACATCCTGGACCATTAAAAAATAATTTAAAAAGAACTCAGTCGGAGCGTTTCAACTTGCTTCTCTTCTTGCTGGTTGTTGAATAAGTCTTCATCAGATGCTGTCAGTTGGCTCGCAGGATTTTTCTTCCCCGGATAGAAAAAATTTGATGCTTTCGCTCTTGAATAAGTCTTTATATTTGTACCATTGTTGCCGGTGGTCTGTTTTGGCTGTGTTTGTATCCGAGATCGTTCTTGTGTCTGGGTTTGATTTTTAAGCGACTCCTTGCTCGAGTAGCTTGCCTTATTGCTTTCAATTGTTTCTAAACCTTTAGATACTACATTATTAATACTGGGAAAGTCAGTTCTGTTCAATCTTAGAGCTCTCCTATTTCCAAAAATTAGGCTGTGCCTCAAAATATGACAAATTTTCAAAGGCGATTTTTTTACATAATAATCTATTCTTTTCATAAATATTATATTGAGTTTCAATGTACTTGTGGTTGCCTTTACAGTTTGCGTATCTAGGAGTCAAACCATTACAATTCTCGCCGTGGACCTCTCCACATATACAACAACATTTTTGATTTCTGCAGGTCTTAGCCATATGTCCAAATTTGGAGCAGTTATAACACTGCATAGGGCTTTAAACGTATGAATCAATTTTCGTTTTGACAAGGCAGATGCTGACATCTTTAGGAAGCGAGTCACCTTTGAAACAAACTATAATACCGATGTAGTAGGTATTCACTTATCATCATCATTTATAGGTCGAGGGTTCTTTTTGTTCATTCTTCTAACAACAATATTCCCGTGTTAGGAGAATTTAATTCTGTTTTCAGTTCCTCTATTGACATGTCGATCGGGATGCCCCTGAGAACACCCTCTCTCATTTTCTTGAAGCCTGGTATAAAAGTATAAATTTCATTGACCTTGAAAATGTTATCTTCAAGAGCCTTGTTCGCTTCCTCTCTACAGTTAAAAACTATTATACCCCTGACACGTCCATCCTTCTTAACTTCTTGGACTGTCTTGTAGTACTTTGCTACTATCTTTTTAATTCTGTATATATTAAGGGCCTTCGCAGATAGGATTAAATTTTCCACCCATATCTGATAGAGACCTTTGCTCTCCATAGAGTATCCTTCTTTGTCGAACATTTTTTAATCTTTCTCTGTGACACTCGTCATTTTTTTTTTTGCTCTCCCTGATATCACGGTCGATATCTTCATCTGTAGTGTATAAGACAGTGTGCATGTCGGTAAGTGGCGCCATCTAATGCGACGATTGCGGTTCATATATAGCCGGCCGACTGGCATGTGGCCAGACCATCGCGAGCACCCCGAGTGTAAGCACTGTGACAACTTCTCTGTAAATAAAGCAACAAGTCTTAGTAATCCTGTGTATTCACCTTTTTTATTGTCCCTTTGGTCTCCCGGGCATAACACAGGTGAGGTAAGGAGCCCCAGGCACACAGGCAGCAAAGATGCCGTATAATATTGTTGATTCTCCGAGAATCAAGTACTCCATAATTTGTGTTGTCAGCGCGTGTCGTAATTCTAACGATACGTCGCAATTTATATACATTTTTCATTTCTACTAGGGAAATTAAAAAATTATTAAATTTGCTATTATTTAATTATCATGGAGTGCTTTAAAAAATATCATTTTGAATAATAATACAAATTTTGAAAAGTTTGACAAGTATTACTTATAAACTGTAAATAATGTTGAATCCTGTGTAATGTTGAATACCTTTCTAAAAGATAAAATGTTAGCAAGTACAATTTATTCTTAAAATTTTAGCAGTTTGTGAAATCTCTAAAATATAATTGTCAAGTAATTGTTTTCATCTTCTAGGCAAAAGCATGTAGATATATTATTTTAGAAAACACTTCTATGCACTTGAATCGTATTTGATACAACAGTTTCTATTTATTTACCAATAATAAACTCACTATGCGCGAGTTCGACAATTAAAATTGACTCAATTATCCAGAAGCTATTAAATAACTTAAAAAGAACTTTAAGTCTTGAATCGTCCTTTCCAATATTATTAAGTTTAAACATTTTCAATAACTTTTGGTCTATGCATGAAACGACATGATATAATTTGTTTTTGTAAATACCCATCGTTGATGAGCAATTTCAATCAAATTAGACTCATTCTTTCATAATTAGTATTAGCTGAAATCATATTTTACCTGGGACCGACCAAAGGAAAATTTTGAAATTTTGATATAAAGTTATTTGCAAGTCAATTTTAATGGTCTAACTGATGCACAATTTATTATGCACGTATCAACTACGATTCAAGTATGTAGTGTATTAACATGCGTGTGTCCAAAAAATAAAAACAAATACATTATTTTAAAGTGAATTATACTTCCACAAAAGTAGATGCGATGTATTTATTTGCAATGATCAAGAATTTACAGTAAACTATAAGAATTTGTTATTGAAGTATCGAAATAATTAAAACAATTCATAAGTTAAAAATTCAAATATTGTTTTATATGCAAATAGATGTACAAATAACATATTTAATATGTAAACAAAATTATAATTATGACTTAGAATGCTTGCACTAGAATTTAAAACAAGAAATAAGTCATATTAGAAAAAAAAAGATTTTGCTATAATGAAAAACTAACCAAGTAAAATTGTCAATGCTATCAAAAATAACGATAACAATTAAGAAACATTTTTAATTAATTATCAGTTAATTAAATTTATTAATAATTATTATTATTTGTTGAAATTTATTTAATGAATATTGAAGTTTATTTATTCAATAATATTACAGAGCAAAAATACTAGGCTATGTGAAAGGTACAATGTATAACTGTGTTTGAATATATAATAAGTATATCGAGGAACTGCAGACTATTCTGTGCTTGTGGCTTTCTCGTACTGACTGGCTCCTTGCCGGTCCGGTTGCTTATAAACCCTCGGGCCCTATCATAAAACCCCAAGTCAGTTTGTCCTTCCTTGAGGGTTGATGAGGGTGGTGGGGGCGTATAGCCGATACTGTGTATAGCAGATATTGCGTGGATATCGTTTCCGCATTTGTCCGTCATGCTTTTCAGCCTTATTTTTGACAAAGGTTTTGTAAGCATGTCTGCTGCCATTTCATATGTAGGTCAGTACTCGTACTTGGTCAGCCGTTGATTCTGTAGATCCTTGACAAAGTGATATTTCGTATCTATATGCTTCGTTCTGTTGCTAAATTTGTTGTTGCTGGTTATTTTTATGCAACTTCGATTATCTTCGTTGATAGCGGTTCACGATGGCGTTATGTCTTCGAAATCTTTGAGTAGGCGTCGAATCCATATAGCCTCTAGAGAAGCCTTGGCTAGAGCGATATACTTAACCTCAGTGAATGACAATGCCAGATATGTCTGCTTTCTTCATGCCCAACTGATCGATCCTCCATCGTAATGGAACAGGTAGCCGCTGTGAGATTTCCGATCGAGTCTGTTTTCGGCCCAATCTGCATCTGCATATCCTACTAAGCCGGACGGTCCGCTCAGCTATCAGGGCGTGTATTTACTGCTATATGCAGCAGTGCACCAATTAGCTGTTGATATTTTTCACCATCCGGCATAGGTGGCTGATCGCCCCTTAGTTTTGCGTATCACGGATCTAATGGTACAGCTAAAGTTTCAGCATCCTGTAGTCCGCTTCTGTACACGACATTATTAATATATTTTGACTGCTCTATGCAGTAAATGCCATTCTGATCTCTGCGTATCTCTATGCCGAGATCGTATTTTAATTTACCGAAATCAGTTAATTCAAAGTTCTTCTTTAAAAAATCTGCAACTTTGTTCATATTGGTCTCGTTTTTTGCAGCAATTAGAAAATCGTCCACATGCAAGATTAAGTAGATGCACTCGTCTTAGTCGCGTTTTATGTATAGATAGGGATCATCCTTACTCTACACAAATCCGCATTTCTTTCACGATACTGCTTAGCTTATCGTACCAGATGTTCGCTGTCTGTTTTGATCGGTAAAGACCTTTCTTCAATCGGCAAACGTGGGTCTCTTTATTAGCGCATGTATAGCCTTAAGGTAGCTGCATGTAGAACATCTCCTGTAGGTTTCCATTGAGGAAAGCGGTCTTCGCATCGAAGTGTTTGAATAATAATATGTGATGTTGCGCTTTTTATAACCGATTCCGGTGACGCAGACAATCAGTTTACACTAGTTTTTACTTCGATCTCCGTACCGCGGACTCTTACATCTACAGAAGGGGACAACGTGTAGGTCTAGGAACAGGTATGCCTGGCATGGATAATGGTTGAAATAATCGTCACTCAATATTGTTTATGATGTACAAAAATGTCATAATATATTCTTCAACCCCCGGGTGTATTAGATATGGTCACAATGTTTTACGGCATATTTACGGCACAATTAGTCGCGAGGACGCGATTTACCTTCAATAGTACGAGAATCTTTCTGTGCTTCAAAACGCGACTCCTAAATTCGATTAACGACTTTTAATAATCACGCGACTTCTCAATATTCTCCAAAATCAACCGATTCAACACTTAACTCAGTACTTCTCCGCGATATTCACACTTCAGTGGTCCAAAATGGCAGTGGCCTCCTTTTAACCGACGTGGCTCGACCAAGATGGCAATTGACAACTCGCCTCTAGAGGAAATCCTGGGAAACGCGAGGTCTATGATTTTAACCGTGGACCTTGGTCTCAATCCCTTGGTTTCCTGAAAATCGCGAGAACAACCGGGACTCGGAGGCCCGTTGCGGCGCAATCATAGGAGGAAGGAATCCTCGGTCGTAATGGCTTGATGTCGGCGCTATCCAGAGTTTTCTCTGATCCGTTGTCGCTATCTGCTTCGCGTTTCGGATTTGCGAGTCTATTATTTAGTCCTCGACTTATTGGCGCCACGATGCAAAATACAATTTGCCCCGTTCGCCTTACCTCTCTCCATCCAGACTCCACGATCGCGTCATCTAACCGAAACGGACAATACTTGTTGGCTTATTTTGCGCAGTTCGTACAACAACAAAATGGCGAGAAAACGCGATCTCTTTCGTGACAACTTCGTTCGTGATTAAACACTCGCGACTCTACGACTTTACAACGAAGGACTACTACTTCGACTGCTCCAACTGTTCGGTTCCAGGGTTGACAACGAATTGAACGCTGAGGAAGCTTCATCGCGGATCGAGACCCTGCGCGTCCCGGAAAAGACGAATTCGGAACGCCCTCTATATATTATTTCTCCCGCGCGAAAGAATGCGAGTCATAATAAATATTAATGGCATCCTGCGGCGCCAATTACGAATTGGCACTATTGTCTCATCCTGACGCCACCTACCGCGGTCATTCACGACGATAATGAATAGTACGGAAATTGCTAGTGGCGACGCGCCATATTTTCCAACGACGCTCGCGAGTGTCGACTTGCCTTTACGCCTACTGTACGCGAGTCAGCTGCGCGGCTCTCTCTCTCTCTCTCTCTCTCTCTCTCTCTCTCTCTCTCTCTCTCGCCGAGGCTCACGCGCGCGTTCCCTCTTCCCGCGGCTATACACTATCGCGGCTGCCATATGCTTGCGGCTCGGCGCTTACCTACTCGTACGAATGTTTTTGCGAGCGAGATGCGCGGCGAGGATACGCAACGGTCAGTTGCGGCCTCGTGGTTATCGCGCGCGGATCTTCTCGTACTCCCGAGGACGACGCGAAGCCTCCTGGTGCAGTCACCAGCAACAGGCACGACGGTTCTGCCTATATAACAGCGACCCAGGGTTTCTGTTGGGCCGCATTGGCGCTATTTCCGCGAGTGATGCTCTATCTGTCAGTACCGGGGAGCCACCTCTGGCTCCGGCTCTGACGGGTGAGGTTAAGAAACCCCAGGCGCACCGGATATCCGGAAATATAATCCAATGTTGTTGATTCCCCGATGCATTTATCACAAATACATCTGAGAATCAACGGCTCGAAATTATGTGTTGTAATCGCGTGTCGTTATTCTAACGACACGTCGCAAATCTAAAAAAATGAGTGGAAGAACTCAACAAGGAAAGGGATTGAGTGAGTGAAGGGTTCTTTAATTAAAAACACACTATTTCGCGGTAAAAGAAAAGTGCACTTGCTGTGGCGTAAAAACCCTCACGGATCAGAGGGAAAAGCTTCAGCAAATGTAAGCTTTATTGAAAATAAGAAAAGGAAATTATACAAATGAAAGAAAAGAAAAGTGACTCTAGAAAAGAAAAATTTATCCAAAAAGACGCACGAAGAAACGCAAAGACGCGATGTACCTTTGATGCACGCAGAGAGCTCTCTTACCGCAATATCGCAAAGAAATAAGCTGCAGCTGGCCTCGCCGTTGTCCGCCGCTGCTTCCGTCCTGATCCCTGAGGTCTGGAAGCCGGGCCTGGGGAGCGAGAAGATGGTCCGCAACCGTGTACCAAGCGCGCCCCGACGTCTCGGGGAGCCAGACGCTTGGCACGACCTGGAAGGAACCATGTCCACAACGTGGGCACCTTCCCAAAACACACTTAGCCTAACGCCTCGAGGCACACACATACGCGCACCAGACACACACGCGAACGACGCGATCACGAAATTTCCGCAAAAGGCAAGAACACTAAAGCACGATAAAGTGAACAGTGATTGCTCTTAGAAGAGCAGATCTTAAATTCACTATACAAAGCAAACGTAGAAAAGTGCAAGGAAGCCAAACGTACGAGTCGTTTGGCGGTCCTAATAGGAGTGAGCGCGCGCGGGCCCTTCGCACGCTCGCGAGCGGGGCCGGTGGTGCGTGCCTCGACGCATGCGCGCGCTGTTCAACGTCACAACGGAGAGCGAGCAGCAGCGCGAAATTCAAATACCCAAACCCGCATCTACACTACTTAACTGATTAAAAATGAACTGAACAGTGTCTTATTGACATACCTCTATGACCTGCGACGCCTATAAGGATCCTGAAGGTTGCTTGTCGCACTACAGGGGCAAAGACTTCGTCATAACCGATGCCGTAGATTTGGGAATAGCTATTTGTGACTAATCTTGTTCTATATTACACAGTCTCTTCATCGGCGTTTCTTTTTATTTTAAGAACCCACTTGCAATCAATTATATTTTTTTCTCTTGATTTAGGTACAATTTCCCAAGTACCGTTTTTTATTTGCGATTCAATTTCTGCTTGCATTGCCTCTTGCCATTTGTCTTTATCAGACCCGGATAAGGCATGCTTTACACTAGTCAGCTTGTGGTTGTGTATGTAAGCCGTGTAGATAAGTCCGGCTTTTTTTATGTCCATAGTTTGTAAGGCATTTTGTCTGTTGCTCTAGTAGGCAGTCTATTTTGCAAATAATTAGCTGTGTTCACGGTTTCTGCTCAGTATCTCGTTACCATAACTGCGTCGATCAGCATACAGCGTGCCATTTCAAGTAGATATCTATTTTTTTCTCGGCCATTCCGTTTTGCTGGGGTGGATAAGCCGCTGTATATTCAATATGGATGCCCTCAGCTTTTAAGTATGCCCGGAGTTCGTCGTTCACGTATTCTCTTCCTCGATCTGAGCGTATGGTTTTAGGAGTTTTATGGTACTGGGTTTTCCCTATTCTATCTTGACGAACTTCCTGACACATGTAGCACCCTTGCTCTTGAGCTTTGGGAAATATACAGTGCAGTACTTGGAGTAATCGTCCCCTGGTAGCAAATGGCCGATAAGTTCTGGCTCGTTCCCTAGCGACTCGGTAGAAATGAATTCCAGAATCCGTCGAGAAATATGCGTAGTTTCTACGCTGAAACCCGAGTAGCAGAAGTTCTCTTAATTTTTTGCGCATGCGCGTACGGTTCAGACCAGGCACATGCATACTAGAAGTATTGTAGAGGCTGTCTGCTATGTTATACAGCAGAATAGCATAGCAGACAGAACTACAGTTTTCACAGTTTTAGTCAATGTTGAATGATGAATATTTAGCCTAGTAATTCATCTAGAATGATTTTAAAGAGAAAATATGATTTTCAAAAAGTACCCATTAAGAGTGAAAACCTAACCCTACACATGCATACTGTCATATATGACAGTATGTACAAGCATGCTGTACTGACTGACTTTGTGTTGTTCAAGTGCAATTACTGTGTGAAAAGTGTCATTGATGCTCAAAGTCACCAATGATGAGGTTTGCACAAGTATTTCAAATCTCAGTATGCGAGCGCAGTCACTGTCAACCACCAAATCTCTCATAATCATGCTAAATCCATGATATTGAAGTTTCATGTCTGTTCTTTTACGTTGAGACTTGTTAAATTATTTAGAAACAGCCTGCTATCTCAGTTTTCACTTAACAGTCTTGGTTCAGCTTTGCACCCTAAACCCTATGGCTATAAAAATTTTAAAAAGTTTGAAAAGTATTATTCATAAATTGTAAATAATGTTAAAGCTTTTCTTATACATAAATATATGTATATATACATATTTTAGTGTTGAAATATCAAAATATTCAAAATAATGTACAATTCTAATTATATCTAATACTAAAAATCCCAACAATATAAATTATTTTCAAAAATGTACATTTAAAGGAATATTTAACGCAGTATACGGTTGAACACACTTCAACGTTAATGTGGCAGTTAAATTTTAATAATATGTATATGCTATATGTAAAAGTATAAAAAAATAGGCCATATTAAAATAATTATCTATTGATCTATTATCTGTTCATTTTATAATATCTTATCTACACGGAAAGAAATTTTAAAATGCTACAACTCCTATATCCTCGGAAGCAAAACAATAAAACGAATTGTATTTCTATATTACGGATTTCGAAATAACACAGCACATTATTCGAGGTTTATAAGCTCCGAGAAAATTGTAGTGTTAAAGTAAGAAATTGGTATTAATATAATTCTAATGGAACGCACGAGTTCTAATATTCTCGGCGTTATTAGAACGCAAGTCATTGCGTGCCTCATTTCCATGTTGGAACTCGTAGACTTCCAACTCCGAGTTCCCCCACTTCGACTGTTCCTTGCGTTTCCGCTATGCCGAGATCTGATCCCGCTGACTGTCGATTTTTTTAACAGTAAGACGGATCGTAATGCGGTTTTTTGCATTTTGTGACCTAGTGTGCTTAATTACTTTTTAGAAATTGCATTATTGCATGTTCAAAATTTCTTTCCGTGTATTGATCTATTATCAAAAAGGTATCATAAAATAATATACTGTTTTAATCAAATGTTCGTTTTGTTGCTATTTTGATTTGATAAATATACAATGTCATTGTTATCCACATCCATCAGTGTGATCCTTTCAAAATGATGAATATAATTATTAGTTGTTTCATCAAGGGGCACTGCACCGCCCCGATGGCAAGTATAAGTTTTATACACTGTGCCGTCGGGAGCGCGCCGCGACTGGCCTAACTTTGAATTTGCTAAATAACCTATTTACGTTTTACGAATTCTGTATATATTTTATTTGATCTCCTGTTGATATTTATGTATGAGTATACAATTTCAAAGATTTTCATAAGATCTTTCTAATTACCATATTATTTTGTTAAGAAAATTGCTTGTTTGTAAAATAATTTGAAAATCAATTTCGCGAAAAAAAATTAATTTTTCGCCTCTTTGATTCTCTTTTTTCATTCAGTCAGTCATATATACAGTATGTCTACGATCAAGCGTACAGATACTTTCTCCTTCAGGTGCGCGCTCAGATAGCTCTCGGCCTTCGGAAGGTAAACACAGGACTTCGCTCGTACAATTCAAAAACTTTCGTGATATCGTGTGCTGTGCTGTGTCCAGCGGATCGAATTGTATCTTGTGTGTGAGTGCGACGCGGAGTCCGGGTAATCCTGATCATCCTGCCTAGCGGTCAGCGCAGTGGCCAAGTCTCACAGCCTGTCCAGGATTAGGAACGTCGTCGACGAGAGAGAGAAAGTTTGTGTAACGCGCAGTGCATGGGAGAGAGTGTATGTGCGAGTGTGATCCGGCGCGCGCGACCTTCACGACGATATACGCGTGCGAGCGTGATTATTCTGGCGTCACGGCGAGTCGCAAAGTTGTTGGCGACTCGCATATTATTATTTTATGATTGTAAACTCACGTTTATTTCGCGACTAGCAAATATAACCCTAGTCTTATTATTTTACGTGATTTATCGTCATTTCTAAACCTCGCTCGCTTACTTCTGATTCCTGTTTCTTCCTGCGAATACCGCCGCCTCCGCGGGCGTTATTTATTAGTACTTATTTAACGCAGTTGAGCAGCCGAGCACGCGCCAGGCGTCGCGTAGACCCAGCAAAACAGAAGCAGCTGAGACAGCTGCATGCAACGAAGGTGTTTCGCGGGCGGAGAGTCCTCCGCCGCATCGAGGGAATGCGATCCAGTCGTTTAACCAGTTATTCGTTGATCAAATTTACACCCCGTTACATTACATCGTTTGAATTGTACAAACGAAGCCCTGTGTTTACCTTCCGAAGGCCGAGAGCTATCTGAGCGCGCACCTGTAAATGCAAATCGCCTGAGGTTTCGCGCGAGGTATCGGCTACGCCCTCCGTCACGTGCCTCTCCTCTCGGGAAGACTCCTTGCGCGGCGGTTTAAGAGGAGCAGTAATCTCGCCTACTCCTCCTTTTTGCCGCTTCCCTTACCCAAGGGACATTCTCGAGCAATGTGGCCTTTTCCACGGCATTTGAAGCATTCTATTGGCTTCTTCTGCTCTCTTTGGTCCGATTGACCGGAACTCTCGCCAGACCTCTGGCTTTTGCGCTTCGGACTAGGAGACTTGCCTCTCTCTTTCCTAGGTCCGGAGCGTCCTCGCTGAGGGGTTGACTTCTTGCTGCCTCCTCCAGCGTTAACGTGCTTCGCCGGTTGCGCTATTGCTGCAAGCTTCGAGTCGAACAGCTTGCCTATGGCGTCAACCAGTAAGGGCAGGGTGTCGGTTTGCTCCGCAAACCCCATGGCTGCCACCGGCGTTTTACCGCCAGTCATCGGCGTTTCGCCCTTAAAGGCGCATTCGGGGACGATTGCTACACCGGGCTTCGGAGGTGCTCCATACGAGGCTTTGCATGCTTGAGCGGCCTCGACTTCGACTGCTGTCTTGAGCAACTGCTCCACGGTGGAGATATCTTTCCACTGGAGCCCGCGTTTAAGACTAGGTATATTATGGTAGATCCGATCCAGTTGCTGGCTAGTGATGGCGCCCAACTCAATTGAATAATTATCTTCCTGGAATAAGAATATTTTGGAACTACAGGCGGTTTTCTGCCAGTGTCGGCTACTAAGCATGGGCTTCAAAAATTGCATGTAACTGCATACCATATGCATATTCGACCCTTGCAGCAGTAGAGAAACGGCTGCAAGCCGTGAGATGAGAAAAAAGCTCGAGTACTCGCCCTCCGCACAGAGTGTTTACTCGCATTAGCTGATCAATTAACTTAACCTGATGAGACATGGCGCGGCTGTTTTTTTATTCAGAATTATTGACGTTGGGTGTATAGCAATCAAGCTTCTTTATGTCTATAATACAACAGATGAGTCAACAGGACATATGATTTAAATTCTTTTATATTTGTAATATATATCAAGTAGCCTTTGTAATAATTAAAGAGTCGCATGTATATCTATACAGTATGTCTACGATCAAGCGTACAGATACTTAAATTGGTGATTTTAGCAAAATTAGCGGGGGTGCAAACAAATCTTTTTTAGTGAAAAGTTAGAGTAAACTTATCTCTAGCTTCTGTCGTTTGCTCCGTTCGATAGGATTTATCAGTAAAAAAATTGTCAGAGGCTAAAAATAATAAGTGCAAAAAAAAGTATGGCAGGATGTTTTTTACCCTTCCATCGCATAAGCCGTGGCCAATAATGCTTAAAACCACCAAAAAACATTATCGTTAGATGTAGATTTTATTTTTTAATAATTAACGAAATAAATTTTGTAAGATGTGAATTAGTTCGCGAGAGCTAGACATGGCGACCACAGCGGAACGCGGAACAGGGCGGACCGAAGCAAGACGGTACTACACCGGTTTGTTATTGTTATGACTCAAGGTTAGTTCGTCTGCTAGAGGTGTCCCTGTCACAACGCTCGACTCCGAAATCCGAGCACAGTTTTTCGCGAAACGTCGGTAGATCGCTAAAGAAGCGATCTCGGAGCTTTCGCGAAAGAGTGCTCATTGAAATTTGATTTTTCGGAGCTCGTAAATCTGTCAGCAGCGGTGCTTTTCCTTTTCAATAAAAATCCAAGCCCAGTCTCAGAATTTAAAAAAAACATAGTGCTCTGAATTTTGGAGAGGTATCGAGTTAGTTTGAGATCTTGAATGTCAGGCGTCCTTGGCCTGACTCGAACGTTCCTTTTTAAACGTCATCAACAATTCTCTGGGTTTGAGAGCAAAATCTGCCGAATAATTGAGTGTGTATGCTAAGTTTGTATTGTAAAAGAATTTTAAAGCATTATTTTCATTAGTGCTTTAGAAAAAAAATTACTTGATTGTTAATTTTTAGATATAAGTTACAATTTTCAGAACCATAATCTAGTAAGCGGCCAGTTTGAACGGCAATTAGGACAATTTAAACGCGTGCTCATTGTGCAAATAAAAAGTATAATCCATACAAATTCTTTACGTGACAGATCGTGTAAGAAGTTTATTCGGGCTGCTGGTCAACTTGCCAACCTCTCCTACATCCTGCTGCGAATCCTTTTCCATCGGCGCGATCCCATACTACTCCTACTCAGTGAATTTGCTCTCTACCTTCTAATCAGCTTGTTTTTGACGAAGTGAGTTGTTTCATTTTAAATTTTCAATATTTTTTAAGTATCAAACGAATTGCAACGAGTGTTCAAAGACACCCGTTTGTGTATGATTTACTCCTTCATCTCAACCTCTTAATTAACATGCAGTCGTCAATACAGAAGATGAATACGCAAGATCCGTTACATAGCCCAGTACCGAAGTGGCCAACAAGGTTGAACTCAGCGACTTCGCAGATACCGTAACCAAAGGTTGCTGTTCAATAGTTTAACGCGAAGATGCAAACGTCTGCTCAAGCCACAGCTAGCCATCGCAACTAAATGCTGCAGAAGTTTTCTACAAGCATCATTATAGGAAACGATAATGATGTTCGAGATGATCAGTTGGCTACACCCGGACGTAAGAAAATCGGTACGGGGAGACGCAGCTCATGTTAAACTGCTATAAAAGCAAATTTCTAGTTCGTCAGCTAACATCTGCAAAGCTCTAGCAGACTTGCAATACGACAAAGACAAACGCACACTCACACTTGAGCAAAAAATTCATGCGTAATTGGCATAGCTATAACACTGTCAGTCATAAATCGATGAACTTTTCATTTAACTTGATCCTGTAAGTGATTTATAATGAAAATAAAATTTGTAATAAAGAATGAATGTTTTATAATGAATGTAGAGGTCAGCCAGGTAAGACCTATACAATTTGAATTTAATTCTTCATCCATAAAATTATAAAATTAATTTTTTGTAGCTCTAAAACCTGCCAAAAGTAGCACTACCCGTATTTTATTAAAATCCGAGAATAGTTGTTCAGAACTTGTTATTTGGTCAGGAGTGCTGCTTTTCTTTGTTTATAAAAATTCAAGCACAGTTTCTAGCGGAATATCGATAAATCACTCGAGCAGCGATCTCTGAGCTTTCGCGAATGAGTGCGCATTAAAAATTGATTATTTGGAGCTTGTAAATCAGTCAGCAGCGCTGCTTTTTCTTTGTTTATAAAAATCCAAGCCCAGTTTCTAGCGAAATGTCGATAGATCACTCGAGCAGCGATTTCGGAGCTTTCGCGAAAGTGTGCACATTGAAAATTCATTTTTCAGAACTTGTAAATCGGTCAGCAGCGGCGCAACCCGTTGTTCATGTAAATCGGAGCACAGCTTCTCGTGAAACGTCCGTAGATTGCTGGATCTTCTCTCTTGGAGCTTTTGCGAAAGTGTGCGCATCGAAAATGATCTTTTTAGAGTTCGCTAAGCGATCAAAAGCGTTGCTTTTCCTATGTTAATGAAATCGGCGCCTATTTTATAGCGAAACTTCTGTAGATTACTGGAGCAGCGCTCGCGGAGTTTTCGCTAGAGAGTATGCATCACGAATCGATTTTTGAGTGCTCGACAATCAGCAGGAGCAGTGTCTCCCTTTCGTTTATATAAATCCATTCCTAGTTTGTTGCAAAAAGTCCGTATATCGCTGAAGCAGTGCTCTCAGAGTTCTCGCGAGAGTGTGCGCATATTTAATATTTTAGAACTTGTTAATCGGTCAGAAGCTGCGCTACTCGTTGTTCATTAAAATTCGAGAACAGTTTCTCGCGTAATGTCAGTCGATCGCTGGAGCTGCTGTCTCGGAGCTTTTGCGATAATATAAAAATCCAAGCCCAGTTTCTAGCGAAATATCGATAGATCACTTAAGCAGCGCTCTCAATCGCTTGTAGCGCTTGTGCATTATGACACAAACGTTTCTTGCAGTTTTTGGAAATTTAGCTGCACGATGGTCTCGGAACCTTATCTGAAAAGTAAGTGCTATAAATGATACACCTGAACCCTTTGTTATGTTTAATAGATAAGGAGTTTTTAAAAGTCGATTTTCAGTTACTTGTGTACATAAAATAATGTACGAATTTTTTTAAATGTAAAAAGCGAACCGAGCTTTTTGGCTTTGCCAATCGCGCCATCGGCCTCTGGCGCGTAGTCCTTAATACAAGCCAGCTTGTTAATGGAGAAGAGAAAAATCTCTGTAGCGAGCTTCTCCGAGCTTTGGTGACAAACTGCTTACTATCAATCCACTTTTTCGACGCTGCAAATTGGGCCTTCAGTTTCTGTCGAGCCGGTTTCAAAAGTACAAGCCAGTTTAACGATCAAAAGTCATTGATGTATAGCCCTCTTCAGGGGTTTTTAGCTTTTTGATTGATAAACTGGCTTATGCTTTTGAAAGCAGCGCGTCAGAGGTCGAAGGCGTCATTTGCGGCCTCGAAAAAGTCCGTTAATCGTGAGCACTTCTTTATTAAAGCTCGAAAAGGCTCAGTCCAGGGATTTTTCTCTTCTTCGTAGACATACTGGCTCGTATTTTTTGGAGACAGCGTGCCAGAGGCCGAAGGTATAATTCGCCAGAAGAGTCTCTCTCCACAGCATACGCCTATTTTGTAATGAAAAACAGAAAGACTGCAAGCTCTAGGATTCTGTAGTAAGGGCGTGAAAGTTTTTTGAGTAAACTGACATTTTTTCTTATGCCAAATTGCCGGAGACGCTTAAGATAAGTCTCTCCTCGAAGCTCACCTCTATTATCTAGCAGAATACAGAAATACCGCCAGTTTTGCGATTTTAGATCTAGCGCATGCAAGTTCTTGTAGTAATTCTTCTTTTTTCCCATGATGAATCGTCTGAGAGGCTCAAGAGAAGACTTAACAAAGAAAAGATTATCGCTCGCCATAGCACACGCGAGATAAGTCTCTTTTCGTTGCTCAGCTTTATTCTTTAGTAAAAAACAAAAAGACTGCGTGCTTTGCTATTTCTGAGCAACTGCGTGAATGTTCTTTAAGTAAGCTGACTTTGGTTTTGGAGCTTTGATTCTCGCTCTCGCTTGCCTTCTTCTATTCGCTATCGTATTTTTGAAATAGAGATTAAAAAAGTCTAATAAAGAATCTCAGAGCGTGAGGTAGTTAGTTTTAAGAACATTCATTTTGAAGTTTGGTCTCGATCTCACTCGTTCCCTTCGATATGCTATCGTATTTTTTAAAAGGAGACTTTCTTATACGGAATTTCGGCTTATGGGGTAGCTGGATTTAAAATTTGTTTGTTTAGCTTCGTCACTCGCTCCCGCTTGCCCCCCTTGATGTGCCATTATATTCTCTTAAAAAATACTCTTTTATAAAGAATCTCGCGACTATGAACTTACTTCTACTGTTTTATATCTTTAAAGAATTGGCCAGTTAAATATAAAAGCAGACTTAAACAATTTTTTATGGTCTTTATTTAAATTACATAAAAGTGAAGTATTTTAAGCACACACAGCACACATAAATACACATACCTTATTAATTTTTTTACTGACTTAATCGAATCAGAATGTCTTTGATAACAAATGAAAATCATTACCGAATTTCACGCGATACCATTGATTTGTTCTACCTATTAAAACGGTTTGAAATTGAAGAGAAAAATTGAGCTTTCTATAATCGATTGGTTAAAATAGTAGTCCACTAGATGCCGAAGACAGTTTTGTTTAAGTTTGCTGATAATCCTTGTAAATATAGAAAACTGATAGATGTTTTATCGAGAGAAAAAGATATTCCAGACTTTCTGTCGTCGACGTTTTTAAGGACGATTTTCTCCGAAGTTTTTTCTTATCGTCCTTCTTCTGAAGAGGTCCAACAGTTGAAAGATTTTTTTATCTCTCGTAAAGAGTGTATTCGGCTGCACATGCAGTGAGTATTTCGATTTTAACATATCTAATTATTAGACCAAAAGCGTATATTAAATGACGGTTATAATTACTACTTGAAAGTGCTACAGATGTATGTATGTAATTATCCCTCTAATAATTGCGTTTTCGATTTAAATTTATGCCCAAGTATAGCCTTTTAACATTGAACTCAAATATTGTAGAAATATGTTTGGTAGCAATTATCAGGAACCCAGAATCGTTTTGTATACACTAGAGGAATTCATCTTCAAAGTTTCAGTTTATTCTCTTAATTAACTTTCGTCTAACCATAGAACATCCTTACATACAACTTTGATCTTATGAGCGTTTTCTTTGACTCAAAAGCGCTTTATATTAAATTTCATAACTGCGCATAATTAACTAACCTATATTTTTCTAAAGTTTATGCAAGGTGGAAAAAAATCCTAAAATTTTATTGGATGAACAAGAAACAGAAATTTCTAATAAATTAAAGCTCTATCACGTCATTATTAACATGACAGTTGATACTCCACATTTCGGATCTGATTTGATGAATGAAATAATTGAAGAAGCTTGGCAATCTGAATCTCCTAAAAATGGCTTATCCATAGTTAAAAGCTTTCTGAAAAATCACTATCAAGCAATGAAGAATGACAAATACTTGCCTATTCCCGAAAAATGCAGAGGATACAAAATTATAAAGGTATTTTGTAATCCTAATTCAAGTTTAATACTCTTTTATAATTACTATCAGTTGCACACGCGAGTATGAAGTTAAAATCTATACTACTAACAATAAATTGAAAAACATAAACGTTATACTTGAATATTGATTTTAATATTATAGAACAAACTAGTCTATTTTGGAGAAGACAGCGAAATTTCAAAAGAAAAGTACAGGTGCATGAATGTTGTAGATCAGTCCAAGACTATGTTAAATTGGATGCAATTTTCAAAAGAGAAAATCCGTAATTTGACACTTAGCGAGTGTGTATTGGAAATTACTGACATAGATAATGCTCATTTACCTGATTCATTTTTAGACGAAGACGTAGACATTTGCATTTTACAAAATTTTATGAAAAAATCTGCTTTTGAACAACTGCAACAAAGAGTACAGGATAAAAAAACGAAACAAAAATTCACGTGTATCAAATGCTCTAAATCTGTTCATACCAACTGTATTCAATGTGATAGTTGCTTATTATGGTTTCATTACTCATGTGTAAACATAGAAGTACCTAAAAACGCATTGTATTTCAGTGACCACGATTGGTACTGCTGCAAATGTAATTCTATCTGATGATTCTTAGAAATGTATGTGATTCAACTATTAAATATAAATAAAATTGATATTATTCTTGTATTTTTTATAAGTAAAGAAAATTGTATACGATATTTATGCGTTACGTAAGTATACACTACTCAGACTTGCTCTTTTATCGCCATTCCACTTGCGCGGGAATCACCTACTTTGCACACTCATATCGTACACTGTACTATTCGAAAGCTACGAAAACTCGTAAAGAGACACCCTTGTGAAGTGTTACCTTATTTTTTAATGAATAAACAAACCACAACTAGGTTCTCGCCGAGCTATTGCGCAAAAGATCTTCAACTAAACACATTTTTATCTAACAGCGAATCCCCAAACAAGCTACAGATAAGTCTCCCTTTACATAGCGAATCTTAAGCAAGTCTTGATGAGTATCGCTTTCCACAGCACACATCTACACTTAATGAAAAGCAGAAAGACTGCAATCAGTAAGATTTAGAAATTAAAAGCAAGCGCGTGAAACTGTATCTCAAAAATCCGTGAGAAGCGCCGCTACCTTTTGCTCATCAAAACTCGAGCCCAGTTTTTAACAAACCGTTGATAGATCGCTAGAGAAGCGCAGCCCCTGGTTCATCAAAGCTCGAGCACAGTTTCTCGCGAATCGTTTGTAGATCGCTAAAGAAGCGCTCTTGGAGCTTTCGCAAGAGAGCTCGCATGCGAATTGTCTTTTCTGAGCTCGAGAATAGGCAGCAGCAGCGCTACCCCTAGTTCATCAAAGCTCGAGCACAGTGTCTCGCGAATCTTTGATAGATCGCTAGAGAAGCGCACTCGGTGCTTTCGCAAGAACGCTCGCATGAAAATTGTCTTTTCTGAGCTTGTGAATCGGTCTGCAGCGGCGCAACCCCTAGTTCATGGATAGCTGAGCACAGCTTCTTGCAAAAAGTCGGTAGATCGCTGGAGCTTCTCTCTTGGAGCTTTTGTAAAAGTGTTCGAATCAAAAATTTATTTTTTAGAGTTTGTAAAGCGGTCAGGAACGGTGCTTTCTTTTTGTTAGTAAAAATCCGAGCACATTCTCTAGCGAAACGTCGGTGGAGCGCTGGAACAGCGATGTCGGAGCTTTCGCATAAATATGCGTACCAAAAATTGATTATTTAGAGCTTGTAAATCTGCCAGGAGCGGTGCTTTTCCTTTAATAAAAATCCAACCCCAGTTTCTAGCGAAATGTCGATAGATCGTTTAAGCAGCGATCTATGAGCCTTCGCGAATGAGTGCGTATTAAAAATTGATTATTTGGAGCTTGTAAATCAGTCAGCAGTGCTGCTTTTTCTTTGTTTATAAAAATCCAAGCCCAGTTTCAAGTGAAACGTCGATAGATCGCTTAAGCAGCGCGTTCGTAGCTTTCGCGGAAAAGTGCGTATTAAAAATTGACTATTTGGAGCTTGTAAATCAGTCAGCAGTGCTGCTTATTCTTTGTTTATAAAAATCCAAGCACAGTTTCTAGCAAAATGTCGATAGATCGCTTAAGCAGCGCGTTCGTAGCTTTCGCGAATGAGTGCGTATTAAAAATTGATTATTTATAGCTTGTAAATCAGTCAGCAGTGCTGCTTTTTCTTTGTTTATAAAAATCCAAGCACAGTTTCTAGCAAATGTCGATAGATCACTCGAGCAGCGATCTCTGAGCTTTCGCGAATGAGTGCGTATTAAAAATTGATTATTTGGAGCTTGTAAATCAGTCAGCAGTGCTGCTTTTTCTTTGTTTATAAAAATCCAAGCACAGTTTCTAGCAAATGTCGATAGATCACTCGAGCAGCGATCTCTGAGCTTTCGCGAATGAGTGCGTATTAAAAATTGATTATTTGGAGCTTGTAAATCAGTCAGCAGTGCTGCTTTTTCTTTGTTTATAAAAATCCAAGCCCAGTTTCTAGCGAAATGTCGATAGATCACTCGAGCAGCGATCTCTGAGCTTTCGCGAATGAGTGCGTATTAAAAATTGATTATTTGGAGCTTGTAAATCAGTCAGCAGTGCTGCTTTTTCTTTGTTTATAAAAATCCAAGCACAGTTTCTAGCAAAATGTCGATAGATCACTCGAGCAGCGATCTCTGAGCTTTCGCGAATGAGTGCGTATTAAAAATTGATTATTTGGAGCTTGTAAATCAGTCAGCAGTGCTGCTTTTTCTTTGTTTATAAAAATCCAAGCACAGTTTCTAGCAAAATGTCGATAGATCGCTTAAGCAGCGCGTTCGTAGCTTTCGCGGAAAAGTGCGTATTAAAAATTGATTATTTGGAGCTTGTAAATCAGTCAGCAGTGCTGCTTTTTCTTTGTTTATAAAAATCCAAGCCCAGTTTCTAGCGAAGTGTCGATAGATCACTCGAGCAGCGATCTCTGAGCTTTAGCGAATGAGTGCGTATTAAAAATTGATTATTTGGAGCTTGTAAATCAGTCAGCAGTGCTGCTTTTTCTTTGTTTATAAAAATCCAAGCCCAGTTTCTAGCGAAATGTCGATAGATCACTCGAGCAGCGATCTTGGAGCTTTCGCGAATGAGTGCGTATTAAAAATTGATTATTTGGAGCTTGTAAATCAGTCAGCAGCGCTGCTTTTTCTTTGTTTATAAAAATCCAAGCCCAGTTTCTAGCGAAATGTCGATAGATCACTCGAGCAGCGATTTCGGAGCTTTCGCGAAAGTGTGCACATTGAAAATTCATTTTTCAGATCTTGTAAATCGGTCAGCAGCGGCGCAACCCGTTGTTCATGTAAATCGGAGCACAGCTTCTCGTGAAACGTCCGTAGATTGCTGGATCTTCTCTCTTGGAGCTTTTGCGAAAGTGTGCGCATCGAAAATGATCTTTTTAGAGTTCGCTAAGCGATCAAAAGCGTTGCTTTTCCTATGTTAATGAAATCGGTGCCCATTTTATAGCGAAACTTCTGTAGATTACTGGAGCAGCGCTCGCGGAGTTTTCGCTAAAGTGTATGCGTCACGAATCGATTTTTGAGTGCTCAACAATCATCAGGAGCAGTGTTTCCCTTTCGTTTATATAAATCCATTCCTAGTTTGTTGCAAAAAGTCCGTATATCGCTGGAGCAGTGCTCTCAGAGCTCTCGTGAGAGTGTGCGCATTTATATTTAATATTTTAGAACTTGTTAATCGGTTAGAAGCGGCGCTACTCGTTGTTCATTAAAATTCGAGAACAGTTTCACGCGTAATGTCAGTCGATCGCTGGAGCTGCTGTCTCGGAGCTTTTGCGAGAATATTCGCGTAAAAATCGATTTTTGAGAGTTTGAAAATTCGCTAGAAGTGGCGCTATTCCTGTCTTATCGATATCTGACTATTGTTTGAGATGAGCAGATGACGCGGCGCTTAGATTATCCTGGGGAATGCTTACGAGGCCGGAAGCCGTTGTTGGAGTGTGGTCATCGCAAAGTCTTTGGCGCATTGTTTATGCTTGAGGGGATTTATATGAGAAGCAGAAGAACTCGCCGGCTACTAGTATTTCTGACATCTGAAGCACCTTTTCCGCTGAGTGGAGATTGTCTAGCTGCTGCATTGGCAGGGCATGTGTCGTAAGTCGCTTCTCATCCTAAAGATACTTTTCTTTCCACTGCGCGACGGCCAACATGCCTAGAAAATCTGCTGAGCAAACGCTGCGTCTGATAGGACCGTCGGCACGTGTCTTGATAGCCCTGGCGAGAGGTCGGACAATTACTCTCGAGCCAACTGTCGTGTTGCACGGGTGTCAGGTCGCTTATTGAGAAGTTTTTTCTATCTTTGGGTAAACCGAAGCTTGCAGTCTTGGCCCAGAACTTGGCGATATTCGCGGCGCTGCCGCTTTTTTCAGAGACTCTGCGTTTTGGCGTAAACCTTCTTAACGAGCTTGCAAGTTTGCCCTGCTGCGATTGACTTAAAATCCAGCACTTGGAGGAAACTCTTACTTGTATCTTTGTTCCCGGCTTGTCCTATAAACAAATAGGATACGTATTTTAAACCGCAGCCTATCGGTCTTAAACGCGGCCGTTCTAATGTTTTTTCCACTGTTGAACTGCGGCGCAGGAACACAAATACTGCAATCAAAGTTGCGTAACTGAGCGAAGTAAGCATTATTAAATTCAATAAATATGCTTACAGTAGATTAATTGCACTTCTGTTTGTAGAGTGGAATGTAGCTTATAACATTTGACAGTAACGTTCGAGTATGTCGATTGCTAAAAGTGTCGTCATGGTAACATATGAAACTTTCATATGCATCGAAAAAAACGCCACTTTCAACGCGACATTGCAAGCAGTGAGATACGGAGATAAAAATGGAGTCAGCAAGTGAAAATCAAGAAATTCCAATGCTGTTGCTGATCGACACAATTAACCAGATGATTACCGACGAGCAGGCCGCAGGGCACATGAATACCGGCGACAAAATTTATGTGTTCGTCCAAACCTCGGAGGAGTTATCTAGGACGTTGGGAAAAACTATCACCTGTAAGTAGAATGAAATTTATTTACCGCGGATGCGCCCTTTTATAATTTAAAGTTTGTTTTACGTACACGAAAACATACGCTCAATAATGCTAATAATTCGCTCTCTTTTGCTCTCTGAATTATTTTCCTAACCTAGCTTGTTCACATTTTCCGACACCCTTGCACGACCGCTAATGCGGAGACAGAGGGCTCGCTTTTTATGCAAAGCTCCAGCGGGCAATAATTCATGCATTTTGCAATAATATTTTTTAAACTTTCAGTTCACCAAGTAATCGACAGTTACAACCGTTACC
Organism: Nasonia vitripennis; assembly: GCF_009193385.2. NCBI lineage: Eukaryota > Metazoa > Arthropoda > Insecta > Hymenoptera > Pteromalidae > Nasonia > Nasonia vitripennis. The sequence goes on along the minus strand of NW_022279629.1, from coordinate 8,377 downwards.
GGGAGAAGTTTGACGCGGTGAACGCGAAGGTTAAATACCTTAAGAAAGGTGCGAGCCAATTGACTTTAGACGAGATTCGGATTTACAAAATATTCAAGAAAACTAAATACTATTTATGAGGCAAAGATATATTTTTGATTGTATAATTCTATTTGATTATTATAAAGTATGATTTTGAATAAAATAAATTAAACTTTTGCAGGGAAACCGGCGCACGAGGCACTTCTCTACTTCTTGGTGCTTCAATGGTGATTTTCTGAATATCAATTATTCGGTTTTGCATCCCCTTTTTTGTTTCATGAAGTAAAACGTCACAATGATTTATAAATAAAATGTTTTCACGAAAGTGTGCGCATCAGAACTTGATTTTTTAGAGTCTGTAAAGCGGTTAGGTGCGTTGATTTTGTTTTGTTGATAATGCGAGCCCACTTTATAGCGAAACGTTAGTAGATCGCTGGAGCAACGCTCTCGGAGCTTTCGCAAAAGTGTGGGAATCAAAATTTTTTTCTCAGAGTTTGTAAAGCGGTCGGGACCGGCGCTTTCTCTTTGTTATCAAACAACCGAGCCCAGTTTCTAGCGAAGCGACGGTAGATTGCTGGAGCAGCGCTATCGGAGCTTTCGCGAAAGTGTGCGCAATAAAAATTGTTTTCTCAGAGTTTGTAAAGCGGTCAGGAGCGGTCCTTTCCCTTTGTTATTAAACATCCGACTCTGGTTTCTAGCGAAGCGTCCGTAGATTGCTGGACCAGCGCTCTCGGAGCTTTCGCGAAAATGTGCGCATCAAAACTTGATTTTTTTAGAGTCTGCAAAACGGTTAGGTACGGTGCTTTTGCTTTGTTAATAAAAATGCGAGCCCAGTTTATAGCGAAACGTTAGTAGATCGCTGGAGCAGCGCTCTCGGAGCACTCGCGAGAGTGTGCGCATCAAGAATCAATTATTTAGAGCTCGTGAATAAACATCCGAGCCCAGTTTCTAGCGAAGCGTCCGCAGTTCGCTGGAGCACCGCTCTAGGAGCTTTTGCAAGGCATCTTTTTTAAAAATTGTTCCTTTAGAGCTCGCAAATCGACAAAAGCGGTGCTACGCCTTGTTCAATAAAGCCCGAGCACAGATTCTTGCGAATCGTTGGTAGATCGCTAGAGAAGCGCTCTTGATGCTTTCGCAAGGCAGCTCACGAATTAGCTGAAGCGGCGCTTACCCCTCGTTTATGAAAGCTCGAGCACAGTATCTTGTGAAATGTCAGTAGATCGCTGAAGCAGTTGTCTCGGAGCTTTCGCAAGAAAATTCTTGTTAAAAATCGATTCTTCAGAGCTTGAAAATCTGTCATAAGTGTCGCTATTAGCATGTCGGAGTCTAAAGCACCTTTGCCACTGAGTGCAAGATTGTTTACCTGCTGCACCAACAGGGCATATGCCAACTTTCGTGCTACACGGACGTCGGATCGCTTAGTGACAAGTTCTTCCTGTCTGCAGATGAACCAGAGCTTGCAGCCGCTGCCAGAAACTTAGCGGTACTCGCAACACCTTCGCTCTTCTCTGAAGAAGTCTCTTTCAAGGTAAGCTTTCTCATAGAGCTTGCAAGCTTGCCCTTCACGTTTGACTCGAGATTGAGAGCTTGGAGGAAATTTTTCCTGGGAGCTGCGAGAAGAGCTACTAAAGACGGCGGTGAGCGCTTTGGTCGAGGCTCCTGGATTACCGGTCCTATTGTTCCAAAATCACGTTTTCGACGGGCAACGTCAGCAAGAAAGACTTGCTCCCAAAATTATCTTTGGCAATTAGCAATATTCACAACTTCGCCGTGAACACTAGCACATTTGACGTCTTCGCCGCAGAGTAGCACGTGAAATGGGCTAATTAATCTAAAATATAAAAAAGGAACAGTATGTACAATTTTATTGAAGATCTATGGACGTTCGAATATGTCGGACTTTTTGTTTCTTTTTGTTTATTTGGTTTCTAGATAAATATATAGTCATGTGCTCCCTGATTTGACGTTTTTGCAACGCGTATCTTGCTAATGTGCTATCATTTTCGCAAATGTGAATTGTTTAAATTTATGTAAATAGTGTAAATAGTAATACTAATTGATGTAACTTGTGTAAGAAAGAGAGCTGAAAACGTGATTAATTATGAATCGTGATCAGATTCACACGGCGATGTTCCGGTGCCTCTGTGCGCAAAATAATAACGTTTTGAATGCTAGCCGGATGTTCTTGGAACAATATCCACATGTTCAGCCTCAACCATCTCGAACTTCGTACTACAGGTAGGTTAATAATTCTTATTAAGGAAATAGCTAAAAAATATTGCCCTAGTAAAAAAAAATTGGGTTATGATAGACTTCTTGAAAGAGTGCGTCAGCATGGCGTGATCAAGGTGGAGCAACGTCGACGCGTACAGCCTGTGCGGGGTGATCAAAACTTGAGTGATCGTATTAATCAGGCTCTAACGGACAATCCTCGTTTAAGTTTAAGGGCCTTAGCACGACAATTCAGTACGTAATCCGCATTTTCTATATAATATGCGCTTACTTTTTACCCTTTCTGCTCCTTCTAAGCGAGTGTTAGTGAGCAATCAGTATTGTTTGGATTTATTTTTATATTTAATTCAATTTTTATATTTAGATGTATCGAAAGAATCTGTACGAAGAATTGTAAGAGTCACCAGACGCCCGTACAAGCCCACGAAGGTGCAAAAAGTTTTCCAACGTGACCACGAAAGACGCCAGGCATACTGCGAATGGAGTCTGCGACAGTTGGCGAGAAATCCACTTTTCTTTAGACGAGTTTGCTTCAGCGATGAATCCACATTCACCAATAACGGGCCAATTAATAAGCAAGTTACAAGGATGTGGTCCGAGCAAAACCCGCATTGGTTTATAGAAAATGACAGGCAGCATAGGTGAGTAAGTTCACGTTAAAGGCAAACGTCAATCAGACTTCCATTTTACAATTTTTCACATATTTATTAAGGTGGAAGTTCAACGTATGGATCGGGATTGTCGGAGATCGGATTATAGGTCCGATATTTATAATGAAAATTTGACTGCAAGGAGATATCGCAGACTATTGAGGCTCATTAATGGTCGCTTACATGACAATCCGATTCCTCAAAATCAGATGTGGTGGCAAATGGATGGAGCCCCAGCGCACAATGCTGCCGTAGTCACTGAATACTTAGAGGAACGATTTCCTGAAAGGTGGATTGGCTTAAATTCACCACACGTAAGATTTCCGCCACGATCACCTGATTTAACCATCATGGATTATTACTTTTTCGGTAATATTAAGAGAATCTGCTACACACAGGTAAAGAAATTAAAAAATTCTCTATATTCTCACAATTATTGGCTATAATCTTATTTGATTTCATAATAGCTTGTTTTTTCCTAACATTACCTTTCAGCCAGCTACTACATCTGATGATATGAAGCAACGCTTGCAAAATGCATGCGCTGCGATTCGTGCTGGCGAATTAAGAAGAGCAAGAGAGCAACTGCGCAGAAGATTTCAGCTGTGCATACAAGCAGACGGTGGACAATGTCAGCAACTCATGAAATACAGAAATCGCTAATTCAAGTAGAATAAATAAGAATTCAATTTTAAAAAACTATCAATTTAAAATAATAAGTTTGCGATAATTTAATTTCAGTAACTGCCGAAAGCTGCCAATTATGTACCAACCCTTGTTAATTATTTTGCACTATGTGGACGCTAAAGCACAGCGGAAGTCTTATTTCAGTTATTCATGGATTTTTATACCACTACCGGCTATGAATGCCTACTGTTCGTTGTTTCGCTTATTCTGCGTAGTGTATATTGCTAAGCCTCGCTATCAGTTGTAAAATCTGTAATTATTATAGGAAAAAACAATAAAGTAGATTACCTTTTAGTAAGAAACACTCCGTCGATTATAACCGATTTTTCGAACTCTGAAAAATCAGTTTTTTCACGAAACAACTTTTTCACGAAAGCTCCAAAACGACTGCTCCAGCGATTTACCGACGTTTTGCGAGCAACAGTGCTCAGGCTTCAATGAGCGAAGGGTAGCAGTGCTCCTGCCGATTCTTAATCTCTTTAAAGAAATTTTACCACGAACTGCCTCGCGAAAGCTACGACAGCGCTGCTGCAGCGATCTACCGACGTTTCGCTGTAAACTAGGCTCGGATTTCATTGAACGGCTCTGCAACAAACACGACTTGAGCTTTAATTAGCCAGGGGTAGCGCTGCTCCTGTTGATTCTTGAGCTTTAAAAAAAAAATACTTTTAAGCGAGCTGCCACGCAAAAGCTCCTAGAGCGGTACTCCAGCAATCTACGGACGCTTCGATAGAAACTAGGCTCGAATTTTTATCAATGAAGGAAAAGCACAGCTGCTGACTGATTCAAATCAATTTTTAATACGCACTCATTCGCGAAAGCTCAGAGATCGCTGCTCGAGTGATCTATCGACATTTCGCTAGAAACTGGGCTTGGATTTTTATAAACAAAGAAAAAGCAGCACTGCTGACTGATTTACAAGCTCCAAATAACCAATTTTTAATACGCACTTTTCCGCGAAAGCTACGAACGCGCTGCTTAAGCGATCTATCGACATTTTGCTAGAAACTGTGCTTGGATTTTTTATAAACAAGAAAAAGCAGCACTGCTGACTGATTTACAAGCTCCAATAATCAATTTTTAATACGCACTCATTCGCGAAAGCTCAGAGATCGCTGCTCGAGTGATCTATCGACATTTCGCTAGAACTGGGCTTGGATTTTTATAAACAAAGAAAAAGCAGCACTGCTGACTGATTTACAAGCTCCAAATAATCAATTTTTAATACGCACTCATTCGCGAAAGCTCAGAGATCGCTGCTCGAGTGATCTATCGACATTTCGCTAGAAACTGGGCTTGGATTTTTATAAACAAAGAAAAAGCAGCACTGCTGACTGATTTACAAGCTCCAAATAATCAATTTTTAATACGCACTCATTCGCGAAAGCTCAGAGATCGCTGCTCGAGTGATCTATCGACATTTCGCTAGAAACTGGGCTTGGATTTTTATAAACAAAGAAAAAGCAGCACTGCTGACTGATTTACAAGCTCCAAATAATCAATTTTTAATACGCACTTTTCCGCGAAAGCTACGAACGCGCTGCTTAAGCGATCTATCGACGTTTGCTAGAAACTGTGCTTGGATTTTTATAAACAAAGAAAAAGCAGCACTGCTGACTGATTTACAAGCTCCAAATAATCAATTTTTAATACGCACTCATTCGCGAAGCTCAGAGATCGCTGCTCGAATGATCTATCGACATTTCGCTAAAACTGGGCTTGGATTTTATAAACAAAGAAAAAGCAGCACTGCTGACTGATTTACAAGCTCAAATAATCAATTTTTAATACGCACTCATTCGCGAAGCTCAGAGATCGCTGCTCGAGTGATCTATCGACATTTCGCTAGAAACTGTGCTTGGATTTTATAAACAAAGAAAAACAGCACTGCTGACTGATTTACAAGCTCCAAATAACCAATTTTTAATACGCACTCATTCGCGAAAGCTCAGAGATCGCTGCTCGAGTGATCTATCGACATTTCGCTAGAAACTGGGCTTGGATTTTATAAACAAAGAAAAAGCAGCACTGCTGACTGATTTACAAGCTCCAAATAATCAATTTTTAATACGCACTCATTCGCGAAAGCTCAGAGATCGGCTGCTCGAGTGATCTATCGACATTTCGCTAGAAACTGGGCTTGGATTTTTATAAACAAAGAAAAAGCAGCACTGCTGACTGATTTACAAGCTCCAAATAATCAATTTTTAATACGCACTCATTCGCGAAAGCTCAGAGATCGCTGCTCGAGTGATCTATCGACATTTCGCTAGAAACTGTGCTTGGATTTTTATAAACAAAGAAAAAACAGCACTGCTGACTGATTTACAAGCTCCAAATAACCAATTTTTAATACGCACTCATTCGCGAAAGCTCAGAGATCGCTGCTCGAGTGATCTATCGACATTTCGCTAGAAACTGGGCTTGGATTTTTATAAACAAAGAAAAAGCAGCACTGCTGACTGATTTACAAGCTCCAAATAATCAATTTTTAATACGCACTTTTTCCGCGAAAGCTACGAACGCGCTGCTTAAGCGATCTATCGACGTTTCACTTGAAACTGGGCTTGGATTTTTATAAACAAAGAAAAAGCAGCACTGCTGACTGATTTACAAGCTCCAAATAATCAATTTTTAATACGCACTTTTCCGCGAAAGTTACGAACGCGCTGCTTAAGCGATCTATCGACATTTTGCCTAGAAACTGTGCTTGGATTTTTATAAACAAAGAAAAAGCAGCACTGCTGACGGATTTACAAGCTCCAAATAATCAATTTTTAATACGCACTTTTCCGCGAAAGCTACGAACGCGCTGCTTAAGCGATCTATCGACGTTTCACTTGAAACTGGCTTGGATTTTTATAAACAAGAAAAAAGCAGCACTGCTGACTGATTACAAGCTCCAAATAATCAATTTTTAATACGCACTCATTCGCCAAAGCTCAGAGATCGCTGCTCGAGTGATCTATCGACATTTCGCTAGAAACTGGCTTGGATTTTTATAAACAAAGAAAAAAGCAGCACTGCTGACTGATTTACAAGCTCCAAATAACCAATTTTTAATACGCACTCATTCGCGAAAGCTCAGAGATCGCTGCTCGAGTGATCTATCGACATTTCGCTAGAAACTGTGCTTGGATTTTATAAACAAAGAAAAACAGCACTGCTGACTGATTTACAAGCTCCAAATAACCAATTTTTAATACGCACTCATTCGCGAAAGCTCAGAGATCGCTGCTCGAGTGATCTATCGACATTTCGCTAGAAAACTGGGCTTGGATTTTATAAACAAAGAAAAAGCAGCACTGCTGACTGATTACAAGCTCCAAATAATCAATTTTTAATACGCACTCATTCGCGAAAGCTCAGAGATCGCTGCTCGAGTGATCTATCGACATTTCGCTAGAAACTGGGCTTGGATTTTTATAAACAAAGAAAAAGCAGCACTGCTGACTGATTTACAAGCTCCAAATAATCAATTTTTAATACGCACTTTTCCGCGAAAGCTACGAACGCGCTGCTTAAGCGATCTATCGACGTTTTACTTGAAACTGGGCTTGGATTTTTATAAACAAAGAAAAAGCAGCACTGCTGACTGATTTACCAAGCTCCAAATAATCAATTTTTAATACGCACTTTTCCGCGAAGTTACGAACGCGCTGCTTATAGCGATCTATCGACATTTGCTAGAAACTGTGGCTTGGATTTTTATAAACAAAGAAAAAGCAGCACTGCTGACGGATTTACAAGCTCCAAATAATCAATTTTTAATACGCACTTTTCCGCGAAAGCTACGAACGCGCTGCTTAAGCGATCTATCGACGTTTCACTTGAACTGGGCTTGGATTTTTATAAACAAAGAAAAAGCAGCACTGCTGACTGATTTACAAGCTCCAAATAATCAATTTTTAATACGCACTCATTCGCCAAAGCTCAGAGATCGCTGCTCGAGTGATCTATCGACATTTCGCTAGAAACTGGGCTTGGATTTTTTATAAACAAAGAAAAAGCAGCACTGCTGACTTATTTACAAGCTCCAAATAATCAATTTTTAATACGCACTTCATTCGCCAAAGCTCAGAGATCGCTGCTCGAGTGATCTATCGACATTTTCGCTAGAAACTGGGCTTGGATTTTTTATAAACAAAGAAAAAGCAGCACTGCTGACTGATTTACAAGCTCCAAATAATCAATTTTTAATACGCACTCATTCGCGAAAGCTCAGAGATCGCTGCTCGAGTGATCTATCGACATTTCGCTAGGAAACTGGGCTTGGATTTTTATAAACAAAGAAAAAGCAGCACTGCTGACTGATTTTACAAGCTCCAAATAATCAATTTTTAATACGCACTTTCGCGAAAGCTACGAACGCGCTGCTTAAGCGATCTATCGACGTTTCACTTGAAACTGGGCTTGGATTTTTATAAACAAAGAAAAAGCAGCACTGCTGACTGATTACAAGCTCCAATAATCAATTTTTAATACGCACTTTTCCGCGAAAGTTACGAACGCGCTGCTTAAGCGATCTATCGACGTTTCGCTTGAAACTGGGCTTGGATTTTTATAAACAAAGAAAAAGCAGCACTGCTGACGATTTACAAGCTCCAAATAATCAATTTTTAATACGCACTTTTCCGCGAAAGCTACGAACGCGCTGCTTAAGCGATCTATCGACGTTTCACTTGAAACTGGGCTTGGATTTTTATAAAACAAAGAAAAAAGCCAGCACTGCTGACAGATTTACAAGCTCCAAATAATCAATTTTTAATACGCACGCATTCGCGAAA